>NC_080077.1:70594241-70903397 GCF_949987535.1 Balaenoptera acutorostrata
AAATGGCAAAGGAGAGATAAGGGGCTGTATTGGTTTAGGGATTATAGTGAAGGGGGAACCAGGCTTGGGAGATCTCAGCCTTGCTAGTGTCTGTTTTAACCTCAGGGAAACCCATCATTTCCAGGAGAAGGTACTCTAGGCTGCAGAGAAGAAGATGATTGACTCCAGCCAATGCCTGAATGAGTGCTTTGGTTTGAACAGAGCAGAATAAAGAAAAAGAATGGGACATGAGCTGTCTTAAGACATTGTGTGAGCCAATCAACAGGAACAAATAATTATTAGTATTTATTTAATTGATGCCTAGAATTTTTACAGAGAGGAAACATTTTTGGCCTTTTTTTTTGGTCAAATGTTTAATCCAGCTATCTCCTAACCCTCTGCGTGTCCATGATGGCATTTCTTTCTAAGGCCTGGACAACCATGGCTCCACTCTTGATTTATTTGACTGCAGAAGTCCAGCCCTTTACAAGGCTTCCTTCACTGATTATTTCTAGAACCTACAAGGAATGCTTGCAAGTGCTACAAACCTGTCCCAGCTGTAACTTATTATAATAGATCCATCCCTCAGTTCTCCAAAGCATGGCTTCAACCAGATGATTATGTTTAACCAAATCTTATTGCTGGTTTAGAAATCTCAGAAGGGAATTAAAGTACAGAAAACTTAAAGATTGATATAAAACTAGATTATGGGGGCTTCCCTGGTGGCGCAGTGGTTGAGAATCTGCCTGCCAATGCAGGGGACACGGGTTCCAGCCCTGGTCTGGGAAGATCCCACATGCCGCGGAGCAACTAGGCCCGTGAGCCACAGATACTGAGCCTGCGCGTCTGGAGCCTGTGCTCCGCAACGGGAGAGGCCGTGACAGTGAGAGGCCCGCGCACCGCGATGAAGAGTGGCCCCCACTCGCCGCAATTAGAGAAAGCCCTCGCACAGAAACGAGGACCCAACGCAGCCAAAAATAAATAAATAAGTAAATAAAAAAAAAATAAAGGAATTCCAAAAAAAAAAAAAAAACTAGATTATGCCTAAAGTCTCTAGATTATGCCCCTGTAGGGGCCTTTATTGGTGTCTCTCTCCTTAGGCCATGACCTCTCTCCAGGTGCCCGTGTCAACCTGACTTTCCTTTCTCACCCAATCCAAGCCCTCAACCCCTCAGTAGAGCTCCTTGTGAGGTTGGTGGTTGTAGCACAGGATGCTAATTCCTCCTCTCCTCCCCCCAATGTTCTCTGCACCTCCCACCCCCTATTTCACCTTCTTCCTTTTAGAAATACGATTCTGGATTTTAACTAGGATCAGACTCCCAGCATCCCTTGCAGCTAAGCGTGGTCATGTGACTAAGGGCACCCAATGAGATGTGAGTGGTAAATGGTGTGTGCAACTTCCAGGTCACACCCTCCAAAGGAAGCTGCTTTATCCTCAACTTTCTCTTTTGCCTTTACTGTAGTCTGGAACTGTGTCTTTTGCCCTTACTGAAGCTCTCACCACGGGAATGAGTAGAGCAACATGATAGATGATCTCTAAATCAACTCATAGGCAACTGCCCGCCTGCTCTAGATTATTACATAAGAGAGGAAAATAAACCTCTTATTTAGTTGTTAAATGCTTTGGTCTCTTTAATATGGGGGCTTAATATGTACAGTGTAAAAGGGAAGCTTCGTGATGGAATGGCTTAAAGGGTGGCTAAGATTTAGATTAAAGAGAAGTGAAAATGAGAAATGGAGGAAGAAAGAAAATGAAAATTCCCACCTGAAGAAGAATAAGGACCAAGCTGCGGATGTAGCACACGACATGCTTGAGGGGGAGTTGATGGACTGATCTTGTTGAAGCTAAAGATACACATATAGGAGGAATAAAAAACAAAGTTCAAGTTGGGTTTTGGGCCGGATTGTGGAAACACTTGAATAACTAAAATAAAATTCTTCACGTAGGAAAAGGGACCAGTGTTTTAATAGAAAACCTGTCTGAAGGGCACTGAATGGCCAGAAACAGCTGGGAGAGATAATCCCCTAGGAGGGTTAGGGAAAGGTGAGTCTGAACTTGGATGAAAAGGAAGAACAGATTCTAGGGAGACATTTACTGGCCTTGGAGACTATTTGGATATGTAGAGGTGAGGTTTTGAGACTGAATGACTGGAAGATAGTGATATCACAGAGGAGGTACTTTTAAAAAATATGCATATAAAGAAAACTTCAATTTCTGAAGATAATAGCAGTGCATCCGTGAGGAAATATCCAACAGCAGAAATACAAAATTAAAGCGCTGGGGATCTGTTCAGGTTGGAGATATATAATTAGAGGCATCCAAAAGAGAGATAAGGAAGACTAAGAGATTAAGCCATAAGAAAGGGGATGACAGGGAGGTAGATGGAAAGCGGTGTTACTGAAGGTCAAAGGAGATTTTTGATAAAATAGGGACTAATTAACATGGAGTAGGTGACAGGGAAGGTAACGATAGAAAGAGATTAAAGTTGGCTTCTGCGTTCATGTTCTCTTTTTCTGTATATCCTCATATCTAGCTTTACTTAAAATCTTTTTTTCCCTAAAATCTGTTCTTTTTTATTTCTCTCTGCTGCCAAGACACTCATCACATCCTGCCTTGATTTACACAAACTCCTTCTCATTGGCCTCTTTCTCATTGGTTCCCTACTCCAGTCTTTGCCAACTGTGACTGCCAAGTCCACTTTCCTTTCCTGCTGTTCAGACTCTGTTTCTCCCACTCTGCTTTGGCTTCTCTTCACCTTCCAGCCTCCCCACGACTCTGCACCTGCTTAGAACTCTTTCTCATCCTTCCTGCAGCCCCCAGGCTGCACCCTACCCCCACTCCTTCCTCTGACCCTGTCAGCTCCTCTGGCATCTTTAGCCATCAGATTCAGGCACTCATAACTTCAGGCCAACACTCTACGTCATCCTCCCCCACAGAGCTCCCAACTCGTGCACATCGACACAACTCCTATTCCTGCTGCAAAGCAACCCAGCACATCCACTTCCTTTATGAAGCTTGCTCACGCTAATAACTGTATGCTGTGTGCTGCTTTTCCCCAGAGCATACAAAAGAGTATTGTTTGTACTGTACTCTTTCCTGTCCCTTTTACCTCTAGGGTCTTATATTGTTTGTTCTGGAAGAACATGATTTCATTACTGTCAGATGATTTCTGTTCCGTGTAAATCACTTTATTGGTGTTACCTTGGGGTACTGCGTAAATAATACAAATCTCACAATGCCTGTCTAATGAGAGGGCTTAAACCCAACCAGTTTGTCCAAAATCACCTTGAGCTTTATCTCAGGAATACCTAAAACCGTATCTGTCAGAAAAGGGAGGAAGATTAATGTACAGAAAGGAAGCTGTGATGTTCCTATTGTCCTCAACAAATAATGCACACCCCCCCAAAAATGTATCTGAGTGAAAAAGAAACTCAGTGGGCATTGTAGGTAGCTCAGCATATTCTCTACAGCGATGGAAACATTCCTCAAGGACATATCCTACTATCATCACATAAAGCAACCATTTACATTGCCACCTTTGGACCTTTTCTCATGCAAATTTCACTTAGCAGAGATAGTCATGTACTTCGTTTTCGGTGAAAATACTCACTACAGAGCCTAGAAGTTCTTGTTATTTCAAATAAGGTCTATATTTATAAATACATGGACAGGTACAAAAAATAACCAACTAGTACACATGTCTCTAAGAACACGATTTAAATAATTGTTGCTTAATCCTAAATTTTCCTCTTAATAAGAAAAAAACTTGAATACCTATCATTTACTTAAATACACTGGGTATTTTCACAAAATGTAGAAGTTGAACATCAAAGAAAGATGCGTTCCCTTTTGCAATTTATTTCCTTTAAATGGTGAAGGAAAAAACCCTTGATATTCAACATCCTAGTTTCATTTTCAACAAGAATCAGAAAACTGTCAAAGACAAATTGTTTTCCATCACACAAATGACTTGATCACAGATAATAAAATTGCACAGACCTCAAAGCCTAAATAACCATGTGAATGGGTTCTATGTTTTTTGAGACAGATGGTGGATCACAACAGTAATGGGTTATGAATTCCAAAAAGATTGTCCTCCAGAATATAACCAAAAACGACTGGAGAAGTAGATTTAAAATGTAGAGTGGAACAACAACAACAAAAAAAGCACGTCAGTTTTCAAGAGATCAAGAAGACAGAAACAGAGACTATATGGATTATACTAGAAACACTCTGGGAAGAAAACCATTTGGAATTGAAACATTATGCCTATGTTAACTGAAGAAAATTCAAATGTGTTTCAACAGGATGAGTAATTCCATGTCAT
The DNA here is from genome assembly GCF_949987535.1 of Balaenoptera acutorostrata. NCBI lineage: Eukaryota > Metazoa > Chordata > Mammalia > Artiodactyla > Balaenopteridae > Balaenoptera > Balaenoptera acutorostrata. Next base: position 70,598,549 of record NC_080077.1, read on the forward strand.
GTTCAAGATTGCAGAAAACTGCAGCCTACTATGTCTATCAACCACTTTATCGCTTGCTGCTGGCCCCGAGGCATGCCCACCAGCCCTGGTCATTGTTGTGAACTCTTAATCTTCTCTATCTAGCTCTTCACTTCATAATATGAGAGTGAATTAGGAACTATTATGGATGAGAATTAAGGTCTGATTAATGAGATCTTGCATTTCAGTAGGACTCAAAGGAACCCAAATTAAAGTATTGACTAATTAAAGTATTTGTTACTTAATTGCATATTATAAGCATTTTCCAAGGCGTTTTTCAAAAATACGATTTTTAATACCTAAAGTATTCCATTATATGTCTGTAACACACATTATTTACCCACTCCCCTATTCAGCATTTTCAGTTACTCCCAATTTTTTTCTATTATAAAAAAGGCTGTGATAAACAGTGACTCTCTGTCCACATCTCTTATTTTATTACAATAAATTTTAGAATCTGAAAAAAAAAAATGACTGTTGATGCTCACCTATCTAGGTGAGCATCAACAGTCATTGTTTGTCAAAAGGCCAATAATAAATGAATTCCAGGAAGGCATAGGCAAATGCAGTGTAGCAAAAAAATGAGGAGTGCCAATTTCAACACTGACTCCCTTGATTTGTATTCTCAGGTCACTTAGCTATATTTTTTCATATGTGTTGTAAACACACACACACACACACACACACACACAGACACACACACACAATCACCAGTTCCCACATACATCTCCAGCCTCATCTCCCACCACTCTTTTCCTCTTTCTTTACACTCCAGTTCAGCTAACCCTTCTTCAGGATGTGTCATGTTCCTTCCTGACTCAGAGCATTCACAACTTCTGTTCCCTCTGCCTAGGCCCTCTTCCCTATTAACTAGAGTAACTCCTATGGAGGTTTTACATCTCCTTTATTTTTTTAATTTTTATTTTATATTGGAGTATAGTTGATTAACAATGTTGTGTTAGTTTCAGGTATACAGCAAAATGATTCTGTTATACATATACATGTTATCTATTCTTTTTCAAATTCTTTTCCCATTTAGGTTATTACAGAATATTGAGTAGAGTTCCCTGTGCTATACAGTAGGTTCTTGTTGATTATCTATTTTAAATATAGCAGTGTGTACATTTACAACTCCTTTAAATGTCATTTCCCCTACTACAGCTTCATAGAAATTTGAGTTTTCTTTCAATTTATTCATCCCAGTTTTAGTTAATTTTAATGGCTGTCTTGGGTAATTGACCAACTCCAAGAGAAGAAGGATCTTATCTTTTCTGCTTTTTTTGCACAGACTGTATTCCTAGTGCCTAGTACAGTATCTGGCCCATGGGGTAGCCCAATGAATGTTAGTTGATTGGAAGGACAAACGAAAGATTCTCTTGGTGAGTACGGTGTTATTTGAATGCTTCACAAAATCTAGCTGCTGCATATGCAGAGACCAATGTCCTGGGGTCCAAAAGGAAGGTCTCTTTTGGGTATATAATTGCTTACATTTTTTTTACCTCCTGGATCCAGATGCAAACTTCAAAGCTTTTTTTGTGGATATTTTGGTGTCCAGGAAAAGTAACAGATGTCTGGAATTTAGGAGTAGATGGGAACTAGAAGATGCCTCTGGCCTGGTCTGCCTGGAGAGGAAAGTGACTGGCCCCATTAATCTTTAGTGATGTGCAACAGAGACCCCATGGCCCATGGCAGCGAGAGATCCCCTCACACACAGACCATGACCAAGTGGCAAAAGACAGAGGGTTTTCATGAGACCTGGAGTGAGTTCATGGAGACCTGGAACATATTATAATCCACTTCAATATAAGATTTGTCGATTATTTGAACTTAATGCAGTGTGGTCATAGTACTTAAGAGAGGAGTTGTGGTCTTAGGAGGATGATTTCAAGAAAGTCCATCAAGGTGGGTCTGGATGAGTGAAAGGTCTAAGTAACACCGAAAGATCTAAGAGGGAAGGTGCTACTGTTGTCAAGCTGCATTGCTGGCTTGTTGTGTGTTATACATTATGAAAGACTACCTCACTGAGCCTTGACTCCTCGTAGACAGACCTATCAGAGAGTCCTGCTCAAAAGTGTGTTTCTGAGTTGGTATGGCAGGCTTTCAATTTTGTTCCACAGACCACCAATAAGTTAGGAAAATACTGCGCCTATATCCCCTTGTTGGAGAGTCACAGTGTATATAACACATTGATGGGAAGTCCTGTACTGAAGAAGTCTTTGACTCATTTGACCATGAAAACTTATTTTTCAGAAAACATGTGTCACTCAGGATAGTCATACTAAGGCTGCTGTATCAAACAGCCTCTAACCCTCAGTGGCTTAAAATAAGTTTATTTCTCTCTCACACTACATATCCACTGTTCATTGACTGGAGATCCTGTGCCACGTGGTCTTCCCGGTGTCAGAGCAGCCACCATCTAAACATTTCTGGGTGCTCTAGCAGAGAGAAGGGTGAGCTCTGGATGTTTTCACAGTGAGATGTTCTAGACTGAAAGTGACATTTGAAATTTGAGCTCATAACTCATTGGCCAGAAGTAGTCACATGACCCCACCCAATCACAAGGGGCTGAGGAGGTACTGCCCTAGCACATGGCTGGTAAGTAGACAGCCAGAAACATCCAGTGAACAGCACTGACAACTAAACCTGTTAACCTGACTGAACATTAGTGGTCATTGAAGTATAGTTGGAAACGACTGCTGTTCATGGTTTTAAAAGTAAGAATTGATAGTAATTACTATTCAAGAATGTCTAGCACCTATGCTAAAGTTACATGACCATACTTAATCAGGAATAAGAAGTGGGAAGGCTTATTTTTTCCCCCACACTTATATGGGGGAATAAGGGGTGTCACACACACACACAAAAGTTCTTTTGAAAGATTTCATGAAAACAATTTCTTTTCACTTAAAATCTCTAGTGGAATTCCTACAACAGATAACAAAATAATTTTCCACCCAATTCTTCATTGCTTCTCAAATACAAATGCTGTATAACAAAAAGCATGGATAATTCCGCAACACAGCCTCTGTCTAGGCTACCAGAGGGAGGTATACCATAAATGCCCATCTACAATGACTTTTTCACAGATGTGCAGTTAGTGCTTTCATCAGATAAATCCCATAGTGATAGCAATGAAGTTGGCATACAGTTCATCTAAACAAAAAATTAAGTATTTTGTGCTACTATCATAGACTCTGAAAATTAATTTCTGATGAAGTCTATCAAATCAAATTATCTAATGTCTTGTTATCTTGTCTGATAGTTGACCACAACTGTATCACATAATGACACAGCACAAAAAGCCAGTGATGATATCCAGATATAAGTTTTGAGATGTTATCGCCTGCATACCAAACACAATGAAGGTACTTATCAGTGGTCATGCAAAACTCCTTAATTCACTGTTTCTGTGAGAATTACAGGGCATGTTAAATTCATGTCATTTACTCAGCCATCCCCAAGTTCCTCCTCAGTTCTTCCTTATATACTTCCTATACGCGATCATAATTAAATCACTTAATACATGTAAAATGCTTTGAGCAATGCTTGGTACATAGTAGCTACTAAGTGTTGGTTGTTATCATTATTATTTCATGCGTTAAAAGTGATGCTTCGTATGTCACATGCCCTGCAGAGATTCTAAAGTATGGTTTGCTTTAAGCAAGTTCAATCCAGTGCTCCCAGCGGGGAGAAAGTCTAATATGCAAGGCATCTTCTATATATTTTTTTCTTGTTTGTGACAGAACAGGCAAATCACCTCAGAAGTGATCAAAGTGATCAAAAATGTGTTTAAAAGATTTTGTGCGTGTGCCTCTAGATAAAAGCTACCAAGTGATTACTTGAAATGGTAAATGTTGAGAACAAATTTAAAACTTTTTGATAACTCCACCACAAAGATGCACTGATTAAAACAGCCCCTTCTCATATTGCATTACCTTCAGACTATAATAAATCACTTACAATATTGGTAAAGTATTTCACTATATATTTTATTTTTATAATAATGAATCTGATATGCCCTAATCTTTGGTTTGCTATATATCATCCATACATCATTCATTCCATTCACTTAAAGCATCATCTTCATGTCCAGGTATTTCTGTTGGTGATTGGTCAAGACAGGTTGAATCTTTGTATCTCATTGAACTCAGCTCAGACTGCATCTCAGTTGTCGAAGCTTTTGCCCCCCAGAAATCTTTGACTGCCGCCCTGGAAGAAAAACATTTTTTAAATCTTTTATGAAATGAAAACTAAATAGATTTATATTTAGTTTTCTATATATAGAAGTGCCTCCTTAGTCATGATTTATTTTTAGTGTGTGGTGCACCAGCTGCATTGTGATAGTAGATGAGCCCTCAGATGTACCAGGGGGTGATACTCATGTAGGTATTAGAAATATTCTCATATAAATGAATTAGTAGGTTACAATAACCAAGTTTTAAAGTTGTGATAACTACAACTAGACAACACAAATATTAATTCAATAAACTTTTTTCTTTAGCAACTACTATGTAAAATTGTAAAAATTGCATTTAAAAGCTTTCTCATGGCTGGGGATCAAGTCATGAGATTAGGTAGCTTGAACTAGGAGAGTCTCAGGAGGGATGAAGAGAGTTGGACAGTTTCAAAACCCATGTGAGAAGCATCATGGACAGGGCCTTGGATTCAACAGACAGGGAGGGGCAAACAAGGAGGACATCAATCAAGGGTGATGGCTTAGTTTCAGTCCTTCACCTACCAGTTTATAATTATGAACATCAGTAGAAAGATCACGAATATACACATAATAACTCCTACGGTCAGAACAAAAATTAGGACTGCATCAGTGTCTGGTCGGCTTGATCTTTTCATCTGCAATTCTAGAGAAAAAAACACGTGATGATTATTACTACTCGAAAATAAAAGAAAAAGGATATCTAAATGGAAACTTTATATTTGAAAAACAACTCTAGAAAAATACAGAAAGAATTAGTGGAAACAAAGTTATTAATGAACTTGCTCTGCGTGTTAGAAATGTCCTTTTCAAACACACAGAAAAGTTCAAAGCATTTGACAATAAACATCCCACCACCTAGACACTACCATCAACATTTTAACTATCCCTCTATCCAAACTCTTCTCAATCCAGTGATTCATCTTATTTTTTGATGCATTTCAAGATAATTTGCTGATGTCTGCACACTTCCTACAAAATTCTTCAACAGGCATATCATTAACTAGAGTTCAATATTTGTTTATATTCTTTGAGGTAAAATTTATGAACACCAAATTGCACAATGATCTTAAATGTGCATTTATTTAGTTTTGGCAAATGCAAACAGACATATATAATTCAAACCCCTGAATATACACAGAATATTACTATACCCCAAAAGTGTCCTCGAGCCCCTCCCAGTTAATCCCTGCCCCAACCTCTAGGGACAACTACTGTCCTGATTTTCTTTTCCACCATAGATTAGTTCTGCCTGTTCTGGAACGTCATAGGAATGGAAACATACATACATTATGCATTCTTTTTTACTCAGTATAATGTTTTGGAGATTCAACCATATTGTTGCATGTACCAATAGTTTTTTTCTTTTTTATTACTGGGTAGTACACCTCAATTAGTTTATTCAATCTCCTACGGATGGACACCTATGCTGTTTCAGTTTGGGGTTATTATAAATAAACTGCTATGAACATTCTCACACCAGTCATTTTGTGAACATACATTTCCATTTCTCTTGGGTAAATACTTATGAGTGGAACTGCTGGGTCATAGGGTAGAGGTATGCTTAGTTTTCCAAGAAACTGCAAGATCTTTTCCCAAACTGACTGTACTTGCTGTACATGTTTTATAAATTTTTTTCTCCCAGATTTTGGCTTGCCTATTCATTTTTCTAATGATTCCTTTTAAAGAGCTGAAGTTTTAAACTTTTTAACGCTAAGTTTCAGGTGTACAGCATTATAATTTGACATCTGTATCCACTACAAAGTGATCCCCACCACAAGTCTAGTTACCACCCATCACCATACAGCTGCACTCCCCCCTTCATCCATTTCACCCACCCCTGAACTCCCTTCCCCTCTGGCAACCAGTAATCTGCTCTCTGTATCTATGAGTGTGTTTTTTATTTTGTTCGTTTTTTTAGATTCCACATATGAGTGAAATCTTTGTATTTGTCTTTTTCTATCTTACTTCACTTAGGATTAATACCTTCAAGGTCCATCCACACTGTTGCAAATGGCAGGATTTCATTCTTTTTTTTACGGCTGAATAGTATTCTATTGTATGTATATATACCACATCTTTATTCATTCGTCCATCAGTGGACACTTAGGTGGTTTCTATATCTTGGCTATTGTAAATAATGCTGCAGTGAACACAGAGGTGCATCTATCTTTTTGAATTAGTGTTTTTATGTTCTTTGGATAAATACCCAGAAGTGAAATAGCTGTGTCTTATGGTAGTTCTATTCTTAATTTTTTGAGGTATCTCCATACTGATTTCCATAGTAGCTGCACCAACAGTGCACAAGGGCTTCCTTTTCTCCACATCCTCTCCAACATTTGTTATTTCTTGTCCTTTTTGATAATAGCTATTCTAACAGGTGTAAGGTAATATCTCTTTGTGGTTTTGATTTGCATTTCCCTGATTAGTGATGTCAAGCATATTTTTATGTGCCTGTTGCCCATCTGTATGTCTTCTTTGGAAAAAATGTCTATTCAGATCTTCTGCCCAATTTTTAATCAGGTTGTTTGATTTTTGTTGTTGCTGATATTGTTTAGTGTGAGTTCTTTATATATTTTGGCTATGAACCCCTCATCAGAGATATCATTTACAAATGTCTTCTCCCATTCCATAAGTTGTCTTTTCGTTTTGATGATGGTTTCCTTTGCTGTGCAGAAGCTTTTTAGTTTGATGTAGTCCCATTTATTTATTTTTGCTTTTGTTTCCCTTGTCTTTGGAGTCAGATCTACAAAAATATCACTAAGACCTATATCAATAAGGTTACTGCCTATGTTTTTTCTAGGAATTTTATGGTTTTAGGTCTTACATTCAAGTCTTTAATCCATTTTGCGTTAATTTCTGTGTATGATGTAAGATAGTGACCTTCTTTCATTCTTTTGCATGTGGCTGTCCAGTTTTCTCAACACCATTTTTTGAAGATGAAGATTTTAATTCTGATGAAGCCTAATTTAGCAATCTTTCCTTTATGGTGATTGTTTTTGGTCATGTCTAAAAAGAAACACTTGCCTACTCCTGAATCATACAGATACTCTCTTATGTTTCCTTTTTTAAGCTTGATGGTTTTAGCTTTTACATTTAGGACTATAATACATCTAATTTTTGTATACATTGTAAAGTAGGAATTGAAGCTCATTCTTCTTCATACGAATAGCCAAACACCACTTTTAAATCAGCCTTCTCTCCCATATCTTTCTGTTCTTCTTGAAAATAATGCTATTACAGAGACATGACCAGTCTACCATATGCATTATAACACTGCTACATTGTAAACTGATAAAAATTCAATTTATATCAAGCATTACTTACTCTGTGAATTATGTTGCTTTCTTTTGGCTCTTCCTGGTCCCTAAATCATAGACTCATAAAAGATTCATGTGGGGAAGGGCCAGAAAGATCATCTTATACAACTTTTATACAGATAAGTAAACCAACATCCAGGGAGATATAATGATTTGTGCAAGCTATGTTTTATGTATTTTAATATTTTGGTAAGTACCACTCTAACAGAATTAGTCTCATATATGGGCAATCTCAACTGCTTATTCATCTGGATTTTCTTCCTATTCTTTAAACACCATGGAGTATAATTTTCCATTTTCCTTGGTAATTCTAGAGCTATAAACTGAATTTAGTAATCTCGCTATATAGTTCCAAGTATGATAGACAATTTATATCATATTTATATTCCAACATTGTTGAATTTTAAAAATCTTTTTATTTTTGGTAATTTTAGATTTATAGAAGCAGTGGGAGTTTTTAAGCTCAAATTTTAAAAAACCTTTTAGGATTAAAACTTGAGAAGAAGAAATGCAAAATTTCTTTCCATTTATCTACTACCCTGCAATACTAGCCAAGAGAAGGTGGAGAATGAGAGGTATAAAGATTTTGCTTCATTTCAATGGTAGTCTTCTTGCAAGGGTCCCTTCGATTACTTTTATATCTAATAAAAAAATAGTCTGCATTTCTACTGAGATTTTCTGATGAAAAACAGGCTGAATTTCGATGCTCTCACTTTTTAGAAAAACTAAGTTTATGTTTATATTAGTTTCTTAGGGCCACCATAACAAAGTACCACTAACTAGGTGGCTTAAAAACAACAGAAATATATTGTCTCACAGTTTTGGAAGATAAACGTCTGAACATAAGGTGATGGTAAGGCCATGCTCTCTCCAATGGCTCTGGGGAAGGATCCTTCCTTTCCTCTTCCAGCTTCTGGTAGCCCCAGATGTTCCTTGGCTTGTGACAGCATAACTCCAATCTCTGTGTGTCTTCACATGGCTGTCTTCTCCCCGCGTGTCTTTGAGTCTTCACATACATTCTCCTCTCTCTCTCTGTGTCTCTGTGTCTAAATTTCCTTCTTCTTATAAGGACACTAGTCATATTGGATTAAAAGTCCACTCTCCTCTAGTGTGTATGATCTTGTCTTAACTGAATTAATTACATCTGCAACTACCCTATTTCCAGACACAGTCATATTCCTGAAGTTCTAGGAGTTTGGACTTGAAAGTATCTTTTCAGGGGGACATAATTCAATCAAAACCATGCCTAACTATGAAAGACAACTATTGTGGAAGTGAAAAACCTGTTATATGAGAGAATGGATGGGACATTTTCATTAATTAAACCATATCTACCCTGAAAATATTTCAGTCATGCATTTGTTTCAAGCCAGTACCATATTGTGTGGACATTTATAGCCAAAATATTTGTTTGATGTCTAAAGAGCCAAGAGGGTCTGTCACAGTGGTATACCCAACTGTCCTTTTTAAAAGAAACTAATAAATACCAAAGTTTTCTGAAAACATTTTGTCTTTTAACCAGTGCATGTGCTGAGATGGCAGAGCTACCCCACCAGCCTTGGACAGCTACAGGAGAGAAAAATCAACTTTGTCTCACTTGCTGACACTGGGGTCTGTGCTCCAGCCCTTAGCTTACACATGTTGCCTTCTAACACAGGAAGAGCTAAGCACTACTAAGCCGTCCTAACAGGGACCAAGCTGTGGGGACAATAACTGAGACTGGCCTTTGAACCCTTTAATATCCTGAACTATGACTCACTGAGATACTTTTTAGTTGATGATGTTTGGTCCTTTTTGGCCTTTTATAGCACTTTATTGAAATTATCCTTTTAATAACACCTGTTATCCCAACATAGGAGTAAGGTTATTAGCTTTCACCATAAAGATGGTTTTTTAAGGACAGTGAACAACACATCAAAGAAAGTTATAGTTTATTTTTTAAAATCACCCCCAAAACACCTTAGCTTGTTTCCAGTTCAATAAAGGGTGTTATGCTTCTCTAGATTGCAGCTTAAGTTCTTTACTTGGGATTGAGAAATAGCTTCAAGAAATCCATGAACTCTCTTAAAATTACGGGTAACTTTTGGCATGTTAGTATACGTGGGTATTTTTCCGGGAAAAGCCTCCCGAGCCTTGATTGGCTTCTCAAAAGAACTTGTGACCAAACCCCTCACACACCCAAAAACACAGATGACAACAATAAAAATGGTTAAGAGCAACTCAACAAAAGGAAATAATTATTTGGCTATAGAAGACATCATAGTTTAAATTGAAAAGACATGCACATGGATCCTTTTTGCAAGGGAAGCACAGTTTCTAACATGTAAAATTATGTTCGGGTCAAGATTTGCCTTTTGTGACATATACTGAGGACTGTATTATTGTTTCATAAAAAAATGTCTTCGAATGAATAATTTTTAAAAAGATATGCTTTGACATAAGATTTCTTAATTTTATTTATTTTACTGTATCAAAACTTCTGTTAAGCATCCCTTAGAATTCTATGTATCCATTTTCACCTCTGTGATAGAAGTAAAAGTAAGCATATAATTCAAGTTAAAGGACTGTTCTTTGGATATACTTCAGGAATACACCAGTTTCCCGAAGTGAGGTACATGTGACTCTACTTTGTGGAGAAAAATAAGAATTAAGTATTACCTTGTAGAAAAGTCTAAATGGTATAAAACTAGTGGTTCCAAAATGTGATCTCTGGACCAATAGCACCTAGGAACTTGTTAGAAATGGAAATTCTTGTGCCAGCTCTACTAAAGATCTACAGAATCAGAAATTATGGGGGTTGGGCTAGTGATCTGTGTTTCAATGAGACCTCCAGGGGATTCTGATGTGCTTTGAAGTTTGAGATATAAGCAAACCAAAACATTGTTGGGTACTTACCAGTTGTTGTATAGATTGTGAATTTAATAGATGCTACTATTTCATTATTATCCAAGGTTTCACACTCAAAAGCCTTGGGGTGAGTATCCCTGTGAACCTCCAGGATTGCTGAATCATTTGCAAGTATAATGGCCTGCTATTTTAAAAGGCAAAAAAAGGTAACAACATTCTTCATGAAAACTTAAGATCAGGAAACAATTTATTTTTTGTAACAAAATAAGAGCCACTTTCTCTCAGTCTAGGACAGTAATTAATTATGCACATGTATTTTAAAGTCAGATAATCCAGATAACAAGTACCAACTTCCTGCCTGTGTGAAGCAGGGCAAGTTACTCTCTGCATCTCAGCTGCAGCTGGTCCTCCATATCCTTGGGTTCCATGTCAGTGGACTCAACCAACCATAGATTAAAAATATTCAGAAAAAAAATTCCAGAAAGTTCCAAAAAGCAAAACTTGAATTGGTTGCACAGTAGTATTTACTTGGCATTTACATTTTATTTACAACTATTTATATAGCATTTACATTGTATTATAAATAATCTAGAGATGATTTAAAGTATATGGGAGGATGTACTTATGTTATATGCAAATACTACTCCATTTTATATAAGGAACTTGGGCATCCCAGTTTTGGTATCTGAAGGGGTCCTGGAATCAATCCCGAGCATACTGAGCAACAACTGTACTTATCTGTAAAATGGGTATAATGATGGGAATTACCTCATAGATTGTTATGTGAGTAAAAGAAACTCTAGCACTTTGTGTATGTCTGGCACTGAATAAGCCCTCTATTAATGTTAGCTACTGTTATCAGTACTGTCTGTACTATATATACAAATGAAACTCTTGCTTCCAAAATAGAACACTTTATATAAAATAGGTGTTTTTAAGTTCTGATAGTAGCTGGCCCTAAGACATATGTAAAGTCTTAGCCTCACTAAGCAATGAAAAAATTTAAATCCCAATAATAATAAAGTTGTATGATTTTAACTTCATTTTTGCAAACTGCTTTTAAAGAGAAAGTTTTCTGAGAGTCATCAAGCACCGGGAAACAAATTTTATCACTCACTAGAAAGCACCAAATTACATACATTCATTACTCACTTGGTCTGGCCTTAGAAGTCTCCAAATATATTTGAAACGGTTTGCAGGAGATGTATGAACACATGCTAGCCTAACACTTTCAAGACTTTCTGAAATTGGTTTACCCCCTGAAAAAAAGAAAAATTAAATACATATATACCAATGGGCACTGTAAACTGCTTTATACACCATACTACTTTTAAAAGTCACTTCCAACTTTAAAACCAATTGCATGCTGGAAGTTAGCAAACGTATTACTGAAAGTTTGACTGTAGAGGAGCAGAGAGGCATCAAAAGTTAAGTCGCCAAAAGAGGCAGGTAGAAAACACCATTCCTGTCTGTTCCTTCAGCAGAATAAATCGTGGAGAAGAGATAGCAAGGGCAAACTACTTAGTGATCTATTAAACTTTGAGATCTACTAGTGGCTTCCAATTTACTGCTTAGGGTCAGAATCCCCCTCCCGCCCCATACACTCCGTCCCTTCCATGTTTAAAGATAATGGAATCTCAGACTAGTGAAAGGTGGTATAGAGTGGCTCTCAAGGTTCCCAACGTAGGGTTTACCAATCTACTGATAAGCTGTCATAACCAAAGTGTCAAAAGCGTTTCACTGGAGGACAGCCTCAACCACAGACCCTGAGTGCAATATGGTTCCAGTGTACTAGAGAGAATATGTTAAATTTACACATCACTGAAAAAATGTGAAGCAAAAGTAGAAAGAGTTGTAACTGTCTAGAGAAGCGGAAGCTTAAGTTTTCTTATGAATTCCTTTCAGTATATCATTTGATCACCTCCTTCCACTCACGGCAACCTGAGGTTAAGGATATTTCCCCAGAGTAAATGCTTCCCCCTCAGTCTCCCTCCAATACATAGGCCAACTCACAGCCACAATCGACTGGTCCACGACATTCTTCCACCCGTACGATACATTTGGATTCACTGCCAGGGCATCCATTTGTTAATATAACTTCTCTTATACCAACACCTTTGGTAAAAGAAATCAGCAAATGTTAAAAAAATAATAATAATAATAATAATTCCAGAGTTCCATTACTTTTCTACCTAGGTCTTTTTGAGACTTTTCTCCTAATTTCAGAAATTAAATTCCTAAATTCAGGGTAATAACATTTAGATATTTTTAGGTCCCTCATTTTGAATTATTTCATAAAACAGCATTTTCCAAAGCGAGTTACATGAAACACTAGTTCCTCTGGTTGTTACCATAAGAAAAAGGATTCCATGGTTATATACATTTGGAAATTATACATTACATTAAAATGAAAGGAACCTCTTTCCTCAGAAATTTAGGGGAACTTTTAATATGCTAGTAAATTAATGTGCTTTTATGTGGAAACTTTCATTGATCTAAGATGTAAAATTTTTACATTTTAACATCTTTGAAATCAGAATGCATCTTAGAATTGACAGCGTGTCAAGAATGGCAGCATTTTTCCTTTTTTAGAGATGCATAAAATGTGATTATCACAGCCAAGAAAGTCTTAGATTTGATGAAATACAGTAGTACACTGGATCTTCCAAATTTATTTAACCATGGAACTTTTTTTGGGGGGGTGGGGTGGGTTGAGCTTGCAGAGGAAATTACAAAAATTACATTTTAACATAAATGATGCTTTTTAATATCGAAATTGGTAAAAATCCCTGTATTAAATACATCAGGACTACTAATGACCAAATCTCCATTTCCAAAAAGATACTCTCATTAGAATTGCCACACATTTCATAGCAAGAAATCACGTCTTTACTGACTGATCTCAGATCTCCACTGAGTTTGCCCTACCATCACCAAAATTGAGAAATGATAAAAGCTGGTTCAGTGAGGGGCTGAACATGTCCTGTGATAAATGACCTGTGATAAGACTGTGTTGTCACAGGCTAAGGAATAGTCCATCTTGATATCCTTTCTACCAGATTCCCTCTTTCGGTCCCTGCAAGACGTTAATCATAAAACCTATTCTTAAGGCAAGGGAAAGTTGAAGTCTAGAGATGGCTTATAACAGCGGTTCTCAAACTTCAGAGTGCTTGCAAAACACCTGGAGACATACTAACATGTGAATCCTGATTCAGTAAGTAGGTCTGCAGTAGGTCCCGAGGTTCTGCATTTCTAACAAGCTCTCAGTCGATGCTGATGTAGCGAGTCTGTGGACCAAACTTTGAGACACAAAGGAGAGTACTCCATATAAGATAAAGAGAAGGAAGGTTGGAGGGGGAAAGGTCTCTTTTGATTAAAAGAGATGCTTAAGAATAGGTGCAGAATGGCTCCCCTTGAATTTATGAATGGTACTTCTCTATAGAGGCATAGCCTTATTCTGAAATGCATATTTTCCAAGCAGGTATTTTATGCATTTATTTATTTAGCCAGATACAGTTTATCGAAATGATGTGTGTAGATGTGAGATTTTCTGTAAGTCCATACTTAAAAATCTGCCTGTGTATTCCAAGAAAAGAAAACTTTTTGACTGCTAAAATATTGTTTTGGGGGTTCAACAGAATTTTCACTAAAGCATTTTTTCCTTTAAATAGTTGTTATAAATTGAAAAGATATCTTAATACTTAAAATTATAGATGTGAAATATTGCCTTTTATGGCTTATTTTCTTTTTAGAACTTATCACCATCTGACATATTACATGTTTTACATATTATTGGGTGGGCCAAAAGGGTCATTTGATCTTTTCCATAAGATGGCTCTAGTAGCACTTAGTTGTCTTTAACTTCATTCGAAACAATTTTGTTAGATAGTATGTGACAGCAGTCATATCAGTGTGCATTTAAAAAAAGACTTATCAAAATTGGTGAATTTTTGTGTAGCCATTTTAATATTGAAGATGGAAGAAAAAAAGCAACATTTTTGGCATATTATGCTTTATTATTTCAAGAAAGGTAAAACTGCAACTGAAACGCACAAAAAGATTTGTGCAGTGTATGGAGAAGGTACTGTGACCGACTGAACATGTCAAAAGTGGTTTGTGAAGTGTCGTGCCGGAGATTTCTCACTGGACGATGCTCCACGGTCAGGTAGACCAGCTGAAGTTGACAGCAATCAAATCGAAACAGTAATTGAGAAGAATCAGTGTTATACCATGCAGGAGATAGCCGACACACTCAAAATATCCAAATCAAGCGCTGAAAATCATTGGCACCAGCTTGGTTATGTGAATCGCTTTGATGTTTGGGTTCCAGGTAAGTTAAGCAAAAAAAACCTTCTTGACCATATTTCTGCACGCGATTCTCTACTGAAAAGTAATGAAAACATTTGTTTAAAGAAAACGTTCCATTTTTAAAACAAATTGTGACAGGCAGTGAAAAGTGGACATTGCAACCATGTGGAACGGAAGAGGCTGTGGGGCAAGCAAAATGAACCACCACCAACCACACCAAAGGCTGGTCTTCATCCAAAGAAGGTGATGTTGTGTATACGGTGAGGTTGGAAGGGAGCCCTCTATTATGAGCTCCTTTGGGAAAACCAAACGATTAATTCCAACAAGCACTGCTCCCAATTAGAACAACCGAAAGTGGCACTCGACGAAGTGTCCAGAATGAGTCAACAGAAAATGCATAATCTTCCAGCAGGATAACACAAGACTGCGTGCTTCTTTGATGACCAGGCAAAAACTGTTACAATTTGGCTGGGAAGTTCTGATTCATCCATCATATTCACCAGATGTTGCACCTACAGATTTCCATTTATTTCGGTCTTTACAAAATTCTCTTAATGGAAAAAATTTCAATTCCCTGGAACACTGTAAAAGGCACCTGGAACAGTTCTTTGCTCAAAAAGATAAAAAGTTTGGGGAAGATGGAATTATGAAGTTGCCTGAAAAATGGCAGAAGGTATTGGAGCAAAAGGGTGAATACGTTGTTCGATAAAGTTCTTGGTGAAAATGAAAAATGTGCCTTTTATTTTTACTTAAAAAACCGAAGGCACTGGGGCTTCCCTGGTGGTGCAGTGGTTGAGAATCTGCCTGCCAATGCAGGGGACGCGGGTTCAGGCCCTGGTCTGGGAGGATCCCACATGCCACGGAACAACTAGGCCCGTGAGCCACAATTACTGAGCCTGCGCGCCTGGAGCCTGTGCTCCGCGACAAGAGAGGCCCACACACCACAATGAAGAGTGGCCCCCACTTGCCGCAACTAGAGAAAGCCCTCGCACAGAAACGAAGACCCAACACAGCCATTAATTAATTAAGTAAGTAAAAAAAAAAAACCAAAAAAAAAAAACGAAGGCACTTTTAATCTCTTTGCCCCTACCAAAAAGTATGTTCTTTGAAGGCAGAGAGTTTCCACTTCTTTGTTCACTGCTTTATTCCTAGCACCTATAACAATACCTGAAACATAGTAGGCAAAAATAAAAAAAGAGAAAACAAAAAAAATTGCTGAATAAACAAATATAATATATAATTTCTGAAGCACATCTTTTTTTTAAAATTTATTTATTTATTTTATTTTTGGCTGCTTTGGGTCTTTGTTGCTGCGCGCGGGCCCTCTCTAGTTGTGGCGAGCGAGGGCCACTCCTCACCATGGCACACGGGCCTCTCACTGCAGTGGCCTCTCCCATTGCGGAGCACGGGCTCCAGGCACGCGGGCTTCAGTAATTGTGGCACATGGGCTCAGCAGTTGTGGCTCACGGGCTCCAGAGTGCAGGCTCAGCAGTTGTGGCGCATGGGCTTAGTTGCTCCGTGGCACGTGGGATCCTCCCGGACCAGGGCTCGAACTCGTGTCCCCTGCATTGGCAGGCGGATTCTTAACCACTGCACCACCAGGGAAGTCCCTGAAGCACATCTTTAAATAATAGAGTAGGACAGTATCAATTACTAGAAATGTCATAAAAATAATTCTCTACCTGTGAAAATTTCTCAAGTAAGCAGCCAGAAGATGTAATTTGCAAATGAATAAACACAGGTTTATTACACAGAATTCCTCTAATTTTCTGACTCTGACACACTAAGAAGTTAAAGTAAAAAACAGGTTTCAAACTATCTCAAGAGACAGAAAGTACAATAATGGCTGAAAGGGGCTGGGGCGAGTGGGGAATTACTGTTGAATTGGTGCGGAGGTTTCAGTTTGGGATGATGAAAAAGTTCTGGGGTGGATCGTGGTAATGATTGCATGACAATGTGAATGTGCTTAATTTCACTAAATTGTACATTTAAAAAATTGTTAAAGTAGTAAATTTTATGTTAGATCTATTTTAACATCATTTAAAAAATGCTATCTCAAAAACAATTCAGGCACAATTTTTGACCAAAAAATAAAAAACGTACATATTGTTCTGATCCATATCTGCATGGACTTTCTGTCTTCTTATCCTCTGCTTTTTGTCCTTCCCTCCTGTCACTGTCTTTTTTCCAAGGCAGGTTCTATTTAGAATAAACTTAATTTCATTGTGAATTATCTACTGTCTTCTTAGCACACTAGTCTATAGTGGTTCTCAAAAGATGGTCTTTTAAAAAACAGCATCATTTTTGAACTTGTTTAGAAATACAAATTCTTAGACCCCTTCAAAGGCCTAGTGAGTTAGAAATTTTGAAGTAGGCCTAGCAATCCATGTTTTAACAAGCCCTTCAGGCACCTAGGGTGAACACTTAAGTTTGAGAAACACTCGTCTATTATAGCATGAGTAGTCTTAATCCCACCCCCATGTAAGAGATTTTTATGTCCAATTTCTATTCAAGGAATGATCAAAATAAGTCATAGTCTTTGAATATTATTTTCCCCACAAAGCCAATACCTCTTTTCTCTAAGACATGACATATAAATTGGGAAAATGTATCATTTAGAATAGATTATTACAAATAAAGTAAATTTCTTGATAGATTTGCCAGCACAGTATGTGGAAGACATCTGTGAGATGCATCAGAAGATCTTTCATCTTCTGAACATCTGTGAGATAAAGTTTCACTTTGGTGAAAGCAGTTTATGTGCCCCTCCCCCCAAAAAATATACATACAGGGAGTTGGCTTAAAGTAAGACTTAGAGGTTATGAACTGAAAATATCCTACCTTGTAAAGCAATCAGTTTGAGTTTTGTGTGTAAATCATAGATATTAGAAATAGAAATCAGTGAGAGATGAATGAGAGTACACATTGTTTTTACCCGCCCCCCCCCGGCCTCAATACAATGTTATTTATCTGTTCTATGCTACTTACCGCATGTAACGGTGCACATCCCAAATTCTACTTCTTTGACTACTGTCCTATTTGAAACTAAACATAAATGCAAAAATACATTATTTAATCATAGGAAAACTTTTCTAAGTGAAGAACTCTTACTTGGGGATGGAGGATACAAGCACTTATCATATGGAAAGCAGACATTTTTAAAGTTTTATTAAATCAGAAAGGCAATGTCATTCCTAGTACATCTTCTATTACTGTTTAAATCAAAAGAAAACTAAACCTTTGAAGAATTAAATTAGGAAATAACTTACAAAGATTTATATTTAAACCTTGTACATAATTTAGAAATACTGTTTTTCATCAGTGTAATACATGGTGAGTTAAAGTTATATAGGAGGTCAGAAAAACACAAAAAAGCCTGCCAATTATAGGGCCCAATTTTTTCTATTCTCTGTTTTCCAAAAAAATTTGAGTGAGTTATTTCTACCCAAAAAGAAGTAGTTATGCAAAGTGTTCATTAAAATTATGTTATAGATTGGTTCTACTCATTCTCAGGTTAAGATGGTAAATTATTCCTAAGAATTTATTTCGACACTTTATTTAGCAGGATAATCTAGGAATATATAAGTATTCGAGTAGCTAAATATTGTTGGTTTTAAATCTCATGTTTCTCTTTTTCTAATTGTTCTGAAATTTGACATGAATTCCACTAGCTGTAGTAGATAATTCTTCATAACTCAGATTAGGACTAGAAGCTCTATAAAAATACATATTAAATGAGGTGCTAGAAGGTAATTTTTAAAAGGCATTATGTCCTGAGGCAACAATATTACATGGGAATATGCATCAAAACTGGAGTCCAAATTGCTACTCTACCACTAATTAGCTATTCTGAGTTTGGGCAAATTCCTTCAACTGTATCAGGCCTATTTAACCCCTCTGCAAAATTTGGAAAGGAGAACCTATCTGATTATTATAAGAATTAAACATGATAACGTGCATGCAAGCATTCTGTAACTTGTTTAGCCCTACAAGCATGCTTAAGATAGCATAACCTCATTCACACTTCATTTTGTACTTATTAATTTCATATAATTCTAAGATTTTTTCCTATTTTGATTATTGTAATTTTTCATAAACACTTCTATACTTATAAGCACCAAATACAGTGCCTTGAATATACAGCAAGCAAATATACAATTGATGTATATATAAGTAAATCAATATTGACTTTGTGAAATAATTTGGACTATGACTGATCAATTCTGAATTGACATTTTTGCTTGAAATGCTTGGATACCTTCTGCTGGTACATTATGAAACACAAATTTGAATCTAAGGCATTATAACTCCATCACCTGGGTTTAGCCTAAACTCTAGCATTTACAGCTAGAACTATCCCTTGACCAGTTTGAATTGTTAATTACTTTTAAAACTAGAGAGAAGCAATAGCTACTACGCTTTAGAACATGTTCTTTTCTACCCTAGTCCTCTTTTTCATATTTCCAAAGTCAAGGACTTCTCCAAGCTCTCTGAAATGTAATGTTATCAAGGCAGTACAAACCTCAATTCCACCTTTAACATCAGATAGTAAATTTCTTTATGTCGCTGAGGGTCACTATCCGTCATCAGGAAATAAAAGAATGGTTGATAAATACAGCACCTACTTTGTACGTACAGGAGACATAAGACTGCCAAGGATATTTAAAAGAATCTCAGCTGGGTCATTTATGGAGGGAAGGGAAGTATTCTCCTTTAGATGGCTGCAAACCTGCAACTGACCTTTTACCTACAAGCACGTGAGTTACTAATCAATGTAACATGTACCACAGCTTGTCAAGTTTTATTGCTTAGTGAGCCAGGAGAATAAGGCAAATTTATGTATCAAACACAGGCTCAGTCTTCGTTGGTTAACATGTATTATTATATCATCTAACAAAGCCTCTAGTTGGATCCCTTTATTGGTGTTTTCTACTGCCACCGTTCCTTTGTGGCTCAAAGTTGAACTTACAAATAAAACACTATCACACTGCAGAGGTGCTCAAGGGTGGAGGCTGCATGAAGCTGACACGGGGCTTCCGGGGAATTCTGTCAGCATCTTGGTCTATCTAGACGTGTCACCGTGAGGGGAATTCGGAACTCCCTTGAGTTCTAACCCAAAGTGCAAATGTGAAAAGGAGGAAGACCTCAGGCAATTTGGAACTTCAAGGAAAAAAAAAAAAATCTGCAATGGAAAGGAAAAAACATAACTGCAAGGGGAATGAAAATCGGTCCCCGTGGTGGGAAGCTACTCTCTGATGCTTAAAAAAATAAGCATCTATTCCCTTGTCCAGAGCAATATTTAGCAGTATTTCTGTAGCAACTTCTATACATGTGCTCGTTTATTTTGCTCTGGTCTTGGAGAATTAGCACATTTTTTTTTTAAGGCCATGAGGTGTGCGATAACATATAAATTTGGGGTTGGTTTTGAGAGCGAGCTCTACAGATGTTAACTTGGATAGTTCTCATCGTCCTCAAAGAGCAGGGAAGGCTTGACCCTCAACGGGTGCCTGCGGGTCCCCGCCACGGAGACTCCCACACTCACCATCCTCCTCGGCCTCAGCCTGGGGCTCGTTCTCGGCCTCGCTGTCGTTTTCAGCCTCCTCCTCGACCTCGTTCTCGCCCTCGTCCTCGCCCTCGCCCTCGTTGGCCAAGCTGGGATCCTGGACCGCGGTGATGTTGATCCCGTACGTTGACTGGAGGCCCGCCAGGAGCAGCCAGCCGACTGTCAGCAGCAGCCCGGCGGAGCAGCCTGCGCCCCCGGGGCTCATGGTTCTCGGCCCGGACGGCTGCCCAAGGTGCAGTCGCAGCCGCCCGCTCCCGAGCAGAGGTGCTTCGAAGAGAGGAGCCGCCCGACTCCGAACGCCCACACCGTGCGCCGGCAACCACTGACGCGTCACGGAACGTCACCATCGCGCTGGGCCCACGGAACGCGCGTAGGCCTGACCGCAAGCAAGGCGTCCCGCCGGCCACTTCCGACGGCGCTCGGGTCCGCCCCGCCCCTTCCGGCGTTCTAGGCCAACCCGGCACGCTGGGGGGGCCACGCCTTCGCACTTCCTCATTAGGCGAGCAGCCAGCCAACTGCAGTCGGTGGCAGTTTTCCCTCACCCTGCTTTCTGCTAAAAGGTGCTCGTCCTTCCTGCGTTTACGCCTCTCCAAACCAGACTCCCTAGACCTTCAAGCACTCTCTATATGACTTGGCTTCAAATTACTTATGCACAATAGCCAACTCGGCGTGTATCAAGAATGATTCATCATGGCCTTAAGTAGGTTGCCCCAAACTTGATCCGTATCTGCAGGTGAGGCTTGATTTGTAGAAGATATAGGGGGTGCACTTTCTCTCTTTGATCTGAACACTATTGCTGATGCAGGTCAAGCATGTACTCACGTTTTAAGACTTTGTGCAGTGCCGTCAGCTCCAGCTCCGCGTGGGGCTTCGTTGAGCTAGAATGCGAGGTGGGGGGAAAGGAAAGGAGAGGGGAAGATGCAACTACTGTCAGACTAGTTCTTCTCCTTTCTCTATTTGGATAGCTGATGTTTTTGGAACCAAATATCGGACTTAACCTTTGTCCCTTGTGAATGTCTATCTTCGTGCTTTTGGCCTATTTTTTAAAGTCTCATTGAGATTCTTCTGAAATCTGATTCTGTTGCCTTAATATATTAGATATTTCTCCCAAGTTTGATTTGGAAAATGTTTCCTTCAGATCACTAACAAAAATGTTTAGAAGGGCAACAGGCCAAGAATAGAGCACTAAGAAGTCAGTCTCTGACAATGATCCACTAATCCACACGTTGATTTAACCCAAGAATCAATTCTTTTACTAAAAAAGATTCCTGTCTTTTATTAAGGTTGAATCAGACTGGAAGCAAGAATACCTTGGCATTCCCACTTGAATCAGTAGAAAATATTAGAGGTAAGTGTAACTCCCCACTGCCCTTTTGATGGTACTTAGTATCACTGTGTCCAATTTTGTCATAGAAAGAAATGAAATTCAGTTAGGTTCCTTCAATTAATGATGTTAATTTCAAGAGGTCAGCTCTAATTAATTAAAATTTCTTGAAGAATAGACTCATAGGCTTTTTGAGTCAAAGGAAGCTTAGAAATAATCTAACACTCCAAGTTCCTCATTTTTAGGTGAAGAGATTAAGAACTGGAGAGACAGGGGGGTGGGGGGGGTGATGAATTGTGCAATTGGGATTGACATGTATACACTGATGTGTATAAAATTGATGATGAATAAGAACCTGCTGTATAAAAAAATAAAATAAAAAAAAGAACTGGAGAGATTAAATGACTCACCCAAGATCATCCAGAAAATTATCTGTAGTGCAGGGCCTCACAACCACATTTCCTGAATGCTCATTCAATGCTTAGTGTTTCATATAATTTAAAATTAACAGTGAAGAAGCAGTCAGTGGGTAGTCAAGAGTTAAAGGACCGAAAACAAATTAGGGTTAAAATTTTTTTATCTTGTTATTCCACATTTGATTTGATCTAATAGCTATAATGTGTTATTAAGAAAATATTGATGAATAGATGGTTTGAAGGATTTCTGTCTCGGATTTGAAACAAAGCTCATTTGGCTATGTTTCTATATAATATTATCCCCTACCTTGAGGTTTAATGTCTAAATTCTTATGATACATGGGCTGAAGAGTAACCTACTACAGAGTGAACTTCAGGCATAAACTGGCTTTTGGAACATATGTACATCCAGCCTCAGCAGACTAACAGCTAAGCAAGTAACTGAGAAACTTATTAGGAGGGTCTTCAGAGCCACTTATTTGTAGCAAAAGTAGATTACTTGAAACAAAAATGAAATTTTTATTTGAATTTTTCTTTCAAAAATGCTTTTAGTTTTGAAAATAGTGAGAAAAGAACTGCTAAGAATAGTCAATATTAAAGTTCAAATTGGTATTGGTAAGGAGGCCATAATAATATTTTATATCAACTAAAATACCATAAAATATTATAGCAACTCACAAGATTGTGAGGGAAATTAAAATGAGAAATTAAGAGATGATCTTGAGACACAAAGATGTTTGTTTCATGGCCAAATGAGTCCAAATTTTTTCTTTTTTAAATGCTAAGAAAAATAAGTCACCCATTATGCTTTCAAACACAAACTGGAAAAAGAAAATCTGTAGTATTTCATGGCAACATTGTTGAATTCTTCATATTTAGGACACATCTTTTTCCTGAAGATGGTATCTTTTGGTATCCTCTTTCCTGAAGAGGAAGTCCTATGAACTCTAAGGTAAGTGATTTAATTCAAAGAACCATTAATGACTAAAATAAACAGCTCCAAAGAGAATCTGGATGGAAATTAAGGGCCTCAAAGAGGAGCTGAAAGATTTTACTCTTAAATAAAGAATATTCAAATAATATCTGTAATAGCAGCAATACTAGTCCCATAAAATATTGTGTTCCTCACATAAGTTATAAGAAAAGTATCTGTCCTCAACAAACTTATAGTACTTCTAGTTGAAGCATAAATAAGTGAAACAAACATTAAGGGCAGAGTATCAAGAAGGGTTGACCCTACTTTGACCTTACATGTACCAAGGACCAGGAATTACAACCTCAATCCCTGATTTGTACCTCTGACCTCCTTGCCTCAGTTCACTCAGCTCTCCTCACCCTGCCTGGCAGTAAGCATCTCCAACTCCAGCTCCGGTTTCCAAGGAGTAAGGATTTCAGCAATTCTCCTGTGACTCCTCTGCCCACTCCACCCCAAAGTATCTCACCTAGGTTGGTCTGAACTTACCCTTCTTGAACTTCCTTTGTGTGCGCATACTTGGCATGTCTGGAGGCAGTAAAATCATTCCTTTATCCAGTCTCCACTCCAACTCATGCTCTGAAAAGAAAGACCAATTTGAAGATTTGTGATATAAACACAAGATTGAAAAGCCCTGAATAGAGGATCACCATAAAAAAGAAAAAAGAAATGAATGAGAGAAATTACAAAGGAAGGATTAACAAAATGGAGTGACTAGATACCTAAGCAGATGAGGGAGAGGCACAAGTAAAGGGAGTTAAGGAAAGTCAGTAGATGTTTTGTTCAAATAGGTTAAGTTGGAGATCAAAAGGTTAAGGTTGAAATTAAGTTGGAGGTATCAAAAAAAGTCAAGTGGAAATGTCCAGTGACAGCTTGAGATGACCACACACACACACACACACAAACACACACAAAGCCAGAAGATGAAAACCACTGCCACTGAAAAGACATGCATGAAAAATATATATGTGCATCCACTTAATATAATATTCTAAGTATTGCTGTAATGTTACATTACAAAGTTATCAACATTGTTTTATAGTAGAATTTATGAAAATAGGTGTCTGGGAGACAAATTGATTTTGGTTTTAATATGCTTGAATTGGTAAAAAGCATTCCGCATAGTAACCCCCCAGAGAGAGGGCCGTCAAACCACTTTTATCCTATTTCTCTTCTTTAGGGGAAAAGAGTTTTCTCTTCCTGGAGCAAGTGTCTAAGAGCAGAACTTCTCCCCTGTATTTTTATTTTTATTTATTTATTTTTTAAGCTGTGCCGTGCAGCATGTGGGATCTTAGTTCCCAGACCAGGGATCAAACTCACGCCCACTGCATTGGAAGCGTGGAGTCTTAACCACTGGACCACTAGGGAAGTTCCCTCCCTGATCTTTCTGTTTAGCACCCTTATTCCTGTTGTGCTCTCATTCTCTGTCCATCACTTAAAACTATATTGCTACCTGGAGGAATTTCATGGTAGAAACTAGGAGGGCCCCCCCTGAATTTTTGTACATAGAAATAGTGGTTTCAAATAGTCATAATACATTCTCTCTGTCTATTACATGTTCAGTAGTTTTTTGCTCTTATTCCAGTCTCAGCCTCTCCCACCCCTTTATTTTCTCATGTAATGCAGCTGCCCGCAAAGCCCTTCTTTTAAAGGCCTCCTTAAGGCAATGAGAATTTACAAAGTGTTAAGGGAAGAATAGTATCCAAAAGATATTCTTTCTCTATTTTAATAACAAGAATTGAAAAAAACCATTGAAAATTGAATAATATTCTAGGAAAACGTGGTCAGCATTTTGTGAAAGGAGTAAGTGTCACTTGTGAATAAGTTTTGACTTATTTGTAGGGCTAAGCCACATTTTCTAAAATTGATTAAGGTTCTCTGTCAGTGGTTATTCAGGTTATAGGTGCACAGGCACCTACATGTGCTACATGATTAAAAAATAAAGTAGAATTTTAGAATTTGCCCATATCTTTTGGTTTCCCCTGCAATTTTTTTGATCTAATATTGTGCTTATTTCTTTTAATTTTGAATCCATGCTATGAACAAGTACTCTCATTTCCCTTAGTTACTGAGAAACCAGGTCTGTTCCACAATCCCATTTCATTACTGTTCTACCCACACCCACTCCAAACCCAACTTAACTGCTTTCCTATTTCATTTATATAATTCCTCCAAAATAGAAGTACCCCTCACCCTGCATTCTGAACACAGACTCCCAGGTGACAAGCCTAAACTGTCCTAATTTCTGAGCTCAAAATTTCTCCAAAATCTCAAGTTTATGATTATACCTCTAGCTCTACTCCCTACCGCCACCATAGCAGAAACCCCACGGAGTATTACAGCTCCCTTAGTTTCAGGATATATATTCATGATAAAAGTCTTTTATCAGATGTGCGTTTTGCAAATATTTTCTTCCAGTCTGTAGCTTAGCTTTTCATTCTTCTAGCTGTATCTTTTCAGGAGTAGAAGATTTAAATTTTATTTAGTCCAATTTTCCCATTTGTTCTTTTATGGGTTGAGTTTGGTGTTTTATCTAGGAAATCTTTGCAAGGTTGCAGATTCCTTCCAGAAATTTTAGGTTTTATATTTAGGTTTACAACACATTTTGAGTTAATTTTTGTATGTGGGTAGGGGTATGGGTTAAATTTCATTTTTTAACATGGGTATTCAATTATCCTGACACCATTTGTTGAAAAAAAAAAAGCACCACTGAATTGCCTTTTCACTATTGTCACAAATCAGTTTTTCCTATGTGTGAGTCTATTTCAGAACTCTATACTGTTCCATTGATCTGTCTATCACACTGTTTTGATTACTGTAGCTTTATTATAGTCTTGAAATCAGGTAGTTTCAGTCTTCCAGCTTTGTTCTACTGTTCCAAAATTATTTTGACTATTCTAAGTCTTTGCATCTTTGTATGAATTTTAGAGTCAGTATGTCAATTCCAACAAAAAGTCTGCTAAGGTTTTGATTGGCCTTGAATTTACAGCTTAATTTAGAAATAAAAGACCTCTTATCATTAGTGAGTCTTCAGACTCATGAACAAGGTAAACCCCTTTCAATCTTTAACATTTTCTGCAATGTTTTGTAGTTTTTAGCATATGGATCTTCTGTATCTTTTGTCAAAATTATCCATAAGTAGTTCATATATAATGGCTTTGTTAATGGTATTATTTTAAATTTCAACTGCTGATTGTTCATTGCTAGTATATAAAAATAAAAATTTGTATATTGATCTTGTATACTGCAACTTTCCTAAACACACTTATTAGTTCTAATAGGTTTCTTGTATATTCCTTTGGCTTTTCTATATAGACAATCATGCCATCTGTGAATAAAGACACTTTTTCCATTCTAATCTGGATATATTTTACTTATTTTTCTTGCTTTATTGCAATGGCTACAGTCCCCAGTCTGAGGTTAAATAGAAGTGATGTAGGCAGACCTCTTTGTCTTTTTCATGATCTTAGAGGGACAGAATTTAGTCTTTTACCATTAAGTGTGATGTTAGCTGTAGGTTTTTTTGCAGTTCTGTGTCAGGTTGAAGTTCTGTTTTATTCTTAGTTTCATTTTGTTTTGGTTTTTAATCAGGAATGGATGTTGGATTATGTCAGATATTTTTTCTATGTCTATTGAGATGATTTTTTTAGTTTATTAATATGATGAATTATATTGGTTGATTATCTAACGTTAACCCAACCCTGCATTCCTGGGATGAAATCTACTTCATCATTATGATTTAGTTTATCTTTTTTATATATTGTTGCATTCATTTGGCTAATATTTTGTTTATAATTTTTACATCTATATTCATGAAGGATATTAGTCTGTAGTTTTCTTGTAATGTCCTTGTCTTGTTTGGGTATCAGTGCAATGCTGGCCTCATAGTATGAGTTGGGGAATATTCTTTCCTCTTCAGTGTTCTGGAAAAGTTTGTTTGAATTGTCATTATTGCCTTTTTAATATTTGGTTTAATTCACCTGTAAATTATCATCCTGAATATTTCTTCATGGGAAGATTTTTAACTACAAATTCCATCTCTTTAATAGATACAGGTTTGTTCAGGTTATCTGTTTCTTTTGGAGTGAGCTTTAGTAGTTTGTGTCTTCTAAGGAATTTCACCTTAGTTGTCAAATTCAGAGGGATAACAGTGTTTATAAAATTTCCTTATTATCCATTTATTATCTGTGGAATCCACAGTGATGTTACCTCTCTCATTTCTGATATTGCTAATTTATATCTTCTCTCTCAGTCAGGCTAAAAGCTTATCAGTTTTATTGATATACTCTCAAAGAACCAGCTTTTGATTCCAATGACTTTCTCTGTTGTTTCTATACTTTCTATTTCATTGATTTCTGCTTTGATCTTTATTTGCTTCTTGTGTCTAGTTTGGATTTAACTTGCTCTTCTTTTTCTGGTTCCTTAAGATGAAAGATGAGGTCATTGTTTCGAGACTTTTCTTACTTTTTAATATAGGCATTCAGTGCTATAAATTTCTTCCTAAGTACTGCTTTAGCATTAGCTCAGTTTCTCATTTGCTGTTGTTTCATTTTTATTCAATTAAAAATATTTTCTAATTTTCGTTTTGATTTCTTCTTTGACTCGTGGATTCTTTAGAAGTGTGACATTTAGTTTTCACATATTTGGGAACTTTCCAAATATTTTTCTATTGGTTTCTAATTAGTTGTATTACAGTCGGAGACATATTGATATTTTGTATTATGACTCGAATCCTTTTATTAAGATTAGTTTTATGGTCTAGAATATGATCTATATTGGTAAATGTTTCATGTGCATGTGAAAAGAATATGTATTCTTCTCTTGTTTTTTTTTTTTTATTTTTGGCTGCGTTGGGTCTTCGTTGCTGCACATGGGCTTTCTCTAGTTGTGGCGAGCGGGGGCTACTCTTCATTGTGGTGCACAGGCTTCTCATTGCAGTGGCTTCTCTTGTTGTGGAGCATGTGCTCTAGGCACACAGGCTTCAGTAGTTGTGGCACATGGGCTCAGTAGTTGTGGCTCGCGGGCTCTGGAGTGCAGGCTCAGTAGTTGTTGCACACTTGCTTAGTTGCTCAGCGGCATGTGGGATCTTCCCGGACCAGGGCTCAAACCCATGTCCCCTGCATTGGCAGGCGGATTCTTAACCACTGCACCACCAGGGAAGTCTCTTCTTCTCTTGTTTGGTGCTTGTTCTACAAATGTCAGTTAGGTCAAGTTGATTGATAATATATGTCAAGTCAGCTATATCTGTGCTAATTTTATGTATACTTACTCTATCAGTTATTAAAAGAGAGGTATTAAAGTTTCTAACCATAATTGTGGATTTGTTTATTGTTCCTTGCAACTTTATCAATTTTTGCTTTGTTTATTTTGAAGTTCCATTATTAGGGGCATACATATTTAAGATTTTTATGTTCTCATGATTAATGACCCATTTATCTTCTGAAATAACCATCTTTATCCCTGGTAATATCCTTTTCTCTGAAATCTACTTTTTCTTACAGTAAAATAGCTAATCCAAGATAGAGTGGAAAAAAATAGCTATCTTTTGACTAATGTTAGAACGGTATATCTTTTTCTGTCCTTTCACTTTTAACCTAATTGTGGCTTTATATTTAAATTGTGGCTTTGGTAGGAAACATATAGTTGCTTTTTGTTAAATAAAACTTTTTATTTTGAGACAATTGTAGATTCACATGCAGTTGTAAGAAGTTATGTAGAGAAGACCCATGTGCCCTTTATCCAGTTTTCCCCAATAGTTTGCAAAACTGTAGTAAAATATCAACCAGGATTTAACATTTACACAGTCAAGATACAGAACATTTGCTTCACCTCAAAGACTCCTCATGTTGCCCTTTTATTGTAGCTACACCCACTCTCTGCTACTCAAATTCCTCCTTAACCCCTTGCAACCACTAATCTATTGTCCATTTCTATGATTTTTTTCAATTCAAGAATGCTGTATAAATGGAATCATTCAGTATGTAATCTCTTGGGATTACCGTTTTTTATTCAGTATAACGTGTATATCAAGAGTTTGCCCCTTTTTATGGTTTAGTATTCCATGGTATGAATGTAACACAGTTTGTTTAACCTCACCCATTGAAGGATACCTGTTTTGTTTCTAGTTTTTGGCTATTACAAATGAAGTTGATACAAACACCTGTATGTAGATATTTGTGTTAACATAAATTTTACTTCTCTGGAATAAATGCCAAGAGCACAGTTGCTGGGTTGTATGCTAAGTGCATATTTAGTTTTTAAAGAAACTGCCATACTGTTTTCCAGAGTAACTGTACCACTTTATGTTCCTGCCAGCAATGTATGAGTGATCCAGTTTCTTCACATCCTCACCAACATTTGGTATTGTCACTTAAAAAAAAAATTCTAGCCATTTTGATAGGTGTATTCTACGTTCTAACTACTAGTCCTCTGTCAGATATGTGGTTTGAAAATATTTTCTCCCAGTGTGTAGCTTGTCTTTTTAACCTCTTAACAAAGTCTTACATGGGGCAAAATTTTTAATTTGAAGGAAGTCCAATTTAACAGTTTTCATTTGATTGATCAGGCTGTTGATGTCAAGTCTAAGAACTCTTTGCCTGGCCCTATCCTGAAGATTTTCTCCTATGCTTTTTTCTGAAAGTTTTACAGTTTTACATTTTATACTTAAGTCTATGATCTATTTTGAGTTAACTTTTTGTAAGGTGTGAGACTTAGAGCTTTGGTTTTGTTTTGGTTTTGGAGGGGGCGGGGTTTGCCTATGGATATCTAGTTATTCCAGCATAGTGTGTTGAAAAGGCTGTTCTTCCTCCGTTGAATGGCATTGGCACCCTTGTCAGAGATTAGTTGGTCATATTTGTGTAGGTCTATTTCTGGGTTCTCTGTTCTGTTCCACTGATCTATGTGTCTATCCCTTTGCCAACACTACAGAGTCTTGATACTGTAGCTACATAATTAATCTTGAAATGGGGTATATTGTTTTTTTCCACTCTTTTTCTTATTCAAAAAAATTTGTAGCTATTCTAGTTCCTTTACATTTTCATATAAATTCTAGAATAATCTGCCTGTATCTACAAGAAATTTTGATAGGAATTATGTTAAACTTGTATATCAATTTGAGGAGAATTGATGTTTTTACTCTGTGAATCTTCCAATCATGAACATGGTATTCTCTCCAATTATTATTTATATATTTGGTAGCTTTTACCATATGTGTTGTACACATTTTGTTAGATTTATTCCTTAGTATTTTTCTCTTTTTTGGTGATTTTAAATGGTGTTGTATTTTAAATTGTTTCTGTGTGTTCATTGAAATATAATTGATTTTTGTATGTTTATCTTGTATCCTATGAACTTGCTAAACTCACTTATTAATTCTAGACTTTGTGCAGCTTTCTTGGAATTTTCCACACAGACAATCATGTCTTATGTAAATAAGAACAGTTTTATTTCTTCCTTTCTAATCTGAATGCCTTTTATTTCCTTTTCTTGCCTTCCTGCACTGGCCAGAACTTCCAGTACTAGGTTGAATAAAAGTGATGAGAGCAGACATCTTTGCCTTTTTCCCGACTTCGGGAGGAAAGCATGGAGTCTTTCACTGTTAAGTATAATGTTAGCTATTGGTTTTTGCAGATGTTCTTTAAACAAGTTGAGGAAGTCCTCCTTATTGCTCTTTTTCTGGTAGTTTTGTCATGAATGGATGTTTAATTTTGTCAAATGCTTTTTCTGCATCAGTTGATATGATCATGTGATTTTTCTTCTTGATAGCCTGTTTGTGTGATGGATTACAATGATTGATTTTTGAATATCGAACCAGCTTTGCATCCCTGGAATAAACCCACTTGATCACAGTGTGTAATTCTTTTTTATATACTGCTAAATCCTATTTGCTAGTATTTTGTTAAGGATTTAAAAATCTAAATTCTCGAGGGATATTGGTCTGTAGTTTTCTTTTTCTGTACTGTCTTTCTTTTTTGGGGGGCGGGTATCAGGGTAAAGCTGGCCTCACTGAATGAATTGTGAAGTGTTACCCTTCTGTTTTCTGGAAGAGATTGTATAGAATTGGTGTTAATTCTTTAAACACTTGGTAGAATTCTCTAGTGAAACCATTTGGGCCTCAATATTTCTTTTGAGGGAATTTTTAAATTACAAATCAATTTTCTTTATAGTTGTAGGGCTATGCAAATGATCTCTTCCATGTTCGGTGAGTTTTAGTAGTTTGTGCTTTTTGAGGAATTGGTCCATATTGTCTAAGTTGTCAGATTTATGGATGTGGAGTTCTTTGTAGTATCCCCTTATCTTTCTGCTGTCTGAAGTGTCTGTAATGACATCCCTTGTTTTATTCTTGATATTGATAATTTGTGTCTTCTCTTTTTTTTTTTCTTCGTCACCCTTGCTAGAGGTTTGTCAATTTTATTGATCTTTTCAAACAGTGAGCTTTTTGTTTCATTAATTTTCTCTATATTCTGTCTTTAATTTCATTGAGTTTTATTCATATGTTATTTCTTTTCTTTTGCTTGCTTTGGGTTTATTTTCCATTTCTTTTTCTAGGTTCTTGAGGTGCAAGCTTAAATTATTGATATGAGACTTTTTCTCTTTTCTACTGTAAGCATTTAGTGCTATAAATATTCATCTCAGCTGTAGGTGTGTCCCAGAAATTTTGGTATATTGTATTTTTATTTAGTTTAAATTATTTTTTATATCCTTTGAGGTTTTCTCTTTGACCCATGGATTATTTAATAGCATATTGTTTAGTTTCCACGTGCTTGGAGATTTTCCTGTTATCTCCCTGTTATTGAGTCCTAATTTAAGTCCATTGTGGTCAGAGAACATAATGTATGATTTCAGTTCTTTTAAATTTGTTGAGGTTTGTTTTGTGGCCCAGGATATGGTTTATTTTGGTATGTTCCACTGGCACTTGGTAATAATCTATATTCAGCTGTTGTTGAGTGGAACATTCTATAAATGTCAATTGTTTCCTGTTGGTTGATGGTGCTGTTGAGTTCTTCTATATGCTTCCTGATTTTTCTACCTAGTTGTTATATCTGTTGCTAAGAGAGTGGTGTGGGAGTCTCCAGCTATAATTTTGGATCATCTGTTTCTCCTTTCAGTCCTACCAGTTTTTGCTTCACACATTTTGTAAATCTTATTTGCTGCATACCCATTTAGAATTGTAGTGTCTTCTTGGTGGATTGACCTGTTTATCATTATGTGATGTCAGTTCCATCTCCTCAACTCAGAGAGTCCATCAGGCTCTGCCTGGCTTTACCTTCCCTGTGCCACAGACTGGAAAGTCTCTCAAGGCAATATACTGGGGCTACTGTAGGTTCACTTCATTTGTTTTCCATCATTCAGGAATGACTGCACTTCATTGCCTGATTGTCTGTGTCTTGAAAACTGTTGTTTCATATATTTGTTTCTTTTTTTTGTGGGGGGTGGGGGGAAGAATTGCTAGAGATGGCAGGGTAAAACTGGCCCCTCTTATTCCATCTTTGGTGTAAGCCAAAGTCTCAATATGAGTTTTATTAGTATTGGATGTAGTGACTCGTTCTCTGGGCTTCTGTTCTCTAAATGACAATCTAGGAAATTCAGACCTTCAGAAAGCTCCAATTAATTATGAATAAGGTGTTGTCTAACTTTACATTACAGTGCAGTGATATGGTTAGATCTCTGGGACTTTCTCTTGAGAGCCAAGTTTTGTAGCTCCTCTGAGTCCACATTTTCTACACCTCAGATACCTCTTCTAGAGCGTCTTCTGTGAATGTTTATCATTAATTGACTAGTAGGTAGCGTAGTTTCCTTATAAGAGCCAAGTATTTAGGGGGAAGTATCCAATAGACATCACTGTTAGTCATCATTTCTAGACATTAGATAGCTTTCCAAGTTTAAGATGGCTTTTCCCCCAGTGTATCTGGGTTGTACAGGCTTTTATGCAATTACTGTGTGATAACTAATTCTAAGTACCTTTAAAATAAATGAATCATTTACACTTATAACCTGAGTTTTAAATTAATAGTTGATTTAATAAAAATGCTTTTATTTGTAAATAGCACCAGCCGCTACCCTATCAGTGCAACCTGTCAGAGCATTGTGTATCATGATAGAATCATTATCCCTTCTTTCCAAGTGTTTCATAAGAAAGTCTTCACTCCAAATTTAGGACCAGTTGATTCAAACAGTGGCACATCTCCTCTTCTCCTATCCATAGTATACAGTTGATGGAATTGTGAATATTATTTTGAGGTTATAGATGAAAGGTCATCTTGTATTTGATTTGTTAAATCTTGAATCAGTCTTACACAGTTACTCTTGACTTTCTAATTAGAATATATTTGTATCCAAGAAGTCATAACCATCCAAAACCTGTATGCACCTAACAACTGGGTGTCAAAATATAAAAGGAAAAAATTTTTGGAAATGAAAGGATAAATAGACAAATCCACTGTTATAGTGGGAGACTTCAACACCCTTCTTTGAAGTAACTGAGAGTTCAAGTAAGCAGAATTTAAAATTTAAAGATACAGTTGACCTGAGTAGCACTATCAATCAATGGGATCTAACTGACATTTATAAAATGTTCCATCTGACAGCAACAGAATACACATTCTTCTCAAGCTAACCTGGAACATTCATCAAGATAGATCATATACTGAGCCATAAGACACACATTAAGAGAGATTTAAAAGCAGAAATCATACAAAGTATGTTCTCAGACCACAATCAAATTAAACTAGAAATCAGTAAAATATTGTTGGAAAATCACTCAGATATTTGGACATTGACCGACACACTTCCAAATAACACATGAATCAAGCAATAAATCTCAAGGGAAACAGAAATATTTTGAACTAAGTGAAGATTAAAACACTACTTATCAAAATTTTGTGAAATATAATAAAAACAGTGCTTAGAGGGAATTTTACAGTATTGAATGTATGTATTAGAAGATAAAATAGATCTAAAAAGTCAATAATCTAGGCATCCACCTTAGGGAACTAGAAAAAGAAAAAAATTAAACCCAAAGTAAGCAGAAGAAATAAATAATAAAAACTAGAACAGAAATCAATGAAATTGAAAACAGGACATCAGTGGAGAAGATCAATAAAACCAAAAGCTTTGAAAAGATCGATAAAATCCATACCTCTAGCTAGGCTAATTAAGAAAAAAAGGGAGAAGATACAACTAACATCAGAAAGGAAAGAGGGGGCATCACTACTGATCCCATGGGCATTAGAAGGATAGTAAAGGAATATTATGAACAACTCTATGCCTGCAAATCTGACAACCTAGATGAAATGGACCAACTCCTAGAAAGACACAACCTGCCAAAATTTACACAAGGAGAAATAGACAATCTGAACAGGCCTATATCTATTAAGAAAATTAATAAGCTGCCAAACCCAAAAGTACCATGCCTAGGTGAGTTCATTGGTGAATTCTACCAAACATTTAAGGAAGAAATTATACCAATTCTCTACAATCTCTTCCAGAAAATAGAAGCAGAGACAATACTTCCTAACTCATTCTGTGAGACCACAATTGCTCTAATACTAAAATTGGACAAAGACATTACAAGAAAGGAAAACCTATAGACCCATAGCTCTCATAAAGATAGATGTAAAAATTTTCAACAAAGTATTAGTAAATCAGATCTAATAAGGTATGAAAAGAATTATACACTGTGACCAAGTGGGATTTATTCCAGGTATGCAAGGCTACTTCAGCATTCAAAAATCAATCAGCATAATCCATTATATCAACAGGCTAAAAAAAAATCACATGATCACATCAATAGATGGAGAAAAATCATTTGACAAAATCTAACACCCATTCATGATTAAAAAAAAATAACTGAGCAAACTAGGAATAGAGAACTTTCTCAACTTGATATAGAACATCTACAAAAACTCTACAGCTAACACATTACTTAATGGTGAAAAACTAGATGTTTTCTCCCTAACATCAAGAAGAAAGCAAGAATGTCTGCTCTCACCACTCCTAGTCAACATTGTATGGGAAATCCTAGCTGATGCGATAAAACAAGAAAAGGAAATAAAAAGTATATAGATTGGAAAAGAAGAAATAAAACTATCTTTGTTTGCAGATGACATGATTGCCTATATAAAAAATGTGAAAGACTAAACAACAAAAAATCTTTTGGAACTAATAAGCAATTATAACAAGGTTGCAGGAGACAAAGTTAATATATAGAAGTCAATTGCTTTCTTACATACTGGCTATGAAACATTGAAATTTGAAATAAAAACACAATATCATATACATTAGCACCAAAAAACCCACTTAAGTATAAATCTAACAAAATATGTGATAAATTGCAAAACTCTGATGAAAGAAATCAAGGAATATCTAAATATATGGAGAGATATTCCATGTACATGAATAGGAAGACTCAATATTTTCAATTTGTCAGTTCTTTCCAACTTGATTGTAAATTTAACACAGTCCCAATAAAAATCCTAGTTTGTGGATATTAACAACCTGAGTCTAATGTTTACATGGAAAGATAAAAGAATCAGAGTAGCCAACACAATATTTAAAGGAGAAGAACAAATCAGAGGACACTACCTGACTTTGAGATTTAATATAAAGCTACATAATCAAAACAATGTGATATTGCCCCTCCTCCTGCCAAGAAAAAAAAAAAAGATAAATAGTTCAATGGAACAGCAGAGAGCCCAGAAATAGACCCAAACAAATATAGTTGACAGAGCTTTGACAGAGGAGCAAAATCAATCCAGTGGAGAAAGGATAATGTTTTCAACAAATGGTGCTGTAATAACAGGTCATCATATGCAAAAATAAAAACAAAAGCAAAAAAAAAACTTAATTCAAAGTGGAATTATATTTAAATGTAAAATACAAACTATAAAACTAATAGAAGATAACATAGGAGAAAATCTAGGGGACCTTGGGATTGGCAATAAGTTCTTAGATACAACACCAAAAGCCTGATCCACAAAAGAAAAAATAGATAAGTTGGACTTCATTAAAATAAAAAACTTCTGCTGTCAAAGACATGTTAAGAGATTGAAAAGACAAGCCACAAGCTGGGAGAAAATACTTACAAAACACATATATGATAAAGGACTGGTATCCAAAATATACAAAGAACTCTTAAAACTCAGTAATAAGACAACCTGTTTTAAAATGGGCCAAAGATTTGACTAGATACCTCACCAGAGAAGATATACAGGTGGCAAATAAGCATACAAAAACCTGTTCAACAGTAAATATCATTAGAGAATTGTGAATTAAACAACAATGATATATCACTACATACCTAAAATTCATTCATTGCTGGTAGAAATGCAAAGAAGACTGTTTGGCAGTATTTCTAAAACTAAACATATTATCATACAGTATCTTACCAAATTGTCAAACAAGGAGCAGTTGAGCTCCTTGATATTTACTCAAAATGAGTAGAAAACCTAAGACCACACAAAAACGTGCACATGGATATTTACAGCAGCATTATTCATGATTGCTAATACTTGAAAGCAACAAAGAGGTGAATGGATCAACAAATCGTGGTACATCCATACAACAGAGTATTATTCAGCAATTTTAAAGAAATGAGCTATCAAGGCATGAAAAGACATTGAGGATCCTTAAATGTATATGGCTTTGTGAAAGAAGCCAATCTGAAAAGTCTACATACTGTATGATTCCAACTATATAACATTCTGGAAAAGGCAAAACTATGTATACAATAAAAAGATTAATGGTGATAGAAGTTTGGGGAAGGGAGAAATGAATAGGTGGAGCACAGGTGATTTTTAGGGAGGGAAACTGTTCTGTATGTTGTTGTAATAGTAGATTTTGTCATTATTTGTCAAAACCCACAGAATGTACAACACAAAGAGTGAATTCTAATGTAAACTATGGACTTTGGTTCATAAGAATGTATCAATATTGGCTTATCAATTGTTTTAACAAATGTACTACACTAATGCAAGTTGTTAATAATAGGGGAAACTGGGGAAGGGAGGCAGGGGAAAGAGCGGAGGTTTCCATTTACCGTACAGGAACTCTCTCCTTTCTGCACAGTTTTTCTGTAAACCTAAAACTGCTCAAAAAATAAAGTATATTAATTTTTTTAATTAAAAGAAAAAAAGAGCAAGAAAGAGAGCTGAAGCAGGGAAAACAGTGAGCATAAGGCTACACTTCCCAAACTTTTTTCAACCTATTTCATGGTGGAGTGACCATCCAGTCTTTAGCTACCTCCAGACCTACTCAGAAGATTACAGAGCACAATATATCAACACATCTGTAGCCAATTTACAGCTTAGGCTACAGAATACCTGTTGGGAAATTTTGCTCTAAGAAAACAAGAGAGAAAAAGTGAATTTTAATGGTAGTTTTAATTATTGTCATTGTGAAAAATCATGAGCTGTATACCGATTAATTAGCAAGTTGGAAATAGTTGTTTCTATTGCTGGCCTGATGTGGTGAAATTGGAATGCTCTAACGATGCAGGTTTCAAAATAAATTGTTACAGACTTTTTCTAAAACAACATAGCCATAAGTTTTCAAAACCCTATAATATATATACTTGAATCCAATAATTTATTATTGGTAATTTACGCTATGGAAATGAACTTAATGAATTAAATTATTGTACAAAGATGTTTATTACTACATTACTTATAATAACAAAACATGAAAACCCTGAATATCCATATAATAGGAGAATGATTGAATAATCTTTGTTCATCAACTCAATGGGATGTGATGCAGCCATTACAAATCATGATTAGGAAGTTTCGTTATAGTTTGAATTGCTGTTAATAATCATGATTACAGTTAGCTCAACATAGCACTCTATGAAAAAGACTGAATACAAAAGCTTCAAACATTACATTCTTTCCTTTTAACCTCCACAATTTTGTCCATGCTCGCGCCTTAACTTGGTATAAATGGATCAGTGTACAGATACAACTATGTAAACATCATATGCGAATACACAGATTCTGGCAAGGCACTGAAATTTAAAAGCCACATGGTGAGATTTAGGATTTCCTTTTTTTAATTTTTAAATTCCTACCATTGTTTGTATAATAAATAATTGATCTTTCAATGACTAGCAGTGCTATGCTTCTTTTAATTCAGTAGGGATTTAAGAGACCTGAATGATCACCCTTGAACAGTCATCATGGCAGTACCTACACTGGCAGAAAAATGTGAGAATTTAGGAACTTATCCAGATAATTCAACATCCTGACCGACCCCCTTCTCTACACCCCACCCCCCCTAATTATCACTTTTTAAAAATCATACAGAAAATTAAAACAGGTTTTTTTCCTTTAGATAAAACTGTCTCAACTCTGAACTCACTTTGCTGGTTACAATCTGTTACAGCAGTGCTTCTCAAAGTTTAATTGCATACGAATCGCCTGGGGATGTTATTAAAAGGCAGGCTTTGATTTGGTAGATTTAGGGTGGGGCCTGAGATTCTTCATTTCTAACTAGCTCCCAGGTGATGCCTACACTGCTGGTCCAACAACCATACTTGAGTAAATAATCATATAGCATTTGAGTAATTTACTTATCTAGTGAATCCCGATAATTCATGTACTTATGTATGTTTGTATACCTATGCATGCATATGCATATCTGTGCATACATATGCATAAACACATACACATATTCAAAGCGTTCTGTCAGGTTTGGCCATCAACATCAAGCAAATTTTGGAAACTGCCCAATTTACACTGTAATATATGCTATATAGACAGCCTAGTATCCTTAGTTTTCTCATTTTTGAAACAAAGATAATAAAAAGTGGGTTACCTACTGTTCCTGAATTCTGTGGAAGAAAGAAAGGAATGTTGTGGAGTTAGATCATTGTTGGCAGAGACTTGACTGGTTCAGTGATAAAAGCAAAATCTGGTTGTAAATGTTCAAAAAGCATCAGTAGACTTTTGTAATTCTTGCTGATGAAATTGACATTTAGCACTTTTCTTTCTCATAGACTATGCTCAATAAATATTTGTTCAGTGAACGCCACATGAACAAATGCATGAACACCTACAGCTATGTCTTTGTAATGTATCCCGTGCAGTAATTTTCAGCTACTGGCTGAAAACGTTATCTTTTTTTTTCTTCATGGTGTTCTCAAATGATAACCTGATCGACGTCAACTCTGATGAAAGTATTCATTTTGTGGAAAATCTTAAATCAGTGAAATGCTGTTTTCTATGACATAGTGCTTGAATTGATAATATCTTCCAGAGTCAGTGAGTAACTATCAACAAATTTTATTTTCCAGACACTGTCCTCAGCAAATATAATGCTGAGAGGTCAGGGCCCATCTGCAGGGTGTAAAGAGGCAGCGTCTGAAATACTCTTCTCGCTTCTTCCTTTGCATAGATAATGCATTGCTTTCCCCTACTGAATAGGAATTGTTGCCATAGTAATGCTTTAAAAACACTCCTAGGTCAATATCAGAACTGCAGAAAGTATCTCAAATATGCTATGCAATTTGTGAGTCTAAAGC
Organism: Balaenoptera acutorostrata; assembly: GCF_949987535.1. NCBI lineage: Eukaryota > Metazoa > Chordata > Mammalia > Artiodactyla > Balaenopteridae > Balaenoptera > Balaenoptera acutorostrata. The sequence continues at coordinate 70,638,044 of NC_080077.1, forward strand.
TATACCCTCACTCTTGTTTATTTGCTCAACTGTGGAATAAAGATTTGAGCCACTCCTCACGACTGGTCAGTTCTGTGATGTGAAGAATGAGTCAGTCAACCAACAAGTGTCCTGTGAATGCTTCCCAAGCAGAGGACTGACGGTGCAAGGCGTTAAAATACAACATGTCATATGCAGAGGCTTTGGCTCCGCCAATCTAGAAAAATGCAGTGCCAACTGTACCAGGAGCCAGGATCCCCGCTGTCCCTTAAATGCACACTCTGATATGTGCCATATTATGGTTATTAGTTCACATAAGGAAAATGAATATCTTTCTTTTCTCATTGTCCTATTCATCTTTAGCTTCCCATCACAATTGCCAACCTGTCCACATAAATACCGCATAACTACCACATGCCCCCTGCACAAAGTATGAGAAATGAGTTGCAATTCCTTATATTACAGAATGTTTAGAAACATTCGGATAGTTCAGAATCAAGAGCTAGAAGAAAAAAAATATACCAATTATGTGTCTGCTTCCTTTTGTAACAAAGCTGCACATACACGGGCAGTGCTTATTATGTCAAGATGTAGATACTTATTCCAAAAGAGCCCATCATCTTCAAGTGCTGTTGCACAGAGCTCCTCACATTAGCCCAGTAGTGAATGTGCTTCTGAGGAGCTGGGGAACAAGAGGCTTGGGTTCCAGCTGTAGCCCTGCTTCCAGCCATGTGACCCTGAGCAAGTCATTTCCCCTTTCCTGAGCCTGGCTTCCCATGTGTGAAAAAGATGAAGCTGCATTTCACAATCTCTGAGTTTCCCATCTGACTATAAAACTCTATGGCTCGGGCTTCCCTGGTGGTGCAGTGGTTAAGAATCCGCCTGCCAATGCAGGGGACACAGGTTCGAGCCCTGGTCCAGGAAGATCCCACATGCCGTGGAGCAACTAGGCCCGTGAGCCACAATTACTGAGCCTGCTCTCTAGAGCCCGCGAGCCACAACTACTGAAGCCCGTGAGCCACAGCTACTGAAGCCCATGCGCCTAGAGCCCGTGCTCCACAACAAGAGAAGCCACCGCAATGAGAAACCCGCGCACCACAACGAAGAGTAGCCCCCGCTCACCGCAACTAGAGAAAGCCGCACAGCAATGAAGACCCAACGCAGCCAAAAATAAATTTAAAAAAAACCAACAAAACTCTGTGGCTCCATGAAGCAGAGTAAAATGTGGGATGCCCTCATCATCCTTTGGTTTTTTGCTCCACTTTTATATTCCCTGCTGACATAGTGCAGTACTAAGTATCTGTTCTTATGGAGACCTGGCAGTAAACACAACCTGTCTGTCAAAAAGATGTAATTCAAGGGACTTCCCTGGTGGCGCAGTGGTTAAGAATCCACCTGCCAACGCAGGGGACATGGGTTCAAGCCCTGGTCCAGGAACATCCCACATGCCGTGAAGCAACTAAGCCCGTGCGCCACAACTACTGAGCCTGCGCTCTAGAGCCCGTGAGCCACAGCTACTGAGCCGGCGTGCCGCAACTGATGAAGCCTACATGCCTAGAGCCCGTGCTCCGCAACAAGAGAAGCCACCGCAATGAGAAGCCCGCGCACCGCAACGAAGAGTAGCCCCTGCTCGTCGCAACTAGAGAAAAGCCCGCGCGCAGCAACGAAGACCCAATACAGCCAAAAATAAATTAATTTTTTTAAAAAAGATTTAATTCAGTGTTTTCCCAGTCATACATATTATAGGAATAAATTCAAGAATTCACTTTGGGAGCTATAACTTCAGAGAGAACACTTGTGTTTTCAAATGTTAAATGTATATGTATGTATGTATACATATATGTTATATATGTAACATTATCAAGTGAGCACTGTCAAGTAATTGATCAAGTTGCCTTAATTTTCTATAGATCTAAACTTAGAAATAAAATCAAGTCCAGCTATATATGGCTTCTAGCCATCAGTCCTATATGATTCCCCCATTGTGGACTTGATGGAAATTGCATGAAGTTAGTCCATTGACCTATAAAATAAGATGCAGCCTTTAAAATGCAAACTATTTTCAGTATAAACCATTCTTTGTTTGACTGGTTGTGACAGTCACTTTAGTTATATGAAAAGTGCTCAAAGTGTGGGCTCAGAACGCTAAATTATAATTTAAACATTATTTGGCATAGAGTTGACTGTGCTGCTTGGTGAATTCTTGGTTATCTGCATGTGGCAAAGTGCCATCTGCCCAGGTAATTGAAAATTGACTGTATTTTCATTAGTCTGAAATTTCTCTTGGCCTGCTCCTTTTCTCCCAGCCATCTCTGGCCACTTAACCTTTCCTCAGCAGGGTCTATTCCTTTAGTTGGAAAAAGTCAGAAACAATACTGTGTGGGACTCCTAGATAGCTAGACGTTAGAGAAGTAGTGATATTACATAAGAAGCGTATTCAGGATCTTTCTGTTTGCTCAAATTAAATGGAATGAATAATCGCGACAGCTTCCATAATTAAACAGAACTTTACACTGCTCCGTGACCATCAGGCAGCATGCAGAATGAGCTGACGTGAGCAGGGTTCCTGCCTGCATCAATGTCCTTACGCACAGCTCCCCAAACAGAAATGCTGGGTAACACAGGACAACACCACAATACAAGCCCAGCACGAAAGAAAGGTTAAAAATGTAGGAAGCAGATCCAAAGAAAGAAGCCAAAACCAGAGCAGCGTGCAATGGATAGTGTGATGTAGCAGTAGCCCAAAGAGACTGGATGGGATGGAGGCCTTAGGCACTGCTGACTCACGGACAGGAAGTTCAGCCTGGGCCCCATGCGGCTGGGAACCTAACTGGACCTTGGGCGTGAAGGTCAGAGCCCTGAAGCACTGCCTGCTCTAGGGAAAAGAGGCCAGGAAAACTCCCCACTAGTCTGAATAAACCTTGACGAAGGTTGCTGTCCTCCTTGGGCTTTGGGTTGGAAAACAGACACCAGAAATCAAAACCCAGGTTCTGTGACGCATTTGGGTGTACAACTTGGATTTATACTATCTGCATGATGGGGAAGTCTCAGGCCAAGAAACAAGCTTATAATTGGCCCAGGGCCATTGGAATCCTAGGGCCCGGAGGAAGGAGTTCCAACTGAGGGGATCTGGGAACGTTTCCTAGTAAGGTGTTTGAGTCGGGGCTTGAAGGATAAACGGAATTTCAATAGGCAGAATTAGGGGAGGGCCAGTCCAGGTGGAGACCTACCTGGACAGAGGCACAGGAGGCAGCGCGTGGCATAAGGCAAGGAGTTTGTGAAGTGGGTGGAGTGAGAAGAACTGCTGAAATGTGTAGATTAGGGAGACCATAGGGTCAAAGTTTTTCAATGTAAAAATAACTAGTATCATGTTCAAGTTTATTGCAAATGTCATAGTATAAAAGGCAAGTAACCAGGGCTTGTTCCTTTCTGCTGTATAGTAAGCAGTGTGACTAGTGAATGGTGTGAATGAGGGACAGGGTTGTTTAATACTGGCTGACCTCCCTCTGAGTTTTTTTTGGCAAATTATTGCCTGTCATCAGGTAAACAAGCCCTTGGTGCTACAACTCCCCATGCAGCTCGCTGTAGAGAAGGCCAGATGAGCAGAAGCTCAGTCTTCATATAATTTGGGGCATTGGTTCTTGTTATTTTCAGTTTGGGGCTCACATTTACAACCATTGTTTGTCTGGTATGTCTTGTTCGATCATGCACAATCTCTCACTGAATCTCAGCTTCAGCTGCCTTGGGAGATCACTACCTATCTCCTGATATCTTCCCTGGGATCTCCCTAGGGTGTATTTTTTATAGTCTACATAGCTTATACTTCAAGTCAAATCATACCTAAAAGAGCCTCGGAAGGACATATGACTTGTTTCACATGATGGGGTGGGTGTCACGTAGAAACTATTTGATTAATATAGGTCAGACATTGGCAAGCTTTTTCAATGAAGAGCCAAATAGTATATAAATATCTTAGGCTCTGTGGGCTACATACAGTTTCTCACATTTTCTTCTTTGTTTTTTTGCTTTTACAATACTTAAACAATGTTAAAATCAGTCTTAGCTCGCAGGCCTAAGATTTGGCCCACCAGCTGTAGCCTGCCAATCCCTGATATAGATTAATCCAAGGAATACAACGTTTTTGGCATTCAATTACAAAGAAGTCCGGAGCGAGCATGAGTGAATGCCCAAGACCTGGAGGGATGACGGTTGTAGTGCTGAGACCAGCTAACAGCGAATGTTAAGAACATGAGACCATGCTTGCCTGAACAGCCAGGGCATCCATCAAAAGGAAATCATTTTCAAAGTGAAATCATGCTTGCGTGACGAACAGCAGAATATCAATCCAAACAGATGTGTAGGAGGCAATGGAAAGTCAAAACCACAGAAGAGTAGATTATTAAAAGCAAGTGAAGTTAAGTGCCAGAGAGGATATATAAAAGAACCTAGAATGGAAGTTGAAGGAGGCTTCTACACGAACATGAAACTACCCCGCTGCGTCACCCCCCAGTCTCAAGACCGGCTGACTACCTCTAGTCCAACTATCTGTTAAAAACTTACATGTAAAATATAAAGCTCTTTTTTTGGAGAAAGGGGGAAGAGAGATGAGAAAGAAGGAGAGAGAGAGAGGGGAGAGGTAGGAAGGAAAAGGAAAGGAGAAGAGAGAAGGGTGAAGGGACGAGGGGAAGAACAAAAATATACCATCTAGTAAACCTTTAAATACGTGTAAGGTGACCATTGGCATTTGTCTCAAGCCTGAAGACGCTGACAACAATAACAAAACATTACCTGTTTTTCTTCATTTATTTCCCACAAGGAGGTGACAATTATCCTCCAGGACTGGTTACATGGCGACACCCGGCTGCAAGGAGGCTGGGAAATAACTAAGCACATTGCCTTCTCTGAATCAGGAGCAAAGGGACATTAAGGTTGGTGTAGGCTAAGATGGCCCTTGCCACACACAGCTAATGTGACTGTCACCTCATTGTGGTGAGCGAATATTTTTCACCCAAGCCAGGGACCTGATACCACAGGAAATTTAAGAAGTATTCAGAGCCACAAGTATGTGACTGGCCAAAGTATTTTGGTAGATGGACATTAGTAAACATTAGTGCATTAAATAGAAATGAATGTAGATAAAATACACTGCTCTTTTAAGCCACGCAAAAGAATGTGACATTAACCTTGAAAGAACAGCAGTAGTCTGGAACTAAACAAAACATAATTTATTAGAGGAGCTCTTTTGAAATCGAAAACAATTTAAAAAGTGCTGATAACCCAGACAGCTACTAAGTAACTAAAGGGCAAGATACGCTGGACAAAGGGATTATTCACGTCCCAGGCTGATGGAGCGATATTTCATCACTCTACTCAGAATGGCATGCAACTTAAAACTTATGAATTGTTTATTTCTGGAATTTTCCATTTAATATTTTCAGACCGCAGTTGACTGCAGCTAGCTGAAACCAGGGAAAGTGAAACCTGGGATAAGGGGGGACTACTATACTCACAGCGCAGCAAATGGCATGAGCTCCATGTTGGTGTCACTTCTCCCTGCCTCTCGCATCCAGTGAGAGCATCGCGGAGGGGCCCCAGTGAATGCTGCACACACACTGGGTGGTGTTAGAACTGAAGAACCCTGAGCATTTGTATTGGACAGTAAGCAAATCTGCTCTGCTCCAGAAGAGGGCACTCTCTTCCGAGGCTGTTTGCTATACACACATGCTTGAAAAGAGAGTTCAGAACAGGAGGGCAGATATGCCTCTGCTCACAAGAAATGCAGAACATGAAAAACACCCATGGAGAATTGCCTCCCAACATCCAGTGCCTCTCTCTTCTTGGTATTCTCTTATTTGTTTACTTTTTTATTGTCCTTTGCTCCCACCAGAACATGAGCTCCTTGAGAACAGAGACCTTCTCTGCTCCGTCTCTGCTCTTCCCCCTACTGTCTAAAACAGCACTTAGCAGATAGTAGAAGTTCAGTAAATACACGTTGACCAAATAAATCTCTCACAATCTTACTTATCCTTCAAGATCCAGCTTACCCAGCCTTCAAAGGAGCCATACCAGATCCCTGGAATTGAGATTTAGTGTTTAGGCATCTGGGCTTTCATAATACTTATCCTTTAAGCGTGGCTCTTGGAGTTGAACCTTTTGTGTTATAATTCTTTTTGTTCATGTTTGTTTGACTAGTCTGAAAAATTTCTGAAGGCAGGGATGGAGTCTTATTTATAGAGCTTAGACTAGGTTGAAGCAATTGAAGCACCTCAGGGGCAAAATTTAAGGAGGCACTCACTCTCATGTTCATGCAGGTGTCCCAGGTACCTTGCTTGCCTCACCCTCATCCAGCCCTGTTTATTTATCTTTATATCCTCAGAACCCACTAGGGTGGCTCTCGTCTAGTAGATCACCAATGTTTTTTTCCATTAAAATGAATAGAATTTAAAGGATCGCAAACAAAAAGTGTTTGAGACCTGTGTGTTTGGCACCTGTATCTGGTATTGCCCCTTGGCCCCTTCAGAGTCAGGCCACACCACTGTGTTTCACTTTGTGCCACAGAGGCTGACTTGTATGAGCTGCACCAAAAGGCATTCTTGCCTCTAGCTTCTAGTTGGGCTTGGTCGGGGGGCACTCCCGGTAGGAGTTGGAAGGGCAGGAGGAGAATGTGATATATACTCCCCCAAATCCCTCCCTGCAAGGTCACCTTGGATTGAATGTGTCCCCAACAAAGACCTATCTCTCGTCAGTCAGTCCTGTCCCCTAGTCACAGTTACTCTCAGGTTTCAGTAGCTGCTTCCCCGCCTTGCTCCTTCCTGCCTGTGATGGTGATGGCTCCCCACTGTGGCTAGCTCTGGAATGCATTCCCAAATCTTTTTGTCTCCCTCAACGCTGCCTGCACTTTTTTAGGAGTTCATTTATTGAAACTCTTTCAGTTACCTTATTTGAGTGTTATTATTTTTTTCTACTGGGTCTCCAAAAGACTGCAATATTGGACCTCAAGAGACTTTACAATAAACATGGGAAAAAGCAAAGATATGAAATATACCACTTAAATTTTTTAAATATAAAAGATGCCATTTTAAAAGAAAATTTGACAGCAACTATATGGCATTTTATTGATTTCAACCAAATGGATTTAATTTCAATGGATCATGATACCTAAAATTGATGAAGTAATGAAATTAGGCCAAAGGGGAACTTGTTTGAAGGCCTGGAAGATTGGTGATGTGTTATGGATGATGGATGCCGGGAGGGGAGGGGGGTATTTTTATAATTCACCTTTATGTCACTAATAAGTTAATAGCAAATATATATATATCAGAATTAAAATGCTCAATTATAAGATTACAGAAGACCTTAGATGACTCCAAGAATTATTAGGGCATGCAGACTTTAAAGAGTCTGGAAACTAAAGGATGCTATTCAAAATTTGTAAAATTATTTTAATGATTAACATTATAATCATGAACAGTCTTAATACAAAGTGGCATAAATGGTCCCAGCTAGTAAAAGGAAAGCTTTGATTGCATAGAAAATGGCTAAAGGTGATACACTGTTTCATCTGGGAAACTCAATTACCAAAAAGTAGAAGAGCATATTGATTAATAGATGGTTTTAACAATGGTTTTATGCTTTGGTCTCTACAAATAGAGTGAGAGGTGATGGAATTTGCTAATTAAATTCATAACATCTTAATAAGCCCGGAGAATTTTGGAATAATAGGAGGCTTATTCTGATGTGGAGCTGACATGTTACTTTAGATTCTGTCTCTTCTAATGGCGTCATTAAAAAAAAAATCTTAGGATAAAATAGGAAAGGCAGTTCCTTAACCCCTTTTTCCCTACAAGTAATTACCTATAGAAAGAATGTGATTGCCTGTTAAATTTTAAGCTTGTTTAGAAGATACAGAGCCAAATTGAATTGTTATGCAGATAATTGAATCCTGAGACTTTCTCTTTATGCAGGGAATCCAAAAAATTGATGTGCGAGGATGAATTATCCTGGTTAGGGTCTCATTTCTGGACTTTGCTTTAGTAATTGCAGGTTAAAATTCACCTGACATTTATTGAACAGCAGCTGATTCCAAGGTATCCCATATGCTGTCTCAGCTAATCTTCCTAACACCTTTGTAGTATACGTATCAATTGCATCTTACAGATGAGGAGACTCAAGTTCACGGAGGTTTATAACTTGCCATGGAGTTGCACTTGAACCCACACCCCCTTACTTTAAGTCCCGCACAGTTTCCTCTAAAACATATGGGCAAATAAATGAGAAATGAAACTTGAACATGGGTGTCAAAGCCGCAAACTCCAAGTAAACACCAGCAGCCCAGGAATGAATTTGCGCCTCCAAAGTTGTCACTGAAAATGCCTTGAAGTTTGCTGAGGCGTCTATCCTTGGGCTCTCAGAGTAGAGGGGAGAGTAAGTTTACATTAAACCTGCTTTGTTTTTCTTGTGTGTTACCTGTCACTTTCTCTGGAAACTATTTACAATTTTTTACCTGATTTTTTTGAGAACTAAAGGGAATGTGACAGGAAATGGTCAGCAGTTAAAAAGTGACTCATGGTTATCTAAGGCATATGGAGAGACTTTCCAGAAGACTACATTTGCCTTTGCCGGTATACAGATAAACATTTGATTTTACATATAGAAGATCAAAACTGAAAGGGAACAAACAACAATTTAAAATTCCAATGCCTGAAATATTACTCAGCCATAAAAAGAAACGAAATTGAGTTATTTGTAGTGAGGTGGATGGACCTAGAGTCTGTCATACAGAGTGAAGTAAGTCAGACAGAAAAAAAACAAATACCGTATGCTAACACATATATATGGAATCTAAAAAAAATGGTCATGAAGAACCTAGGGGCAAGACGGGAATAAAGACGCAGACCTACTAGAGAATGGACTTGAGGATACGGGAAGGGGGAAGGGTAAGCTGGGACAAAGTGAGAGAGTGGCATGGACATATATACACTACCAAATGTAAAATAGATAGCTGGTGGGAAGCAACTGCATAGCACAGGGAGATCAGCTCTGTGCTTTGTGACCACCTAGAGGGGTGGGATAGGGAGGGTGGGAGGGAGGGAGATGCAAGAGGGAAGAGATATGGGGACATATGTATATGTATAACTGATTCACTTTGTTATAAAGCAGAAACTGACACACCATTGTAAAGCAATTATACTCCAATAAAGATGTTAAAAAAAAAAAAAGAAGAACCTAGGGGCAGGATAGGAATAAAGATGCAGACGTAGAGAATGGACTTGAGGACACGGGGAGGGGGAAGGGTAAGCTGGAAGGAAGTGAGAGAGTGGCATGGACATATGTACACTACCAAATGTAAAATAGCTAGCTAGTGGGAAGCAGCCGCATAGCACAGGGAGATCAGCTCGGTGGTTTGTGACCACCTAGAGGGGTGGGATTAGGAGGGTGGGAGGGAGACGCAAGAGGGAGGGGATATGGGGATATACGTATACATATAGCTGATTCACTTTGTTATACAGCAGAAACTAACACAACAATGTAAAGCAATTATACTTCAATAAAGATGTTAAAAAAAAATTCCAATGCCTGAGAAAAAAAATGTATCCAAAGAGATAATTCCTCAGGCGTTTACTGTCTCTTATTCACAGAGAAAAGAATGCATACAATTGAAAATCTATGAGAAAAGTGAAAGAAGCAGGAGGTGGAGAGAGACGGAACAGAATAGCTGTTGTCTAGAAGAGAGCAGATGCTTCTCGGTTGGTAAGAACACCACTCGCATTCCAGTGGCGTGTGACTTAGTAGAACCAAAATAAATGACATATTGGTCCAGAGAGAAAACTGCCACAAGGGTAAGCCGGCCAGAAAACTGAAGAGCTATAGAATGTGTTCAAGGAAACGTGATTTTCATGTGCATTTTCCCCTTGGTTTGACTTTGTACCTCACACCCCTAATCTCCTGCACACTGAGCCGTGAAATGAGCTGCTTTCTAGACTCTTCCAGCACCCCACCCAAACACTGGCTCATAAGTGCCCAACAGAAACCAATCTGTATAAAAGCCCCGAAACCCCAGAAAGGTTCATTATGTTCTTTGCCTTGTGAGATATTTCTCATCCCGCCTTCTCGCCTTTCTCAGTCCAAAAATTGCTATGGCTTTCATTAGAAATAGTCTTCAATAAAACCTATACTTTTTTTTCTTCATTTTTTTTCTCCAAGAAACCACTAGAGTAAAACTCTTACAAAGAAGGATCAACTAGTCTTTCTAGGTAAACCTACTAGAAAGAGGCAGTTTCTCTGTTATTCCTTCTTCAGTTGTTTAACCAGTGCCTTGTCATTTCCACACACCCTGTCAGGGGCCGGGGGTCCTGAGGAGCGGCGTGATCCGGCTTTCAGCCTAGAAGGGAAGATAGGACGCACAGTACACTGTAGTTAGGGCGCCTCACAGATGGGAACATCAGTGTAAGAGAGCACAAACATGGAAGCTTGAAAGTTTTATAATGATTTAAACTATGCTGTTTCGTGATTGGACGGCGGCGCTGTGTCTTGCAGATACATGTGTTAACAAATGCTGACTGGGCTCTGGCTGCAGAGTGTTGCCTGCAGCCCTCCCCTGCCTGTGATTCTGAGGTCACTTCTGCACAGACTGAAAGTGGCCTTTGTTACGGGGGTGGCTTTGGTAAGCAAGGCTCCTTTACAGTGAAGAGAAACTGCCCCTCACCTGAGCAGTTTCCAGGTGAGCCAGCACCTGACTCACCTGTCACAGCTTCTTACTACGTCCCTTTAAATGTAGTGAGTTCTTTTTTTTTTTTTTTTAACTTTTTTGGGGAGCACACAAATGAGAAAAATGCCCACAAGTATTTAACACAAAGTGTACTCTAATTTGTATCGTGTCTGTGTCAGAGGAGGTACCTCAGGCAATGGGCAAGAATGAGGTCAGAGTCCTGAAAAGACTCCTAAGCACAGAGGAGAGAGCTTTTCCTTCTTTCCCTAAATGATTTCTCCTTCTGTGAAGATTTCAAAGTGGAGGATACAGTCCCCCGCTACCAGCACTGCCCCCAAGTTCAGTGTCAGCTGCTGCTGCTTCCCCGGAGGAAGGGGCCATGGGGTGGGGAGGGGGAAGCAGGAGGGGGGAGTATCACTCAGCATCTCCTCCCTGAGCCCTCTTCCCACTGCAGGCGTGGCAAATAGGGGTATTCCGTGCCTCCTTGCCATCCGTTCATTCTACTTTCTGTGCCTTGCGAAAAGTCCCAGAAGGTCACCAAGTGTATCATCCATCATGGCATCTTGCCAGAATACTCTCAACCCTGCTGAAGGATGACATGCGGTCATTAAGGGCTTTCAACACGAGGAGGAGGAACCAGATTATATATGAACCAAATGGCTTCTCTTGGCCAGGAGGGATATTAATCTTGAAATGGATTTCCTAGAGGCTGTTGCAGGATCTTCCTGCTTGGACACCTTGAAGGAGAGAAGTGGTACCATCATGTCTAATGCTAGATGGGCGTTGGAGGGAAGGACCGGGAGGTAAGCAGCGTAGCTCCCAAATTTTCTTCCCGCTTTAGACGTCTGTTAAACTTCTATTAGATACTGGTCACAAGTGCTTTTGAGAAAGTATTAGACATGAAGTGAAACAAATTGCTAATCGTTTACCTTCACTCAGATCACCTGTGGGTGTACATCAGTAGTTGATGAGAAATAACAAAACTAATGGAAACTGTCTACTGAAGAGAAATTGCTACCTACCTCTCTGCTCCCTGTAGGCTTTCATAACCAGGAGAATCAGTTACCAGAAAGCCTGCTGGGGAAAATAAAGTTAAGGGACAAAAACAAGAAGAAATAATCTTTAAGTCAGTGACCCCATTTTAACCCCTTCTAAACAACCACAATTGCGCTCAACATTTCTATCGACTTAAATGAAAATGCAAATTGGGCCCCTAGTTCCCATTGATTAATCACACTGAGAGACAGATCAGCCAAGAACCCAACTGAATTAAAAGGCTTCTTTGTTTGCTGAACAAGATAAATAAAACCTAGGAACAATCCTTTAACATAGACAGTTATGACTCAGTTGTGAACACTCAGCACAAAATGATCCTGAGACGATGGAGAGAAATGACAGCTATCATTACTGTTGTTACCATCATTAGTTACTATCATTATCACATTTTACAAAAAGCTCCTGGAAAAAGAAAAGTAGATGTGCCACAGTAAAACTTATCTGGAGAATTTAAAATATAGTTAGAGAAAAAAGAATTCAGCCTTCCCCAATTGTGCTCTAATTAAATGAGTGTTTAATACATTCTGCTAACGTAATGTTTTGGCCTATGACTGTAACTAAAAGGTTAAAAGGACTTGCACATTTTCTGAAAAGGAAAAGGAGATAAAGAAGTCAGGATACTACTGCAGCAAAATAAATACCGTTCTAGTTGATAATTATCTATCACACAATACAGTAACTTTCAATTAACTTGGTCACAGTTTAATTAAAACCTAAGTTTTCTTTGATCGTCTCTCCAGGAAGCTAGTAATTTGCATTTGCATTGTGCTTAGACTGTGTATTTTGTTCTCCCCGGGTTGTTATTACCAGGTAATTCAAGAATGATTGCTTGTGACTAGGCCCTGATAATCACAGAATTTATCACCTCACTAGTGAGTGACCTCTGCTCAGTTTCCTTAGGTTTCTCTGACTTGCCTTATTCACGAGGCAGTCTTTTTTTTTTTTTTAATTTATTTATTTATTTATTTATTTTTGGCTGTGTTGGGTCTTCGTTTCTGTGCGAGGGCTTTCTCTAGTTGCGGCGAGCGGGGGTCACTCTTCATTGCGATGCGTGGGCCTCTCACTGTCGCGGCCTCTCTTGTTGCGGAGCACAGGCTCCAGACGCGCAGGCTCAGTAGCTGTGGCTCACGGGCCCAGTTGCTCTGCGGCATGTGGGATCTTCCCAGACCAGGGCTCGAACCCGTGTCCCCTGCATTAGCAGGCAGATTCTCAACCACTGTGCCACCAGGGAAGCCCGAGGCACTCTTGTTCCAGGAGGCCAAATACAGTTTTCAGTGGCGAAGGACAGCACCTGTCTTTAGATGGCTCATAAGTTAGTGGTCCTACAAGGGGTTATTACATTGCATTATACAGTATGGACTGCATGTATCAGGAAAAGCAAACAAGAGAACAAACAAACGAAAAGCAAGGTGCTGTCCTGTCCCTGATGAAGTCTGTGGTCTGGTTTAGGAAGGCATGTGGCTGTCTCATCCCCTCATAAGGGCCTCCCAGCCAGACTTGCCTCCTCGAGCCTCTGCTGCCTACCACAGACCCACCTGGTGCTCCTCCACCTGGTCAGCCTTCCTAAGACGACTCTGATCCTGTTGTTATGCTCCGCAGGACAGCCGAGTCCAGATTCTTCAACTGTTCGAATCTACGTAATATGGTCCCAGTTACATAATCTCTTCTCCAGCCTCGCCCTCCACACCACGGGATGATGCTGGCTCCTGCCTCGTCACCACCTGCGCCATCACCTCCCCCTCCTCTGTGGAGTCATATGCTACCTGTACTGCAAGTTCTCCTCCTCCACAAAACTTGTCAGAACATCCTAGTCCTCAGCTCTCTCCTACCTCCCTTTCCCACTCATGGGACTTTCTGCTTTGGCAGAGATGTCACTTAGCAATAAGTCTACCAAATTAAATCATTGGTTTCCCGCGTAGAAGCCAGGATTTACACTTTCTTCATATCCCTAGGCCCTACCCCAGCACTGTTTTTCCCTACCTAATATTTCTTAACAAATGATCATAAGTCATGATGAATGATGAGAAAAATCGTAAATAATTGAGGATGTAATGCCTTAAAACATTCCTGATATGTTGACACATACAACAGTTATATTTTAAATTTACTTATGTCTCACCTCTCCAAACTACACTATATTTTCTCTGAGAATCTAGAGCATGTCTTCCACTTTTTTGTTTTATTCCAAATTTTTAGCCCAGCACTGTGCAAACTGTAGAGATTTACTAAATAATTGCTGATTTAATTTAATTAATTTGGTATAGCTGACACAAATATCTACAAAATGAAATACAAATATCTATGCCACTGCTAAAGACTGTAAGTTAATTACCATCCTTCAACAATGTTAGTAGGCTGTCCTTGCATTGACATTTCACTGCTCAGTCTCATGGGTTATTTAATTAATAGCTACTTGCCCATGAGAATCCATTAACATATCAAAATTGTTTTTTCTGAGACTTACCAAAAAGAATAAATTGTACATGTGTTTTCTCTGTGACTCTTAATTGTATTACTTTAAGAGGCATTACATCTGTTTGACAACGATGTAGGAGTCCCTAATAAGATAACAACGTGTACAAAACATTAGGTATATAACTCCTTTGTAAATATAAGCATAATACATGAATTTGCTGATGGTTTAAATCTCTCCTGAAGTAAATAAAGGTAAAATAAATCAATTTGATTTTGTAGGACTTGGTCTTGCTTAGATAATAAATATAAAAATGCAGGGAGATACTCTAGGGTTAGTGTTAATTGTGTTTCTAGGAGTTTCCTTGATTTAGTTACAGGTTCTTTACTTGTTTCTTAGAGTTTCTGTTGGTCTTTGCTTCTGGCACATTAGAGGAAGATGACTTTGGTTAATATGTGTTTCTTGGCTGTAATGAAGTTCTGTATTGGAATCATCTTGGCTTCTACTGCCTACAAACAATCCATTCTCTATTGAAGTGAGAGCCTGCTAAGAAAAAAGAAAACTAAAGAGCAGCAGGCAAAATAAATCAATGTTCAAGCCTACCTAGTAAGCAAATGAACCAAGCCACTGCCTTGAATTGGGGCAGATTGAGCTTAAAATGGCTGCCCTGAGACACATTGAAGAACTGATGTTATTTGCGCTATTTCTTGGAATTCATGTACTGAAAGACTTTATCTTGAAGCAAACAACATAGCTAAACATGAACAAAGGAAACCATGGTCTTGTTTTTTATACAAGACTAAAATGCAGTCCACAGTCAGGCCTGTCACCACTCCTGTTTCACTTAGGACCAGATCTTTTAATGAAATTATTGAATTATTAAAGAAGCACTTCTCACCAGCCCATCAGTCACTGTTTAGGGATTTATATTTCGCAAACAAAAATCAATAGTCTCGTGAGGACATTGCTGCTTATATTGCAGAGCAGCACCATCTGTCAACACTGAAACTTGGGAAAATTTTTATATGACATGCTATGGAAGCATCTTCTATGAAGAGACCTTAAAAAAATTTCTATGAGTGCCTCTTAACTACACCAAATTTGACACATTTAACAGTCTAAGAAAAGGGCATAGTTAATAAAACTCAACAGTAACATGCTCAGCAATCAAAGCCATCATGAATGCAAAGTATTCTTGCCACCTGGGTCAGCCAAACACAGGAAAACTACAGTGCAGGTTCAAATTCTGCAAAGGGCCAGCCCCCACTCCGCCACCAACCCGCACGATGCGCACACGCACACAAGTGTGCATGTGCCTGTTCTGTGTGCGTTCAAGGCTATACATCAAAGGTCCAGGAGTGTAGAATCAAGCCACTCAACACAGATGTTTTTCTTACTCCAAGACCATAAATCATGGGGAGATGAATCTTCCTCAGAGGGTGAAGAGGAGGTGCCTCAGGAGACAGAATTTTTACCACAGAAGTCATGTGCAAGGTGGAAGCCAATTCTGATTGTAGAATTTCTCAAAATGGTAAAGATAATCTCCACAGAGGTTTTCCTCAAGAACCACTTGACAAGTTGTTTAAATTCTGTGTCATTCAGGGTAAGAGTGTCACAGCAGATGTTTTTGGATACCAGGTTATAAAGAGTTGGTATGGAACCCACAAGAAAACATTTTCTACTTTTTCAACTCAAGGAGGTGGTACAAAGGGTGCAATCGAATGTGTCTCTCCAAATTTTATATGTTGAAACCTAAACCCCAATGTGATTTGGGGTGATGGGAGGCGGGGCCTTTGAGAGGTGATTAGGTCATGAGGGTGGAGCCCTCATGGTTGGGATTAGTGCCCTTATAAGAGAGGCCCCAGAGAGCTCTTTTGCTCCTTCCACCATGTGAGGACACAGTGAAAAGAACCTATGAACCAGGAAGTGGGCTCTCAGCAGACAGAGTCTGCAGACATCTTAATCTTGGACTTCTAAACCTCCAGAACCTTGAGAAATAAATGTTTGTTGTTTAAGCCACCCAGTCTGTGGTATTCTGTGATAGCAGCCCAAATGAACTAAGTCAGAAGGATTCTTGGGGAAGCATGTTACTCCACTGAGAATTTGTGGAAATCACTCCAACCATTAAACCATTGCAGCTTCAGATGGGTTTCGACAGATATTCCAAAATCTCTTTTAAGAAAATCAAAGTGCGGGACTTCCCTGGTGGCACAGTGGTTAAGAATCCGCCTGCCAATGCAGGGGACGCGGGTTCGATCCCTGGTCCGGGAAGATCCCACATGCGGTGGAGCAACTAAGCCCGTGCGCCACAACTACTGAGCCTGCGCTCTAGAGCCCGCGAGCCACAACTGCTGAGCCCACGTGCTGCAACTACTGAAGCCAGTGCGCCTAGAGCCTGTGCTCCACAAAAAAAGAAGCCACCGCAATGAGAAGCTTGCGCACCGCAACGAAAAGTAGCCCCCGCTCGCCGCAACTAGAGAAAGCCCGCGCGCAGCAGTGGAAACCCAACGCAGCCAAAAAAAAAAAAAAAAAAAAGAAAAGAAAATCTAAGTGTACAAGGTGAGCTTCTGTCCATTCTTTTGAACTCAGTCGTTAGATTAGTATTCTTAGAGGAAAAAAGATGTAATGTTCTCAGACCTATTCAGTACACTGTACCAATGCTTGTTAGCTGTAGATTACTCAGTCTTTATGGATGTCTACAGTGTGTCAGGCATTATTTCAGGTACCTGGTAACACAGTGGTGAGCAAAGCGGACTAGATCCGTGCCTTCATGGAGCTTCACGCTGGTTGGGGAAATGGACAGTAAGCATATAAATAAATAAATACTATTTGATACTCATAAATACTATAAATAAAATAGAGTAAAGCAATGCAGTGGTATTCTGAATTAAAAGAACCTTAAAAAAAAAACAGTGAGGGACTGAATGTCAATATTATGACATAGTATGAGTGTGTTTCGTGTTTGGTAATTGCAATCATTGTTGCTTTTGTTGTGGTCATCCATTTACAATGCTTGGTGTCAGTTTATTTATCTCATAAAAATAAAATACTGTGTGTGTGTGTGTGAAAACAAAAAACAGTAAAAGTTCTTTGAGAGCAAAAACCCCTGTCCTGTTTATCCTAAGACCCCTGGAGTCTAATGCTATGCTTGGTACTTGGTAGGTGTGCACATTTTTTCCCCCTTTAACAGTTACCGAATTAATTCAAAATGCATAAAATATAAGACATTAACTGAAGCAGGAATTTCGAAAGAAGGGATTAGAAATTCACGGACAAAGCTTAAAATCCTTGGCAGTCAAAATTCTAATGCAAATGGCAATAAGCACAGGGAAAGCACTTAGAGATGCTCTCTGCCAGAGGATGGAGCTTCCGGTCTTCCTCCGGTCAGGGCACTGGCACAAAAACCTCATCATCATCTAAACCCCAGTACACTCTGTGCTCACAGGAAGGAAGGGAGCATCAGCTTTACTTTGACTCAGATTTATTACGGCAGGACACCCAATTGCTTCATTACTACTAGACATGAAGGAGATTCCAGGATGAAACCTAGGTGTTAAAAGCCATTTGATGCTGAACTTTCAGCCACACCTCCTGAGGGGTCAACAGAGACACCAAGTGGGGAAAGAAGTCATCCTCCCGTAGACAGCAGGCTGCTGAACCAGCATGCCTTCCAACTCACCAATCGATAGCACATTACAGGAACAGGCAGAAAGAGGCCACAGGTTCAAGGAGGAGGTGTTAAATCATTTATTTTTTTCTTTGGGTTGTCGGTATTAGCTCCTACAGACATGTTTATTAGAGGAAGTAGGGTTTGATTGGTTTTGTAGTTCTTAGTTGTAGTAAGATCCTGTGTTTGTGTCACGTTAGTCTCTATCTATTTTTAATAATAATTTTTTTAAATCTACAGTGTCCATAGAGCAGAGAAAATTTTTGCAAACTCATTAATTAGGGCAGTATTTATATTGCGCTAGTAGTAGAAATTGTTCATTACAATTCAGGTTTCTTGTTTATTAGGATCATTAGTAGGAAATAACATCCTCACTTTTACAGGGCAGCCCTCTGTCATAGACAGAGCCCTGGGCCATGGGTCCTATATGCTCACTCATGCACTGGCTCTGTGACCACTGACTTCTTGGTCACATCTGGATTCAAATTTTGGCTCTTTTCTCTCTTAATTGCATGAGCTTTGGGAAATTACCCATCTTTTCTGAGCTTCTGCTGCCTCTTCCATAAGATGAGGATGACAATATGTACATCAAAGATTTTACGATAACTAAATAGCAAAGCATATTAGTTTGCTAGGGCTTCCATAACAAAATACCACAGACTGGGTGGCTTAAACAATAGAAGTCTCTCACAGTTCTGGAGGCTGGAAGTCTAAGATCATGGTGCTAATAGGGCTGGATTCCTCTGAGGGCTCTCTTTGGTTTGCTGCTGGCCATCCTCTTGCTGCCTCTTGACATAGTCATTCCCCTGGGCACATGTGGATCACCAACCAGTGTCTCTTCCTCTTCTTATAAGGACACCAGCCATACTGTATTAGGGCCCCACCCTAATGGCCTCATTTTAACTTAATTACCTTTTTAAAGACCTTATCTCTAAATACAGTTACATTCTGGGAGTTGGGACTTCGACTGATGAATTTGGGGGGACACAACTCAGTCCATAACACAGTGTCTATAAGGTAATTAATAAATATCAGATTCCGTCCCCTTACCCTTCACAAATTAGGAGTTGTTCTAGATCAGCAGATCTCAAAGTGTGGCCATGGATCCTGAAGTTTAACAAGCTTCTTTCAAGGGCATTTGTGAGATCAAAACTATTTTCACAGTAATACTAAGATGGAGACATTATTTGCCTTTTTTTTCAATGTTGACTTTTGCACTGATGGTATTAAAGCAATGGTAGGTAAAACCATCAGCCCGTTAGTACCAGTCAAGGCAGTGGCACCAAACTTTGCTTGTAGTCATTGTCTTTTTCATGCATTCATGGTAAAAACAATTGCCAGCTTCACAAGAATGTCCTGGATGAAGAAGTCAGAGTTATTAATTTTGTTAAATCTTGATGCTTGAATATATGCATTTTTAATATTTTGTGTGATGAAATGGGATATGCACACATAAAGTATGTATGCCTCGTACTAAAGTACAATGGTTGTCTTGTATGGCTAAGGTGTGAGCTGACCTGGTGGCCATTTTCATGGAACACCAGCTTACACACTTGCCAACTTTGATTTGATGAAGTTTGACTTACAGACAAACAATGGTTATTGGGACACTGGTATTTGAGGACATTTTCTTGAAAATGAACTAGTGGACCTCTCAACTCAAGGGGAAAAAAACTATGTTTTTCAGTATTTGTTGCCAATAATAAAATTGGAACTATCAGGGAAAAATTGGAATTTTGGAAAACTCATATCTGCCATCATGAGCTTAACAACTTTCCAATGCTGAGAGATTTTCCTAATGTGACTGGGGATGATATTTTAAAATGCAATTTTTAAAATATTATATGAGGAAATGTGCCAAGATTTGGAAGATCTGCATAACTTAGTGAAATAATATTTTCCAAATGACCAAAGTATGCTTTCAAAACCATGCATGGGTAAAAAATTCATTCAAGATAGAAGGTAAACCAGTAGATTTTAAAGTAAAAATTTATTGATTTGATTTCAGATTCTATATCTTGTTGAGCTTTGGTGCGGTATCAAAGAAGAATATCTACAATTATGTGAAAACACTATTAAAATACACTTCTCTTTTCCAACTACATATCTGTGTAAAGTCACATATTTTTCATATACTTCAACCAAAACAACGTATCACAACAGTGATTGCAGATACAGGTGTCTATTAAGCAAGACATTAATTTACAAAAATGTAAAACAATGCCGTGATTCTTTTTTCTTTTGAAATGTGCAATTTATTTTTATTTATTTATTTCTTTTTAATTTTTTGGCCTCACCCTGAGGCATGTGGGATCTTAGTTTCCCCAACCAGGGATCCAACTCACGGCCCCTGCACTGGAAGGCGGAGTCTTAACCACTGGACCACCGGGGAAGTCCCAATGCTATGATTCTTAATATACTTATTTTTGCTTTGGAAAACATAGTTGTTTTATGATATTTATGTTACCACATGATGGGTTATTATTATTTTTAAATGAATTAATACATATATATTTTAAACATCTCAGTTTTAACTTCTAATATAGCAAATATTTATAGGCATAACTCACATAAATAAGATTTCTTTAAGAGTTCTAAATTGTTTTAAAGAGTGTAAATGGTTCCTGAGTCACGTCTTCCCATCCTCCCAAATACTGATAACTGCTGACGTAGATCAGTGTTTCCTAAGACACACTGCTGATCATACATGAGATGGTTCTAATGGGGGTACAGGTAAATGTTAAAAAATTTTGTAACTCCAGGGGCTTCCCTGGTGGCGCAGTGGTTGAGAATCTGCCTGCTAATGCAGGGGACACGGGTTCGAGCCCTGGTCTGGGAAGATCCCACATGCCACGGAGCAGCTGGGCCCGTGAGCCACAATTGCTGAGCCTGCGCGTCTGGAGCCTGTGCCCCGCAACGGGAGGGGCCGCGATGGAGAAAGGCCCGCGCACCGCGATGAAGAGTGGCCCCCGCTTGCCGCAACTGGAGAAAGCCCTCGCACGAACCGAAGACCCAATACAGACAAAAATAAATAAATTAATTAATTAAAAAGAAAATCCTTTAAAAAAAAAAAAAAAATTTTGTAACTCCAAATTTATTTTAAATTTTTATGCAAATGATACTGGCTTACCATTTTTTAAATAATTTTATAAAGTTTCCTCTTTTCATACATTTATTTATATTAAAAAAAATCAGTTTAATGGAAACACACAAAAATGGTGACGGTTGTATGTGAATGACTGAAGCGTGGGAAATCCTGGTTCCCAGAATATGTTTTCAAAAGTGTATATTGCATAGGCTTATTTTTTCTAACTTAGGTCGTCTCACTCAACATTTTTACATATGAACGATATGAAGAAGCAGAATTTGCTTAGAAAACAAATTATTATCCCTGGCATTCAGACCACAAAGTTCCATTGGAGGCCTGGATAATTGGTTTGGCTTGGCTATCTACAGTAACAATTTGAAGTGTCCATCTCATTCTGAGTTTTGTAGACTTAGTTCTAGTTACACAACAAGTAACATTACTTGGTGAAATAGAGACCATTACTCCCCAATTTACTTTAATCTCACCAACAAGCTATGTCAACCTCTGGGTTTCATTTGAACCAGGAAACATCCCAAACTCATGCTGTGTGGACCTTGCCTGATGATACCGCTCTTCACTTTCTAACTCCATGGACAGTGGCTTGGGAGCCCGTCTTGAGAAACAGGGGTGTCTAGGGGGTGGAGTGCTGAAGCCAGCATCAGGACACCTGATTTTGTCCTGAGGCCCGGACAAGTCAGCCTCTCCAGACCTGACTTTCCTTCTCTGCAAAACAAGGGTTTGAACTAAATGATCTTGCAGTTCAAACAGCCAGACCCAGAAGAAGACTAGAAATAGCTTCTGGGGGAGCCGTTTGTCTCAGAGACCCTGAAGGGATGGGGGCATCCACCCCAATGAGGTGCCGCTCAGGCCTCTGAATGCCAGGCTGCCTTTACGGACTGGACTCCATTTCCATTTAGACTGTGTGATTTTATCTTAATCTGTGACTCTGCAATGGCACCAGAACTTAACATAATTAAAGGAAGGGGGTGTATACGTCCGACGGGTGACAAGGCCTGGCTGCCTGAGCCCCAGAACTGCGAGTTCTAACCTTGGCGCTGACGCTGTCTCGGGACACATCATGTACCCTTTCTAAAACCTAAATAGCTTCCGGCCCACAGCATTAGCCCATCTCCCAGGACTGTTGTGAGAAATGATTTCTAAAGATAGCACCGTAAAAGAGTTTGCAAAATGAAGTGCTAAACTGAAACTTGAGCAACACGCTGAGTACTCTTACCCCATGGAGCTAACTAATAAGTATAAATTTGCTATTAGTTGAAAAGTCCTTAAGAATATAACTACTTGATCAATACAACACCAGCAGCCTGGCAAATTAGCGTGAAGCCACAGGCCTGAGACCTGAAAGAAATTAAATTGGTGCTTGATACAAATTGGACGGTGAGCAAGAAGATTTCTGGAAATTTCAAATCTAGCCCATGAACCCAGAACCATATTCTACACCTTCAGGGCTGGGTGCACGTGATGACCGGTCCACATTGTGACACGTGTTACTCATACTATAGTAAATGTGTGAAGACTAACAAAAATGTTTTTTGTTAGCCCAGGAAATTCTAACATCTATCTGCAAGACTGATATGTGAAATGTGCTTTTATAATGGACTTGAGAAGCTATTTTACAAATGAAAATAAAAAGTGTTACCGTTATTACTCAAAATAAATTTATTGATACCTTTTTAAATAAGTTCATTTAAACTAGGCAATTTAAGAATTAACTAGAGGGAGGGAGGCGGGTGGGGAAAGAGAGCGAGAGTGCTCAGTTTATTTGGATGCTAGTTTGTTTTTTTCCTCTAAATCCTGTACAGGGCAACTTAGCAGGAGAATTGCAATACCTATGGGGATGAAGGTGTGTGTATGTGTGTGGACAACACCCACACAGAAATTGGGAAAGGAAAGCAGCTGGAATAGTCAATTGAGCTAGTCCTCCCTGGAGAGTTGCAGTCATTCGTCCACTGGCTGGTGGGTCAGTTTTTCTGTTTACCTTTTCTTGGTGATGAAAGCTAGCCACAGCTGTCTTTAGGGCAGCCTCTGTCAAGGAAGTGCTTCAATGCTGGCATAAGGAAAAGCCTGAATGAATGAATTATAAGAGTTTTGGTCACCTCTGTGTGTCTGTATACTCCCTCTCTGCCTGCCTAGCACATCTTGCAAACCCAGCAACAGTCCGTCCTAGGACAGCAGCAGCCTGCCTTGATTGCCCTGTGTTCTTTTGCTGGATACAAAGGGTTAGTCATGGTCAGATTCCCTCGCCTCATTTCCATGGAGTTAAACTAAATGACAGTCTGGCACTCTGTCTTGTCTCTCGGAGTCAGCAGGAAATGGCAGCGCCACTGAGACCAATCTGAAGGGAAAAGGTACTTTCTGCTAGAACCAGCCTACCCAAACATTTCTTATTCCACAGGTAGTCAATGAAGTATTAATGACTTAGAGATTTAAAAGCCCCAAAACAAAGACCTTATTCCAGTCTTCACCTTCCAGGTTTGCCCTTTAGAGTACTTTGTACCTACAGGCAAATATAACTCGGGGAAAAAGACTCCAAATTAAGTTATCCCAGAGTCTGAGCCATCTGAGCACAGGCTTGATGACACAAAGGGAGCAGGGTCTCCTTTCCAACATCTGCTCTACCCATCCAGCAAAGGACCGAAGATGACTGTTTGATCTGTTGACAGGGTACATTCCTCTTGCCCATTATTCCACTGCAGTGAGCTGAAAAACAGCAGTTCTTTGCCACTTGCCAGGCTGCGATAAAAGAAAAGAAAACTCAGGGAGGAGGAGAAAAGGGAATCAGATGCTCTGATTATCAACCAAGTATGCACACAAAGCTCTCTGTGGAAAGCTTCGTTCTTTTATGGGCATTAAATAAGGGTCATTTTAACAGCTGTTACTCTGACACTACTTGTTGGCATCTAAAAATATGTCAGAAGCTGTAATACAGACCAGGGATGAAACTTCCATTTTTTTCCCAAGGGTCTTCTCTTTTCTTCTGAAACCTAGTAACCCACAAATGATAACTTAATTCCTTGAGCAATGGAAATTAAGTCGTTAGTCTTAATGTCCAGTTCACTAAAATGCATCAAATGACTAAGCATGTGATGCAAAATTGTCAGAGTGAGAGAAAATAACATACTTATATGTAATTTTTGAGAGGAGACAAATTGTTTGCAAGAAGTACCACCCCAGGTGCATTTAGTGAGTTTTGCTGGAGGGGTGGAGGTGGTGAATAGGTCCCCAGGGAATTTTTGTCTCCCTTTAGTCAGATGGTCTGTCTCTAAAACAGTACCCTGAGCAAACCGCCACCCTTCCATCAAAAAAAAAAAAAAAAGAAAAGGAAGTCAGAACCAAAGGAAGAATTCCTAAAAGTTAGGAAATTGAATGTTTATTTTTGCTATTGTTTTCATGCTAAATAGGAACATGAAAGAAATCTTTCACTCAGCAGCTGCATCTAATTTAATATGAAGCTCCCCAAAGAGGAGTGAACAGGATGAGGAGCCATGAAACAGGGATGCTAATATTTTGTGAGGCATCTGGTACCGTTCCACCACCTAGAAATCTAAGAATCAAATTAGCAGATTCAATTCTGCCAGAGTGATCGAATTATTGTCAAAAGGATTTTGCAAAGCAGGCTCTTCCTTCCCAACATCTGCTCTACCTACCCATCCAGCAAAGGACCAAAAATGACCGTCTATTTGACTTGTTGAGAAGGGACACTTTGCCCATTGCTGGTTGGTCCAGCTACATCCTGCACCTTTTATCTTAAGATTCTTGGTTATTGAATCAGTCAACAGAGAACACTAACAAACTAGTGCACCCGTTGGTTCATATAGAGGTGATTTAAATATTTTATTTGAGTCATAAAATATTGAATTGTAAAATTTTTACATATTTTGCAAATATGTTAAAAGTGTGTCAAGATTTCAAGTGAACACCCAAGCATCCCCTCCAGCAAATAAATAAAAGCCGTCCTTTTTTTTTTTTTTTTGGCCATGAAAGGAAGAGTGATAAGGGTTACCCTGACATTCTACTCAGAAATTTTTAATCTGCTTGAGAAGTATAATTTAATCCTAAAAATTTGCAGAGGTTACTACCGAGGACTGCTGCTCATCCTTGCCCTACTATTGGAATCAGATGACAGATTGCTGGGCAAAATCTGTTAGGCAAAAAAGCTGAAACGAAAAGTTGCCAGGGGCTTGACTTGCCAATGTCTTGGGAGAGGTAAGGAATGAAAGAGCATTTATTTGTCTGGGATCGAACGTGTATGCTTTGGCCTTTTCATAGAGTAATTTCTCTTCCCTCCAACCAAAATGGAAGCTGGAGTTCCAGTGTACATCAATCATACTGGATTCGAAGACAACTGACTGGAAACTGACCAGTGAGGATGTGGCTTGTGTAGCTCAAATTTATGACGGTGCATCTGCTCTGAGTGGTGTCTTGATTGGAAGCCAGGAACTCTTCCGTCAGCCACATCCATATGCTATGCATGTGTTCAGTGCTACGCACATTTTTTAAATTTAGCTCTTGTGGGTACATGTTATACACTTTTCCCCTGTACGTGATTTTCTAAAATATGCTTTAGAAAATATACACAATCTTTTTAAAGTCTTTGCTGACTCACTGGGGGTTCTTTTGAATGTTTTCCTTTTGCAAGCCTTGAGTTAAGTAGTCAAAAGTGTACAACTAAACCTCCTCTTGGTCTGCTAAGATCAAAACCTACTGCTTAGTCTAACGCAGCTATTATGTGATGACCCATTAGAAAATTTCTTTTTTTCTATTTAGAAACAAACTATCGCTGTTTTTGGTGGACTATAAGTTGGAGAAAAGATAAAGAGACACTCATCCTGTCCAGTTTGGGGTCGGCTTATTTGTGAGTCTTCCAAACACGTTTCGTCTTAAAGTTTAGCCAAAGGACAGCAGAGGTTTCAATACTGCACTTGTCAGTACTGCCTAGGAAGTGCTCCTTGAAGCCTATGATGTAGGAGATGGAGACTCAGATATTTCTGGTTAAAAATTCAAGCAAATGTGTTACCCAGCAGATTAACTTCCACTGCTCTTTTTTTCACATGTCTGAGTAGTCAGTCAAAGTCATCACCCAGGTCAGGCGTTCCTGGAACAAGATTGAGAAATACAAACTCCACTTGTTGGCTGCAGCATTCCTGGAAGCCTGGGCTTTCATCCAGCGGACATTTAATGATTAAATTTATCATCTTTTTGTACCTTGGAAAACAGTGTCATCATAACTGTGGATGTTTAGAAATATGTTCTTATTTAGCATTTAAATGAGCACTTTCAAAACATTCAATTTGTGTTTCACTTGACCCTGAAATCAAAGTTCTATTTTTCTTCTCCTATATAGGCAGATAAGATGCCTGTGCTTTCTTGAGGTCCCGGACTATGCTTTCTTTCATTTTGATTTTTTCTTCCTCCTTCTTATTTTGCTTTCTCCATAGCATCTATACTCCTATGCAGACAGAAAGCATTCTTAATTAGTACCAAGCTTGAGATTTGGGAAACAATATTGAGAGCTTCTGAATTCGTTTTCCTCTAATATTTTAAATCATTTGAAAAATACATCTAATAATATAATGTGAAATACAGAATCTACATTTTTAGGATGTATTTGCATTCTTAACTGCTCTGAGGCACCCTTTAAAAGACAGACTGCATCGAACTTTTCAAAGGAATTAGGAGTGTTATTTGAAAAGTTGATACTTTTTGAGTGTGTGACAGCAAAATAATTGTATGACAGCAACATAATTGATTAATGCAATAAATCAGCCTATAAACTGAGCCAGTTTGGAATATTATATGGAACAAACATCTAAATATTTCACGTTCAGCCAGTCATCTTATCGTATGGCCAGCCATGAATTAAAGGAGAAGAAAAATAACCCCCAAGAAATGGCTTTATAAAGCATATTTCTAGATGTCTTCCCTGAGGAAGAATACCTTCTATTCAATCTAGCTGATATCTTTAGGGTCGCTGCATTTGATGAAATGATAAAGGGAAAAAACATTACAGGATTTTACCCAAGGCTGGGAGCCACT
The DNA here is from genome assembly GCF_949987535.1 of Balaenoptera acutorostrata. Classification (NCBI taxonomy): domain Eukaryota; kingdom Metazoa; phylum Chordata; class Mammalia; order Artiodactyla; family Balaenopteridae; genus Balaenoptera; species Balaenoptera acutorostrata. Next base: position 70,665,009 of record NC_080077.1, read on the forward strand.
GAGAACTACACTTGAGACTGGATAACACAACACACTTCATGAATCTTTCTTAAGGCTGCTCTATAAACTCAACCGTTTTCAAAGAAGCATTCAGAGTAGTATGAGACATCACATGCCTGACTAATAGTGCATTCCTATAGGGTCTAGTGACTCCCCCCTACTCTTCCCAAGTCAGACATAAATCCATGGTGCACACATTAACAGCTTGGCCATCTCTGCTCTTGAAAGCAGTAGTAATGCTGTGTATTTCCTTGTGGTAAACGGTGAGAGACCAAGTTATCATTCACTTGAAAATCTTATCCAGCTAGAAGGAAGCCATTCGGTTTCTCTAAACATTCACAAACATTTGGTCTTATTCCACATTCACCTAAAAATCAGCCTTTTTTCTCCTACCACGGAAGGCACATTGTCACTTAATGCTAGCCTGGTCCCTGTGATGGCTCTGTGTCCAACTCATCCAGCCAGTCACTGAGTCCTGCCTCTGCTTGCTCCTAATTTCTCTCATCACCCCCTTGTCTCTGTGCCCGCTGCTTCTGGCTTATTTCAGACCCTCTTCATCCTGGATTACTGTCATACCCCCCTCTAGCCTACTTCTCTACTTAATCCTCCACACTGCTGCCAGAAGGATATTTTTAACCTTCGATTCTGAAATAATTTTAGACTCACAGAGAAGTTGCAAAATCAGTACAGAGTTTGCATATACCACTCAGCCAGCATCCCTTAATACTAATCTATGACCATAGTACAATTACCAAAGAATTTTTTTAACCAGACTCTAATCATGTCATTTCTTAGCTTAGAATCCTCCCATGGGTCCTCGGCACCTTCAAGACAGCGCAGATCCCTTGGTGTGACTGCAGTGCCCTTCATAGTCTGATCCGCTCAGCTTCCCTGCTTTTCTACTTGTGATGGTTAATTTTGTGGTGACTTGACTGGGTGACGGGACACCCAGCTATTTGGTTGAATACTAGCTCTGAGTGTGTCTGTGAGGGTGTTTCAGAGTCACCTTTGAATCTGTAGACTGAGTAAAGCAGATTGCCCTCCCCACTGTGGGTGGGCATCATCCAATCTGTTGGGCCTGATTCAAACAGAAAGGCAAAAGAAGGGAGAATTCACTCTCTGCACAACTGCTTGAGGTGTGACATTGGTCTTCTGCCCTCAGGCTGGGACTTACACCATTGGCACTCCTGAGGCCTTTGGACTCAGACTGGAACTACACCACTGGCTTCCTGAGTCTCCAGCTCCCAGACCACAGGTTGTTGGACTTCTCAGTCTCCATAATCAGGTGAGACAGTTCCTCATAATAAATCCCTCCTCCCCACCTCTCATGCACGCACACGCCCACAGTTCTATTTCTCTGCAGAACTCTAATACGCTACCCAAGCTCTACACACCTTCTGTAGGAAACTACACATAGTTTCTTGAATTTGTTCCGATTCCTCTGGGCCTTTGCACATACTGTTTTCTCTCCCTTGGATGCCCTTCATTCCACTCTCCACCCCCACTTTCCAAACCTTCCTGCTTTCGTTTGACTAACACTGACCTGGCCTTCAAGAGTCTGCTCTGTCCTGTTCTCTGACTCAGCACCTAGGCGTCTGTTTGTCATCTCACTGTCATACTCTGTTATCATCTCTGCTCACCAGAGCCTCTCCTACAATTTCTAGGACAGTAGCTGCTAACCCGTAATGAGTTTTCAGTATATCTAGAGCAGAGGCCAGCAAACTCTAGCCCCCGTGCCAAATCCCACCCTCCTCCTGTTTTGCAAATAAGGTTTTGTTGGAACACAGCCATGCTCATTGATTTCTGTATTATCTGTGGCTGCTTTCGCACTACAGTGGCAGAACTGAGTGGCTGTGACAGAAATTATATGGCCCACAAGTATAAAATATTTACTATCTGCTAAAAGAAAAAGTTTGTCAATCACTAGTCTAGTGCATAAACCAAGAATCGACTTCATTTTATATTTGATTATCAAAGGCAATGTGGGCTAGAAGTCAATGAATGGTTCTAAAAAAGACCTTTTTGCAGTGAATTAATTGTCATCATTATATATTAAGTGGAAATTGGCAAAGATGTTTTAAAATAACAATTTCCAGTGGTGGCAAGGGTACAGGAAACGGTCACCCTCACCCACTGCTGCTGTGAGTGTAAATTAGTACATTATTTCTGGAGGGCAATTTGACAATACGTTTCCAAAGCATTAAAATACTGCATAACCTTTGTTCCAGAAATTTCACTTCTAGGAATTTGCCCTAAGGAGTAATCATAGATTTGCACAAGATATACTGCCTTGCTCACTGGAGCATTATTTCCAATATGGAGAAATTATACCAACTAAATACCACCGAAATAGCTAGAAGAAAAAAATGGTTAAATAAATTATATTTCATCAACAGCCTGGGAAATTACTTGTAGCCGTTTCAAATCACAGGAGAATACATATCAATATAGGGAAATCCTCACAATATAAAGTTTTAAAACTGTAAGTGAAGTATGATGCCATTTTGATTTTTAAAATATTATATGTAATACATGCACAGAAACAAACAAAAAGCCTAAAAGGAAATATGCATGAAGGTTAACAGGAATTATTTCTATTATGTCTGATATTTATTTTCTTTGCTGTTCATCTCTGAATTTTCTACAATAAAGCTATATTACTTTGGCAATTATAGTTTTTTTTAGAAAGAAAAATAAGCAGTTCTCCCATTCCCTATGATTTGGAAGGATTTTCACTTTTTAAAGTTACATAATTTCAAATAAAGCAGGTAAAATTAAAGATGCTCTTGCTGAATAGAGGTCAGGGGGTAAGAAATGCCTCTCCCCCACCATCCCCACATCAAGAGCATCAACACAAGGAGGCTGGAACACTGACCAGGAGAAGGAAAAATTGCTCCCTTGGGCACGTCACTATCGGGGTAATTTGTTGCCTGAGGTCAACTACCATGAACCTTAAACAAAGATCAGTGGCAAAAAAGGTTGAAATCTGTAAACTTTCAGGGGGCACAGGAATGGGATGGGATGTCCACCTGATTTCAAGCAACTGGTTTTATTGATTTTTTTCTCGCTTTCAGCTGGATGTGAAGTATTATGTAGACACAGTATTTGAAAACAGCCTCACACATAGTTGACCCTCCAACAGACAAGGAAAATTAAAATCTAGTAGGCCAAACAACTGCAGTGAATGATGTGTGTGTGTGTGTGTGTGTGTGTGTGTGTGTGTGTGTGTGTGGTGGTAGGTAGAGGTGGGGAGCATTATGAGTGCAGATGGAATTTTCTAATTCATAAATCCATGGACTTTTTTGTCTGTGGGTGAAAATTTGTATAGCCTTTATTTAAAAATCTGGTTGAAAAATTGGTCTATTTTCTAAACTGTCAAGTGTTTCCTTCTTTGCCCTAAATCAATCCCTGCCACTCCAGCCAGGCCCTCCACATTGCCTCCTATTCCCTGTTCCTTCCTATACCCTCCCTGCTTCTCCACTTCTGGACTTCCTCTTTCTGAAATACGCTGTGACTGTGGCCTGCTAAAATAGACAAGGGCGGGGTTTCTCAAAATGTGGTCCAGGTATCAGCTTCGCCTGAAGAGCTTGTTTAAATGGCAAAACCCTAGAGCCCACCCCGGACAGACCAAGTCCGAATCTCTGAGGCTGGGCCCAAGGTTCTGTACCAGCATCAAGCTCCCCATCACCAAGCTGCTGCATAATAAAGTTTGAGAACTTCTGGTCAATGAGTGCCAGCATTTCTGGATCGATCCATTTCTACTGAGACTTTGGCGAGATGAAATGACTCAAAACATAAATGTAAAGGCTAAAATGCCAAGGACTGTTGAGGAATCTTTTTTAGGGAGGGGGTGGTACCTTTTGGCTTATTCTCTTCCTCACCCGCCAAAGCCACGTCAGTTTGCCTTCAGTTAAGAGAAGCAATCATTCTCTTAGGGAGGAGAACAGGGCTGGTCCAAGGGGAAATTAACTAGTAAAGCCATATTAATTGTTAAGGTCTTTAAGAATTTTGCACTCTTGGAGTACTTGATCTTTAAAAATGTTCCTTGTTTTTAGCCCTAAAAGTATCAATTCTAAGTCCCAGAGGGATTACTTTTTACTTTACTACCCTACTTCTTTGTTTGGATTTATAAGCCCATTCCTTAATCAATCCGCCCTTCAAAAAAATCTTTTGATTGAAATAACACCTTGACTGGGATTGCTGATTGGAGTTTTGTCTTTAAAACTTAATTTGAATGAATGTGTTGCTAGCTGGATGAGGTATGGCATTAAGTTTGGGGAAGCGGTATCCTTGTTTCTTCAGTCTGATATGTAGTGATAGGCAAAGAGGGATCTCTTCTGGGGAGAAAAAAAATCTTTCATTTTTCCTTTCATTTGCATTCATATCCACATCAATTTCAAGTGCAGTAATTACAACTCTGCAACTATATTCTCAACCTCAGTCTACATTTCTGGGGGGAAAATGCCACATTATTTTAAATTGCCAGTAGAGTCCATTCCATATTCAACCCCCACGCAGTAACCCTTATCTAGCCAACATCTTACTTAATCTCAACGGTTTCAAAGGTGAGCTATTGCTCTTCATGAATATGACGGTTGACGAGGTACAGACTGCTGAGTTTGACCTTTTTTTTTTTTTTGGTAGGAAATATTCTTTATTCTTAAGACAGGTTAATCCAGTGACTGTCATGCAATGTGAACATTCTCATGACTAGAGATCTTTGCTGATCCTATGATGTAATACAGAACATTGTGGAATTCCAGGTGACAGTCACAATTAGATAGTTCTGGCAGGGGAAACCAGGGAAATTAAAGGTCTGCTAGAGTCCCTAGGAAAGCAAAGGGTCGTTTCCAAGGAGGTCAGCTAAGAAGGGGCAAGTAAGTACAGTAGGTCTAAATAAGCAAGATGTCAGCTATAAGGGTCATAAGATCTATACCTGTGAGCAAGGTTGAACTCTGATCTGCTCATTCTAACTTTGCTGTATGTTTCTTATACTAATTTATACTCTTTGCTGAACATGGACCATACTTAGCCCAAAGGTAATAGTAATAACAATAATACAATTTATTGAGCACTTGTTACATTCAAACACTTTGCTTAGATTTTATTTTATTTTATTAATTTATTTTTTAACATCTTTATTGGAGTATAATTGCTTTACAATGGTGTGTTTCTGCTTTATAACAAAGTGAATCAGCTATACATATACATATATCCCCATATCTCCTACCTCTTGCATCTCCCTCCCATCCTCCCTATCCCACCCCTCTAGGTGGTCACAAAGCACCGAGCTGATCTCCCTGTGCTATGCGGCTGCTTCCCACTAGCTATCTGTTTTACACTTGGTAGTGTATATATGTCCATGCCACTCTCTCACTTTGTCCCAGCTTACCCTTCCCCCTCCCCGTGTCCTCAAGTCCATGGGTGGGTTTGATCTTAATAGGAGTTGAAAGATATTCATCAGACTCTTGCCTCTCTAAGGTTCTGCAGCAGATAGCAAAATTGTAAAATGCTCCATTTAAAAGACTGAAGATTGACAAGCTCACAGCTATTCCCATTTTCTTCGTTCAGAGGACATTTTGGTATTGCTCTGACAGAAACACCTCTGCAAATGAGGGTATGGTAAAAGCTTTGCCTAATAAACTATAATGCTTCCAGACTCCCAGGTCAGAGAGAAGCGCTACAGTTTCTGTTGCCCTGTAAATGTGACAAGCTGTGATGGGAGCTTTTGCTGTTCATCCCTGAATTATAAATTCATCTTTGCTGAAGACACTGCATTAATAGGGTTCTGCTTCTGCATATGTATGTGTGTATGTTCTGTCTGTATGTGTATGATCATTAAAAGGATGGTATTAAAAAGGAATGGAGGTACTCAAACACTATTTATATCAAATGTTGTAACATACAGGAATTTTCAAACATTATAGACCCCATGACATGTTAAGTACATGATCAAGGTTGTGCTTGTGCACACGTGTGTGTGTGTGTGAAGTGTTTAAAAATCCAGACATCTGATACTTAACAAATGCTTTTCTGACCCTCCACTAGGAAAATGAAAAGACAATTTTCTGGTTGCTTTGTCCCTGGATGTGTATATATACAGTGGACTTTGGAGGGGGGGTTATTTTCAATTTCAAGCCCTTTATATAGAGCCATCAAATCTTCAAATTCTGGTGAAGTGGGAGCAGTTAGTGCTCTAATATGTATAGTCAATCAAAAATGAGATTACATTGGGAAGTTTTACGGCTTTCTGAAATTGAGGAAAGTCAGGAGATGAGAAGAGGTGAGGTGGGGATGGTAGAGAACTTTGAACTCTGAGTGCTCAGGGCATTTTACGTTAACATGTGCCTGCCAGCAGGAGCCCCAGAGGTTTCAGGAACAGCTTAAGCAATAAACAACTCTCAAACACAGACTCAAAGCAAACTTGACAGACAAGATGCCAGCCCAAGACAAACAAGACTAAATTTTACAGGCTATAAAATACTATATTTGGTTTCAAAAAATCAGTTAAACAAATATAGGCTGGAAGAGACTTGACTAAATGGCCATTCACTGGAAGGATATCTGAGACTTATACTTGGCCATAACTTTAACATAAACTGATAATGACAGTAAGAGGGTGGCAATTTACAATTTTATAGGAGTCTTTGGTTGACTTATATTATCTCATTCGATCCTCCCGAAGATGTGAGATAAGTGTTTTAATCCCTAAGTATAAAGATTCAGAAAACTAAAGTTAGGAAGGAGTAAGAGCCTGTTTCTGAATAACACACCTAGAACCCAAGAGGTCAATAAACTAGAAGGCAGGATAGGGAACTAAAATTTATTGAACACCTATTATGCACTGAGTCTTTATATATAAATACATGTATATAAATGGACATATATATATCTTTGTTTATATATTAATTCATTTAAACCTCAATACAATACTATAAAATGGTCAATGTCGGTTCCAATTTATAGATGAAAAAATTGAGGCTCATATACTTGCTTAAAATCATGGTAATAATAAGTGGTTGTAATGGGCTGAATGGTGTCCATCAAAAATATCAGGTCCATAGAGGCTGTCATACAGAGTGAAGTAAGTCAGAAAGAAAAACAAATACCATATGCTAACACATATATATGGAATCTAAAAAAAAAAAAAAAGAATGGTTGTGAAGAACCTAGGGGCAGGAGAGGAATAAAGACACAGACATAGAGAATGGACTTGAGGACACGGGGAAGGGGAAGGGTAAGCTGAGCCGAAGTAAGAGAGTGGCATTGACATATATACGCTACCAAATGTAAAATAGATAGCTAGTGGGAAGCAGCCGCATAGCACAGGGAGATCAGCTTGGTGCTTTGTGAACACCTAGAGGGGTGGGATAGGGAGGGTGGGAGGGAGATGCAAGAGGGTGGGGATATGGGGATATATGTATAAGTATAGCTGATTCATTTTGTTATACAGCAACAACTAACACAACAATGTAAAGCAATTATACTCCAATAAAGATGTTAAAAATAAAATAAAAAATAAAAATATACACTATGCAAAGTAAAAAAAAAAAAAAATCAGGTCCACATCCCTGCAACCTGTGAATGAATGTTACCTTATTTGGGAAAGGGGTCTTTTGCATATGTGATTAAATTAGGGATCTTGAGATGAGGAGATAATCTGAGATAACCAGGATGGATCCTAAATGCTATCACAACTGTCCATGTAAGTGAGAAGCAGAGAGAGATTAGACATCACACACACAGAGGAGAAGGTAAACTGAATACAAAGCAGAGAGAGATGTAGCCATGAGCCCAGGAATGTCAACAGCCCCCAGAGCAGGAGAGGCAAGGAAGGATTCCCTCACACAACTTCTGGAGGTCGTGCAGCTTGGCCAATACCTTGATTTCAAACTCTAACCTCCAAAACTGTAAGGAAAGACATTTCTGTTGCATAAAGCCACCCAGTTTGTGATAATTTGTTACAGCAGCCCAATACAGTGCTGGAGGCGAAGTTAAAACCCATATTTGCTAAACTGTAAAATCCATATTCTTTGTATTCCGGAGATCCTAAAGAAAGAAGATTGTGGGAGTAGGGGGAAGGTTGAGGAAGAGGGATAAGGCTAAAAACTGTCTTTAAGTAAGATATCCAGGGCAGAAATATGGAGAAATAAGAATGTTTTATACCTTCTAAATAAATCAGTCCCCCCAACTGCAACTTCAAGAAGAAGAAACAAGACCTAGAAAGACGAACCTCAAAGACAAAGAGCAAATCTCAAACTAAATATGGGTTCAATTAATACATATAATTTTAAAACCAAAGGAGAAAAGCAAATTAGCAAGAACTAAGAGAAGAAATCTAATAACAAACAAGCACAAAGCTCACAGCAAGAATAAACTAACATACTCATGGTTTAAAAAGAGGCCTGGGGGAAATGATAACTGTAAAAGAATATACCAACATACTAAAAGGTTCCATGAATGCTGGGACCCCTATAGAGGAATGAAAACATCACCTATAAAGAGACCCACCACAGCAGCATAAAGAACTACTTATGTATTAGAGGAACCAGCACGGCCACTCCCACGCAGAGCAAAATTACACACAGATGCTAACACAGGAAAAGATGATGGACTTAAAGAATTATTTTAATGTGGAAAGAGGCCCAAGCCCAGACGCATGATTAGACTTATTCTGTTTATTTCTAGCGGTCTCAACCACACTAATGAGAGGGAAATGACGAGAAAGCCATTTGGCTCAATGAAAGAAAGAAATTTTAAACAACCAGGACTTCTCAGCAATGAAATAAACCCCCTTGTGTGACAGTGGCCTACCCCATTATAAGAAACATGACAGTGGAGGCTGGGTGACCGTCTGTCAGAGATGCTGTAGATGAGATTTCAGCATCTCTAAATTTTTTTTTTTTTTTTTTTAAATTAATTAATTAATTTATTTTTGGCTGCGCTGGGTCTTCGTTTCTGTGCAAGGGCTTTCTCTAGTCGTGGCAAGCGGGGGCCACTCTTCATCGCGGTGCGCGGGCCTCTCACTATCGCGGCCTCTCTTGTTGGGAGCACAGGCTCCAGACGCGCAGGCTCAGTAGTTGTGGCTCACGGGCCCAGTTGCTCCGCGGCATGTGGGATCTTCCCAGACCAGGGCTCGAACCCGTGTCCCCTGCATCGGCAGGCAGATTCTCAACCACTGCACCACCGGGGAAGCCCAGCATCTCTAAATTTTAATATCTCTTCCAACTCTAGGAAACTGATTTTTTTAAAAAACTCATAAATTATAAAAAATAATTCATAAAAATATTTAAAGGATGTGATGATGTTTATTTCTCTAAAGAGAATCAAGATATAATTTAAGTTGAAATCTAAATGTATAATTTACCTTAAAACACAATAGTGGCTAATCAAAGTTCTCAAATGGATATAGTTAACATGTTTCAATGAAATTTAACATGTAAGTAGAAGTTAAATAGCTATTCAACTACACTAATGGAATCTACATTTGGAGGAAGCATTGGAAGTCATCTTATAAGACTTCTTGGCTAGCAGCACCCGAGGATACAGTGAAGAGGTGGAAACAGGTGGCCATTTGGAGACAGAGGTCTGAATTAAAGGCCAAAGCCTCAACTTCCTAGCTCTTAACAGGGCGTTTAACCCCCCAGAGCTTCAATGTCCTCCACATTAAATGGGGATAAATACTAGTCATCATAACTCACCAGTTGTTGTAAGAATCTAATGAGAAAATGAGTATGAAAGTGCTTTGTAATCAGTGCTATGTACACGAGCGATTATTATTATTAGGACTTCAAAGCCTCACTATCTTTTGATGTCCTTATAACTCATAGCTATAAGCCTTAGGTTGGATTGGCCCTGACCCTGGGACAGGGATTTGGGTTCAAGTGGTTTGTTTGGACAGTGATCCCAGAAAGCTCTAATAGGAGAGTTGGGAAGTGAGACAGGAAAGGGAAGATAGTCAATGTGGGTGCGTCTTACCTAACAAGTTACTGCTGCTGGGGGTAACAGAGATGCAGTTCTGGTGAGGACCTCTGGGAGGCAGCATAGAACACACTTGAGTGGTGAGGAAGCTACCGCCTTGCTCCAGTTCCCATCAGTCTTTGGTTGAGGTCTGCTCTTAGGGCGCTAGCTCTCCATGTTTCTGACCTGCTCCAGCAGTCAGAGAAAGCCCACAGGCAAAGAGGCACAGGGGCGTGGTGCAGGAGTCATTGGGTCTGCACGCTCCCATATGGGAAGCCCAGGGGAATATGCACAAGGCACCCCACAGCATCCTCTCCATGCTCTTATATTCATTTGGATAAAACTCAAGCACAAAGAAGTTTTAAGACTTGGCTAAAAATATACAATTGCAAATCAAAGACATATATCCCAACCTAGTGAGCCACTCAATCACAAAGACTGTCAAATTTCACCTTATATGAATCAATTCATCAGAAGCTTGTGGTCTTCTTAAAGGCCATGTGCATAGGATTTGACAGTATGACAATATTTTGGCATTTTTGAAACCAAAGGAGCATCAGCTTGAGAAATATGGAGCTAGGAGAAGTATGAAAAGACAAAATCAACACTGAATGGCAAAGAAGAATGCAAATTTTTGTCAGAAAGGTAAAGGCATCATAGTTCAGATTGGAGATGCTCATCAACCAAAGCCTGCCCTTAGCCTGCCTGTCTCCACCCGCACTCCACCTCCCATCTTGGTAAACAAAGATCTTCGGAAATTCACAGAGGAGATTTCACCCATGTCTAGTTCTGCTCTTCCTTTTCCGGGCACATCTTCCGTCACGTGGTCTTGCAGAGCATCGTTTTCTCTTTCCAGGGGCCAGCCCTGACCTGCGTGAGACAGTACGCTAATCCTCACTTATCTTGGCTGTAAAGTATGATCTATTACAGCACTAGCCTGTCAGTCAGGCTTCTTAATGGTGCAAGGAGTGGGATTCGGTTCAGCAATCTACTGTGAGGTGTAGGACCTGGGAGCACCTTCGTTCTGAGCATTTGATGTCACTGACTTCCAGTGTGGCCTTTGAGCAAGTCATTTAACCTCCTTGGCTCAGTTAACCATATGGAAAGTGAACATGATAATATCTCACAAGGGCATTGTGAGATTACTCAATGTTTTTAAAGTGCTTGGGAAATGGAAGGCCCTGGGACGTGCCTCACAATGTCATTAATCATGTAACCAGTTGAATTCAGGCAGCTGGACACTTAATAGAACTCTTAGCTTCCTAGATAATTTCACTGCAATACCTCACAAATCATGAAGCTTCAATCTGAGAATGTGAATGATGAATTTCACACCACAGTGGAGGACTCAGAATTTTTCAAGTGTTCAACATTTGAACTGCCCTTTCATAGATTCTGTTTCTTCCTTTCTCAAGAGCAGAAAATTATTCAAACACTCATTCTTTTACTTTGAGAGCTATACCTCTTCTTTAAGTACAATGGGCTTTTTCTTGTCTTCATCTTCTCTGTCGCTTTGGGTTTTTACTCAGTCATTCAACACACACTCATTGAGCCTGAGCTATATTCCAGGTACTCTGCTAAGTGTTAGAGATAAAAACACAAGTAGGACAAGATTGCACCTTGGAGCAGCTCCCAGTCTGGAAAGGAGAAACAGACATATTCACAAAGAATTACAAAGGAATCTCACACTCCAAAGAGCTATGGAAACCCAGATGAATTTCTAAACTATGTGTCAGGAAGTGAATACCTGAGTTCCCTCCAGGAATGACTTCCTCCTTCTTGAAACCTCTTCCTTAAATTCCATATCGCACGTCTATCCTAGTTCTATTACTACAATTGTTCTCCTTCATCAGCCGCTCTTTTCCCTTCAGTTTCTCAAAGGCAGGCAATTCTCTAAGGTTCTACACTTGGTGTTCTTCTCTCTTTACCTTCCTTTCCTCAATACCACTTCCCTCCCCCGATGTCAGGGACTGTTAGAAGTGCACCTCTCTCCTCAGCGTCAGACCTACCTGGAGGTCCTCGAACTCAACATGGCCCCTCCAAACTCACCATTTTTCTAACAATGTAACTTCCTCAGCATAATCTGTCCAGTTCTCTTAATAGGACCACCATTTCCCTTCAAACCCAGGCTTTAAACCTGACCATCATGCGGGAGTCTCTCTCCTCACTCATCCTCATATCAAAACGACCACCATGTCCTCTTCATTTTGATTCTGCAAGGCCCCTCAGGTGCTCCATCCCACGGCTGGCCCCTCCCATTCCCATGCTTGCAGTGGTCTCTTATCTCCCATCCCTATGGCTAAAGTTCTCCTTCTCCAGTGCAGTCCACATACAGTGACAATCAGAATTTTCTTAAGCCTTCTTCTATTTATATCATTCTCCTGCTCAAAAATATTGATTGCTCCCCAATGCCTACTAAATTACATTTCCTCATTCTGGGACTCAGGAACCTTTCCAGAATGTCTACAAACTTGCTTTCTCATCTTTTCTCCCACTATACCCCTACATTGAGCGAGAGATGGAGACAGGCGGATGGTTGCTTGTCTCCAGGTGGATAACCCATTAGTGCCCTCTAGGTCTTTACACACACTGTCACTGCTGCCTGGAAGGCTCTTCCTGCCCGTCTCTGCCCGTACACCCCGTATGCACCAAGGCCAATCTCCAACATCACCACTTCCACACAACACTTCTTCCTAATCCCCAATTGCGTTGGCTGATTCTTCCTTCAAACCTCCAGAACTCTTTTTGGTTCCTCTCAAATGGCATGAATTTTGCTCCGCTTCTACTCTATCCCCTCATCCCCTTCTATTCCCTACTTATCTGCTTCTGGATGGAAAGCTCCTTGAGGAAATAGAATGTATCTTATTCCATCGTCATTATTTCCCATAGGACTTACAGCAATACTTGTTGAAGTGAACAAAATTAGAAATCCCAGCCTTGCTGTTGCTTCAACTATCCTTCATTTATATAAATGTGCCTTGTTCTACACAATATTTATAATAGCTGGCCTCATTATTGAAAAGAAAAAAGCAACAAAAAATTAAACTTAAAAAACTGTACAGTGTCTGCTTTAACAATGGAAATAGTTACTCTGTTTCAACTTAACAGTGAAATAAACATTTTTGGAGTCACGGAGCCTATGCTGTTTGTTCAGTGTTGGCATATAGATAATCAGACCTCAGCCTTGCCTTCAAGAAACTCATCATCAGGCATGGACATATATACACTACCAAATGTAAAATAGATAGCTAGTGGGAAGCAGCTGTATAGCACAGGGAGATGAGCTCGGTGCTTTGTGACCACCTAGAGGGGTGGGATAGGGAGGGTGGGAGGGAGACAGAAGAGGGAGGGGATATGGGGATATATGTATACATATAGCTGATTCACTTTGTTATACAGCAGAAACTAACACACCATTGTAAAGCAATTATACTCAATAAAGATGTTAAAAAAAAAAAAGAAACTCATCATCAAATGTGGGAGACTAATAAATAAACACATTGCAATGCCAGATAATAAGTACAAAACTAAAACTATGGCCAAGATACAGAGGGTAGAAGCAGTGACGTGGGGAATGTGAGTATGAGAAGACTTGCCAGAGGTGAAGCCAGACAGAATAGTCCCAGAGAGCAAAGCGGGGGAGACAACAATCCACGTGGAGAGAGCAGCATTTGCAAAGGCCCAGGGACATGAAATAAGACGGTGGTGTAGCAGAACCGAGGCCAGCTCAGTATTGCTACGACATGAAATACAGGTAGAGGGGGCCCCGAGGGATGAGGGTGGCTAAGTGATCAGTAGCCACATTGCAAACAGCCTTTGATACCTTGTTCTGGGGTTTGGATTTTTTTTTTCCTATAGGTGATGGGGAGCTGGTAAAGGGTTTTAATCAAGGCAAAGGGGCTGACTTTCTTAAATTGAATTTTCTTATAACGGGCTTAGTTCTGAATGAAACAAAGTAAAATACTAGCACTGACTAGAAAAAGGAAATCAGGCCAAGATCTGGAGAAAAAGTACCGCGTTTCCTGAGGAGTGTTTATGCTTAAATCTCCATGAGAACCCGCAGGTGGAAGTCCCCTCCAGAACAGCAGCGGCAGTACCAAGAGCTTCTGTGCACCGCGTAGTATTCCAAGCATTTTTAATTTTAAGATTTTCACTTAATCTGCCCAACAGTCACATGAAGTCCACCATACAGAGGGGGACACTGAGGCCCAGAGGGGTCGAGCTGCTCCTTCAAGGTCCACAGCCGGTGAGAGGGACCCCCCAGGCCCCCCGCGCAGGCTTCCAACCCCTGCGCATCACAGCCTCCACACAGTGGCGTGAAAAGTGCTGCACAAATCTGCGCCTCTGCTTGTCTTCGTCCTCTTTTGTAATGTGAGAACAACTATGTTTCTATGTTTACTACGTACTTCGGAGCCGGTTGTGTTAGGCGCGGCCTCACACCGGTAGAGGATGCGGCGGGAAGGGCGCCTTGCTACGCACGAGCGCGCCTCGCTCTGCAAAAGAGCCGGGATGTGATTCAAAACAAAAATACTCTGAGCAGCACTGGAAACTCCACTTACAAGTTAGGCACACGTTTTCTAAAGGGAGAGAAGATTCCAGGGCGGGGGAGCATCCTCTCAATGCCTATTCATGAGGGAGCCTGTCTCCCAGGGAAAGTAGCTTTCCAACCGGACGCAAAATCTTGATGTAAACATATACCGCACAGAACTCAAAGCCCACTTTTCATCATCTCACTGCAGCGGCTCTAATGTTAGCACTTTGGATCTTGCATTGTGAGCTATGTGTCTGGGCACATGTATACTTCTGCGAATAGGACTCCCATATGTACAGCCTGAGATATTAATGTAATAAGAAAGATTCCAAAAACCAAGTCTGCAATCTGCTGCATTACTTTTGAGTCACGAGTCACAGTGTGCGTGCCCAGACACACACACACACACACACACACACACACACACACACACAGTGCTGTATAATACAGCACTATGGCTTTCTCTATTTGGGGGCATGGAGGTCTAGGGTAAATCTCCACCTCTCTTGTACCTTACGTCACACTGTCCCAATCTTTGTATCCTTGAAAAAACTGGATGCCTCTGAGTTATCTGTGTGCTTTTTCAAAGGAAAAATATGTAACATATTGAATTGAAACAGACTTGCTGCCCAAAATGGACATGTGCATCACATGACAAAATCCTTGCCTCTTTCCTAAACTTGAAATTTTGAGTGCCTAAAATTGCTGACTGATGGACAAGAATTCTAGTGGGATTAAAACACCTACATACGGGGGCTTCCCTGGTGGCGCAGTGGTTGAGAATCTGCCTGCTAATGCAGGGGACACGGGTTCAAGCCCTGGTCTGGGAGGATCCCACATGCCGTGGAGCAACTGGGCCTGTGAGCCACAACTGCTGAGCCTGCGCGTCTGGAGCCTGTGCTCCGCAACAAGAGAGGCCACGATAGTGAGAGGCCCGTGCACCGCGATGAAGAGTGGCCCCCGCTCGCCGCAACTAGAGGAAGCCCTCGCACAGAAACGAAGACCCAACACAGCCAAAAATAAATAAATAAATAAATAAATAAATAAATAAATAATAATTAAAGGTGCTAAAAAAAAAAAAACAAAAACCACCTACATAGCCACTTCACTTTCATCCTGTTCTGTCTGAATGTACAAAAAGCCTGCTCTCTTCTCTACCTGAAAGCTCCACAGACCCACTGCCTTCCATTCCAGGCTCTTTATGAGTGTCAAAGTGAACTCAAGAAATGTGCCATGTTGAAGCTGTAAATGCACTGAAGGTACAGCTTCTCGCTCGCGAATGTGGTTTTACAGGACAAGGACATGCATTGAACTGTGGAATTTTGATGCTAGGTGGGTTTCCAGGACCTTTATGAAGGGGATCTGGAAGTAGGGTTCTAAAGCGTGCCCAAGATGCTAATTTGAAAGCTATTCCGGATTACAAAAAGTGACCTGAGCAAAATTATACCATCTAGATTTGGAGATGATGAATGAAGCTGGGGAGTAGAAAGGTGCCTTGGACACAGAAAAAAGGAGTGTGAGACCATGCCAAGCTCTGAAGGTGAGGAATGGCTAAATTCCATTAAAGACTGTGGGACTAGACTGAGACTTGCTAGAAGAAAAAGTATTCATTGCATGAGTATTTTAAGAAAACGAAAGTTGCCTCATTGGACTAGACTAGAAAGAAGAAAGAGGAGTCAAGAGGTGGAGGAGGAGAAGGCTGAAATAATTGGCACAGGAAATGGGGGAATGTCAGGAGGAAAGCACCTTCTGGGGACCTGAAAGCAGGGTCAGCTTTTTTTTTTTTTTTTGGCTGCACCACATGGCGTGTGGGATCTTAGCTCCCCGACCAGGGATCAAACCCGTGCCCACTGCAGTGGAAGCGCGGAGTCTTAACCACTGGACCACCAGGGAAGTCCAGGGTCACCTTTTCTAGGCTGATCCTCGTTGATGCTGGAAAGTGTTAGTTTGAATGCCGTTAAACATGACCTATTGGCAAGGATGTTAAGTGAGCCCCAATATGAGCAAGAGAAGAATCCATGGTTAGTTATGGGGATTAAGTGGCCTAGAGGGATCCAATCTCTTTGCAAAGAGGCCCTTTTTCAGCAGCTCATCATTTCTGTCTCCAGATCGGTTCACGTCTCCACCACTGTCTTCTGAGGTATTGACCATCACTGACAAGCCAGGCATCGATGCAGACTCTTCACAAACACTGCTGTAAGTACCAGAAGGTATGTCCCCATTTGAATTTGATGGGGTAAATTCCAGGAGAACTAGGGACCACCGTGCTGTGGCTGAAGGGTCTCAGCAGGTCAGGAGCACAGACTGTGTCAGGCATTTGGCCCACTTCATAACCTCTTTCCTTTCAGTGTGTGTGTTCGTAGCCAGCCATAGCAAGCAGCAGGGCAGGAACTTGTTTTGTTCCTCGGTATTAAATTGCCTTGGCTAATCCCCAAGGGGCACCAAATGTCATGGTGATCAGATTTGTCACCACCCAGAATCAATTCTTGGTCATTTACTGGGGACTTGGGAAATATATAGCTGAGATAAATTAAATCCAAAGTTAATCTCAAGCCTTTTATAAGCCAGCAGTTATAAATACTTGCCGACAAAATTCTTTACCAGAACTTTTTTGACAAAGGTGAGTTTCCTCCATTGCCCCCTTATTTTATTTCCTCCAAGCTGTACTAATGAACTGGGCAAAAATTTAATAAAGGGTAGAGGATGAAGCAAGCCTCTGAAAAGTCAAGTGCTGTCTCTCCCTGGAAATAGAACTCTTTATGACAACTTCCCTCCAGAACCTGAAAACCAATTATGGCCATTTTTAAAGAGGGTCAATTAGTTAAGAATAGAGTTCATCAGTAAGAATGTACTGAGCCCCAGAGGGTGCTAGGCGCTTCAGAAACAGGCCAGTTGTTGTGTCAGTGTCCTCTAGCATCTGAGCCAAGATGACTTGTATAAAAGATGATTTTCCAGTACTCAAACAGGGCCCATCTTGACAAATGGTTGAGGCAGCAAAGGGGGTCTTTGGTCCCTCCCCAGATTTTCCTGCATTCGTGTTCTGGGCTGATGTCAACAAGTCTTTCCAAAGTTTTTTCTTAACCAAGGTGATTAGAATTTAAGGTGTGATCCCTCCTGGGAAGGGAAAATGTGAACTCAGAAAACTATCAAGACCCAAGTAGGGTAGAACCATGAACTGACAAGCAATGGAGTTGATATTTTGGTCTTTAATTCCACCATGTAGGTGAGGTTAGCATGGCCCCAGCAGCTAGAATTGAAGGGAGAGAACTCTGCAAGAATAGGCATGTTATAAGAAGCTCACCCCACCTTCTCCTCCGTATCAAGATCATGGAAATTTTGTGGGGAGGGGGTGGGATGTAGGTGAGTTGGTGGCAATGGGCAGGCACTGCCCTCGACCCACTCAGCACCATGGGAAGGGTGCCCTCCCCCTTCCCCTGTATCTTTGTGAGATCATTCCTAACACTTGGTCTCAAGGCATATACATATTAGATTTGATGTTAAAATCATTTCAGATTGATCAAGGACACACTCAACTGACAATGCTCTCTGTAACAGCTTTCTGTCGCCGGGTGTCAGACTGCATTTCCTGCCTATTTCAACACCAAACATCAGGTGTGGCTGCCACTACTTCCACCAAATTCCAATTAGTTCATTTTGAAGGATACCACCCATGGGTAGGTACATAGGGAACCTAACTTTGAAGTTAGGACTTCTCTAAACCATGCTGGTTTAAAATCCCAGGGAATTCCTTTTTGCAGCAGACCTCCTAGGGTGTTTTTACACAAGGAAATGAAAAATTAAATTACAGTATAAGGTATTCAACTGATTTCCCTGGGTGGTTTGATTGGGAAGAAATGTACTACTGTGAAAATTTCATCTATCACAGGCCTGTAAGATTCATCTCTTTCACTTCTAAACTCACATAAGCTATTCAAAAACCTCAGATTGAGGGCATCTTATTTGCTATTTACTGTTTGGGAAGAATACATTTTATTAGATTCTCCATCCATGTTTTTAAAAAGTTATTTGTTTCAAATATGTGTTCATAACCTTTTTTACTTTGATCTGAATTTTAGTTTAATCCTTATAAGTAGATATTGTATGTCCTTGGTACAAAATTTGAAAAGTATGAAATGATGTATAGGGAAAAAGTAAGTCTCTTTACTCCTCTGTCCCCCAATCACGCAATCTCAGAGGCAACTACTGCTACTAAGTTTTAGTTGTGCTTCTAGATGCATTCCAGGCAGATTTGTCAAGTAGGTTTTTTAACACAGATGGTAGAATGTTATACAAGGTGTTCTATACCTTACTTTTTTCATTTAACAGTATACCTTAGAGAGCCTTCCGTATCAGTGCATTCTCTTTAACTGCTATAGAACATTCCTTTCTATGGCTATACCAAAATTTATTTAATTAATCCTTTATTGATTAAAAAAAAACACCTAAAAAATTTAGGTTGTGTCCAACCTTGTGCTAATACAAACGATACTGGAATAAATAGGTCACTTCACAGAAGCTGAGTATAACTGTAGGAGAAATATTTAGAAGTAAATTGCTGGGTCAAAGGGTGTATTCGGTTTTTAATTTTAATAAATATTGCAAATTGCTTTCCATAAAGTTGTAACAACATGAGCAGCATAGGACAGTGCCTGTTATCCACCCCTTGACCACAGAATGTGTTTTCAGAGTGTATTATCAATTTTTTAAAATATTTGCCAACGTGATAAGTGGAAATTGATATCTCTTTGTAATTTTATTTTGATTTTTTTCTTAACATAAGTGAGACTGAGCTCCTTCCCATGTATTGTAGAGCCGTTTGGACTTCCTTTTCAGTCAACTGCCTTCATATCTTTTGCTAGTTTTCCAATGGAGTTAGGTCTTTCTTTTACTGATTAATTAGTTCTTTACATCAGGAAAAACATGCTTTCGCTGAGATAGGCTTTTGAAATGTTTTCCCAGGTTCTTATCTGCCCTTTTACTTCTGTAAAAATCAACTTCTATTGGTTTTTGCTATACACGAAGTTTTGATCTTTCAATAGGATTCTAGAATGCTAGAATGCTTAAATGCTTTAAAAATTACTTACCAAATAATTATAAAATATCACAGAATTGGTGTCTCTCCTCCTGGACCAAGAAGACTTAAAATTTTACATTAGAGCTGTCTTAGTTTTCTTTGCTGAATAACAAATTACCACAAATTTAGCAGTTTTAAACAATATCCATTTATTATCTCAAATTTTCTCTGGGTCAGGTGTCTGAACCTGGCTTAGCTGAGTCCTCTGCACTGGGTCTTACTAGACAGCAATTAAGATGTTGGCCAGGGCTGGGGTCTCATCTGGAGGCTCAACTGGGAAGGGTCTGCCTCAGGTTTTTGGAGAAGTTATTTCCTTGAGGCTTTAGGATTCATGACAACTGTCTTCTTCAAAGCCAACAATGGAAAGCATCCCTAGAGCCAAAACCTTTGCAAAATGGAGTCTTTTATAACGTAACATAATCATGGGAATGACATCTCCTCACCTTTGTCATATTCTGTTGGTTAGAATCAAGCCACAAGTCCTGCCCACGCTTAAGGGGCTGGGGGAGGGCTTATACAAGAGCATAAATACCAGAAGGCAGGGATCACTGGGGGTTACTTTAGGATCTGTCTGTAGCACGCATAATATGAAGTTCTAGGGAAAGTATAGAGATTAAATCACCGGGGAGTGTTCCCTCAAGAACGTAAAATACAGAAGGAAAAATTAAAATAACTTTAATATAAGACATAATGTAGAGGGGACTTCCCTGGCGGTCCAGTGGCTAAGACTTTGCCTTCCAATGCAGGAGGTGCAGGTTCGAGCTAAGATCCCACATGCCACTTGGCCAAAAAACCAAACCATAAAACAGAAGCAATATTGTAACAAATTCAATAAAGACTTTAAAAATGGTCCACATCCAAAAAAAAAAAAATCTTAAAAAAAAAAGACATAATGTGGAAACTTCTACCAAGAGCAGTACAAACTAAAATATTATGAAAGTTTAGAAAAGGAGGAGGGAATCTGAGAAGTCTCCTTGAAGGTAGCATTTGAGTTGAGCTTTTTATTGGTTGTCGTTGTTGTTATTACTATTCTCATTATTTAAAAGTTAGCATTTACTGAGTGTTAAGTCTATCCTAGGCAAGGCACTGTGCAATTAGGAATTCTCACCTTTGTTCCAGCCAGGGCACCCCCATTTTTAATCTGTGTTACATATTACACTTTTGTTTAAGATTTTTATTTTAATAAAGGGTTTTCATGGCTGAAAAACAAATATCAAACCATTGGTTGGGACTGGGTAGGGATTTTGAAAAAGGTCAATTCAATGTCGGAGCTAAGGTTCCAAACCGATTCAAAACCTACAAAAGGGGCTTCCCTGGTGGTGCAGTGGTTGAGAGTCTGCCTGCCAATGCAGGGGACACGGGTTCGAGTCTTGGTCTGGGAAGATCCCACATGCCACGGAGCAACTGGGCCCGTGAGCCACAACTACTGAGCCTGCGTGTCTGGAGCCTGTGCTCCGCAACAAGAGAGGCCGTGATAGTAAGAGGCCCGCGCACCGCAATGAAGAGTGGCCCCCACTTGCCACAACTAGAGAAAGCCCTCGCACAGAAATGAAGACCCAACACAGCCATAAATAAATTAATTAATTTAAAAAAAAAAAAAAAAACCTACAAAAACTGGGGCCAAACAGATAAGATCAGAGGTCCACAGAGTGACCATCGTATCATAGCAGACTGCAACTGGAGGGCAGGAATTCTGACTTTCATGCAGTCCTTGCCTAAACTGGGTCATAGGGGGAAATGGGTTGTCCAGAAGTTAGTGGGACCAGGAGCAAAACTGAATCAATGCCAAGCCTTTGAACTAAGTGCTTGGGGCAGAGGGTATGGACCGATTCTAGAGTCTAATATTAGGCTTGTGGAGACAGGAGTGGAGGAGGGTAGAAAAGGGGTAAGAGACATCACCTGTGAAGGTTAGGAGGCTGCAGTGGCAGTCTGTATAAGTAAAGTGTGTTGAGTTTAGCTATTCTGGATGGCTATCTTGAAAGCCTTCTTTCTATTATAATTACAGCAAATAACTCAGTTATTACTTAGAAGTCACACCTTGTATTTCCTTCTACTTCTTCTGATTCAGAAAAGTCTTTCATAATAGCTATTCCCTGTTTGACATGGCTGTAGGTGACCTGCCTGAATCTATTTTTTCTATAGTATCTCCAACATGCCATCATTTCAAGCAATGGTTTTCTAACTGTACTCTTGTGTGTAGTGTCAAGGGCATCCCAAGAATGTGGGAAGGTCTGAGAAAATAGGCATGCGTTCCACACAGCACCTTAACCAGAGCAGCCCTGTTTTTATTGGTTTCATTTACTTAAAATTCCATATAAAGTTTGTTTCAAGAAAGGCTATCTAAGTTCTAAAAAAATAAAAAGCAGTTATCAGAGTATCTGTTAGTTTTATCTTTACCAAGAAAATTCAGTCTAATCTTTTTTAGTCACATTTCATTTCTGACCACAAATGGTATTACCAAATTTGACTCCCCTCTTTATTCGTTAGACTTAACTCTAAATGATTTTGGCTGCTACCAAAGAAATCAAATCTTTGCTCAAAGAATAAAGATTAGTCATTAATTTGAAGAATCAGTAGAATGAGCTGTAGCCTCTGAAGAAGATTCCAGAAGGTGAATTCTGCAAATATTTTGAGCAAAGTTATCATTTTTGAAATAAGAGCATAACTCCTCAAGATAAATACCCTGAAAGATGTAGCACTCAATAGTAAACATGGAGAAGATCCTCATTATTCACTGTTCACATTCATATTTTTTTAATTGGGAAGAAATTCCAGAAGTCTGTAATATAACGTCTGAATTTGAATTTAAAACTCTGTAACACTGGCATATGGGGAGTGAACCATCTTAACCCAACTTTGTTACCCTGAAAAAAGTAACTTTCTTGAAGGGTCCACTTATGCTTTTTCATGAAGGAGGCACTTATACTTCTCAGTTTTAACTTAGTCTATTTGGTAAGAAAAATACATGCTGTAAAGTCCTTCTGACATACACTCAACAATCTTCACTACATTTTGGTATACTCATTTAAAACTCAGTCAATTGTTTTGCAATCAAACCCAAACAAGCCCTATGATTACCCTACTGTGAGCCCTTGACCAGAGAGTAAATGTGTAATGGGCAAAAATTTTAGTCCACAAACACAAGTACAAATAAATGACTCTATTTTTCTAAAACTCAACTTATTTTCTACTTCAGACTCTCATCCCAGTCAGTTCAGGTCCTCTCCATCATGGCCTCCCCACCCTCAACTTCCGCCCTATCCCTAGTGTATCACTTATGTTTCAGTGGACACTGTAGGGTCAAGACATGGTGCAGGGACAACTGGTCCTTGATTGTTGTCGCTTACCACTGCTAGATTCCATGGAGACATTATGTCCTATTACGTACCTATACAGTTATGGTCTATACAGTTGTTGCTGAACTGGCCCAAACATGAGATCCTTCCAGGTCTGGGTTTTTCTCATCTATTCCAATACCCCTCTTGGACTGCTGATAAATATTTTCTACATGTATCATTCTAGGTATGGAAAAATTCTGCAAGGTGGTCTCGGGTAGGTCTATCTACACCTTCTAAGTAGTGATCTCTACTCTACTTCTGGTCTTTGGGGCAATTCATGAGTCTTGCACCTCCTTGCATTCCATCCAGGAAAAGACATAGAAGCTCATTCTGTTCTGAATCCCTACAAACCTAACTGAGGTTTCTATCAAGTGCACTCCGCCACTACACATTACACCACTGAAGACTCAGTTTTGAGGGTAGGAGACAAAGAGTAAGACCTCTTTTTAGAGACATTCACCAGCATATAATGCTCTTCCTCCCCTCTAATTATCTTCCTCTCTCCCACATAGTTATTCTTAACTCATCTGGGAAAGGAAATCTGACTCACACAATTAAGCACAGTCCCAAATCCGCACTTTGGACTTTATTCCCTGAGTCTTTCAAGGCTTAGTATTTGAAAGTCAAACACCAGGCTCTTTTAAATCAAAAACCTTGGCTCTTAAACTTCCACTTCTGACCAAGATGAAATAACAGAAACAGATCTATTTTCCTTCCTGAAACAACTGAAAAACTGGACAAAATTTATGAAGCGATGGTTTCTAAAACATTGGATATCAGGAAAAAAAGAATTAACCCCTGAGATATGGAAAACAAGTGAGATGACCCCCACAATTGCACTAGCTTGCTACCTGGAGAGTTTACATGCTGCAGCACATGGAGATCCAAGTGGAGCCCAGGAGTTTCAGAACTTGAGGAGATGGAGCTGGGAGTTCAGGAAGGCCAAATGTTAGAATTCACGGGGTGGCATACTGCAGGGAAGAGTGCTACACAGAGTAAGAACTCAAGAGGTATGAAGATGTCCCAGCTGAGTACTGATGAGTATAGGTGTGAGACAACTACTTGAAGCCAGGGAAAGAGCCTCTCAAAAGAAGCAAAGGAAACAGTCCCACAGCTCACCTAGAATTGGGAATAGTTCCTGTTACCACCAGCCATTGGGGAAAACCTCATAATTCACAGGGCATGGGTAGAATACTCAGAAGGGTTTTGCCTCAGTACTGGAGAAAAATTAGCCACGTTAATTAGGCAGCTTTGGTCCTACCTAAAAATAAAAAAGCAAGACTCAAAAGCATGAAACTGTTTCCAAGTAACTCAACTAGCTCCCAGAAAGAAGTTCAATAATATTTATAGGAATAAAACCATCCATCACCTAACAAGGTAAAATTTGCAACACCTGGCATCTAATCAAAAATTACCAGGCATGCAAAAAAACAGGAAAACACAACCGACAACAATGGATTAAAAACAACAACAGAAAAATCTAAACTGACTCAGTGGATGATAGAGTTAGTACCTAAAATTTTTAAACATTATTATAATGGATTTCCGTATGTTCAAGAAACTAGAAGAACAATTAAACATGTTAAGTAGAAACCTGGAAGATATAAAAAAAGACACAAAATTTCTAGAGATGAAAATTATAATGTCTGAGATGAAAAATACACTGGATTAGATCAATGGCAGATCAGCCATTACAGACATAAAGCTTAGTGAACTTGAAGATATAGGAATAGAACCTATCTAAATATACAATATAGGGAGAGAAAAAGACTGAAGGAAATGAAGCAAGCATCAGGGACTTATGGATAACTTCAAGTACCCCAATATATGTGAAATTGGAGTCCCCAAAGGAGAGGAGAGAATGGGAGGGACAGAAGAAATATTTGATTAAATAATTAGTGAAAATTATCCACTTACAAACACATCCAGAATTTCAACAAACCCCAAGTCCAAGAAAAAATCCAAAACCCATTCCTGAAAAATAAAATCTCTGCAAACTATGACTAGAAGGCAGTTTCTTCAGCCTGATAAAGGATGGCTATGAGAAACTTATAATTAATATCATACCTAATGATGGCAGATGGAATGCTTTCCTTGAAGTCAGGATCAAGGCAAGAATGTCTATTCTTGCCACTTTCATTCAACATTGTATTAGAAGTTCTAGACAATAAAATTAGGCAAAAAAAGAAAAGGAATAAAAGGCATTCATATTGGAAAGGAAAAGTAAAACTGTCATATTCATAACTGACATGATTGGCTATGCAAAATCTAATAAGTGAGCTTAAGGTTGCAGGATACGTGATAAGTATACAAAAAGTAATTGTATTTCTACATTAGCAATAAACATCATAAATTGAAATTTTAAGAAGTAATACCATTTACAAAAACCTTAAAAATATGAAATAGGGATAAATCTGACAAAAGATGTGAAGGTCTGTACACAAGTATAATAAAACATTGCTCAATGATATTAAATAATAACCTAAAAAAGGAAGAGATTTACCTTGTTCTTGAGCCAGAAGACTTGTTATAACATTTATTCTTCTTAAATTGATCTATATATTCAGTGCAACCCCAATCAAAAACCCAGCAGAATTTTTTGGTAGGCATTGACGAGCTGATTCGAAAAATCATACGGAAACACAAAGAACCTGGAATAACAAAGCAAAACAAAACTTAAAAAGAAGAATAAAGATGAAGGGCTTATAGCACCTGATTTCAAGATTTACACAAATCTACAGAATCAAGGCATTGCAGTATTGGTGTAAAGATAGACAAATAGGCTTGCCACATAGGGACAAATAATTTTTGACAAAGGCAGTTCAGTGGAGAAAGGATACTCTTTTCCAAAACTGGTAATGGAAAAATTGGACATCCATAGGCTAATAAATAAACTTCAATCTATACTTGTTACTAAATTTAAAAATTAACTCCTTTGAGACGACCTAGAGGGGTGGAATACGGAGGGTGGGAGGGAGGCTAAAGAGGAAGGGGATATGGAGATATATGTATGCATATGGCTGATTCACTTTGTTGTACAACAGAAACTAACATAGCACTGTGAAGCAATTATAATCCAATAAAGATGTATTTAAAAAATTAACTCCAAATGGATCATAGACTTAAATGTAAAGCCTAAAATTATTAAACTTCTGGAAGAAAACACAGAAGAAAATCTTTGTGACCTCGGGTTGGCAGAAATTTCTTAGTACAATACTAAACACTATCCATAAAAGAAAGGATTGGTATAGATAGGATTTAATTACAATTAAGAACTTTTGCTCTTCAAAAGACACTTTTAAGAGGATGAAAGATAGCCAATCCACAGGCTGGGAGAAAATGTTTGCTAATTGAATAGATGATAAGGGGCTTGTATCCATAATATTTAAAGAACTCTCAATACTCAATTTAAACATAATCAATTTTTTTAAATGGGCAAAATGTTTGAACAGACACTTCACCGAAAACGATATACAGATGGCAAGCAGAAACAGGAAAGGATGCTCTTCACCATTAATCATTAGGGAAATGCAAATTAAAACCATAATCAGTTACCACTACACATCTATTATAATGTCTGCAGTTAAAAAGACTGACTATACCATGTGTTGGCATGGGAACAGTTATGACTCTCACGCACTACTGGTGGGAATGTAAAATGGGCAAATTCTTCAGAAAACAGTTTGGCAGTTGCTTAAAAAATTAAACATGCACCTACTACATGATTCATTCTACTCCTAGGTGTTGACCCAACAGAAATAAAAGCATGTGTTTACAAAGACTTGTACACAAATGTTTATTGCAGCTTTATTTATACTAGCCACGACCTGAAAATAATCCAAATGTTCAACAACAGGTGAATGGACACACCATGGTATAGTCATACAATAAATTACTACTCAGTAATGAAAATGAATGGACTATTGATACAATAACCTGGATGATTCTCAAAATAATTATGGTCAGTGAAATAAACCAGACAAAGAGAATAAGTACCATATGATTCTATTTATATAAAATTCTTGAAAACCTGCAAACTAATCTATAGTGGCTGAAAGCAGATTGGGGCTGTCTAGGGAAACAAAGCAGGGAGAGAGGGAGGAAGGAGGGATTACAAAAAGGCACAGAGCAACTTTGGGGTGATGGATATGTTTATGATTTTGATTGTGATGATTTCATAGGTGCACACATATGTCAGAACTCACAATATTATGCACATTAAATATGTACGATTTATGTCAATAAAGCTCTTTTAAATTGTCTTTGCTCTTGAAACTCAAATGTATTTTCTCTCTTTCCTTCTCTTTTTTCTGTATTAACTCTTCTCTAAGGCAAGGGATACCACCAACTGAATGAAGGAAGGATAAAGTATACAAGGACATTCACAAGGGGAATAAACCTAAGTTTGTATGTCAAAATGCACCATGTTATACAAGCACTGTAGTCCAGTGGAGGGAACATTGGACTAATGGTGGCTAATTGGCTGTGTTACATAGCTTTCCTCTGGGGGGGGGGGGGTTCTCTTGGTAGGTATGTATGCAAACTTTGTTGTAAAAATGTTAGGGGTTGAGGAGCTTGTCCATAGCAAAATTGTGAGGTGAATAAATCTTATCTAAGGTGTTCCTCAATTCCCCTCTTTGGGTGTCTCTTCCCTAATTTTCTATATTACTCTCCCTCCCCTTATATCCTTACTTATCCTCCAATCAAGACCCCCTGCTTTCATGCTTCCACCAACGCACTCACTCCTTCTGAGTATTCTGGCAGACACTGAAAAGTTATATGATAAATGTAGTCTGATTAAGATATTTGTAATTCAGTATGAATCACTACGCCTAGCATAGGGTTTAAGAACATAAATGCTGGAGGCAGGCTGCCTGGGTTCAAATCCCAGCTCCGTCCCTAACTGGAATTGTACCTATTTCACGAGTTAGTCATGAGGATGAAATGAATCAATATTTCTAAAGCATTTAGAACAGTATCTGGCACACAGCAAACACCATATAGGTATTTCTAAAGTAAATTAATAAATGGGCAGGGACTATAGTTTTAAAATGAGAGAGAATGTTTACATCCGGAAAACTAACTCTTAACAGTGGAGTCTTATGTTTCTTGGAAGCCCTGTGGCAGAAATGTCCATCAAGAGATAAAAGCACCTCCCTGGCATGTATCAGATCTCCCCACCTGAGTGCCCACCACTTCAGTCTCTACATCAGCCCACTGTAGGATGCTCAATGCCCATGCTGTGAATCCGAGCAGGTGCTAATGTCACACCTCCTAATTTGGACCAACAGAGATCACTATTGTCTTCAGAGCTGCCAGGGCTCCGATCAACTCAAACCCCTCAAAGACCTAAGCCTAACAGCCACCTGCCTCTCAGCTAAAAACATAGTAAGTCTGCTCCTGTAGATTCAAGCAATAATAAGCACACATGCTAATTCAGTTCTGAAACCTACTGGGTGAAATCTTAACTCTTTCAAGGATATGTAAACCCAGACTGAAACGCTCATTAAAAACATTTCAAAGCTGTTAATCACAGTGGCTTTTAAAAGGCAGTGGAGCCAGAGCACCAGCTGAAGAGAACCCAAAGTTTCTCAGTGTTATTAATTCCTCCAGTG
Source organism: Balaenoptera acutorostrata (assembly GCF_949987535.1). Classification (NCBI taxonomy): domain Eukaryota; kingdom Metazoa; phylum Chordata; class Mammalia; order Artiodactyla; family Balaenopteridae; genus Balaenoptera; species Balaenoptera acutorostrata. The sequence goes on from NC_080077.1 coordinate 70,693,527, forward strand.
CCTAAACCCTCTTGAGAAAGAATCTATATCCAGAAGGATTAGAAGATTCTGCCTGCAAATCTATTAACCCAGTACTGACAGGAGTGGGATACACCCTTAGCCATCTTATTTTTTTTTTTTAAGTTTGTCATTAGAAAGGTTTTCAGATTTCTGGCTTAGGGGTGTGTCCTTACCCCATAGGAAAGCAAACATAATTTATAACACAGCCAATTTCCATCTGGGTCCTAGGGTCCAAGACCACGGGGACCCCTTTACTCACCATTCTTCCTATAATCCTTTATTGAGTATCTGCTTTGGGAAAATGCTTTGTAGCACGAGCCCGGCCCTTCCAGAGTATAGTAACCATCCCTCCCATGGCCCCATTCTCAAAACCCTGTTGCGGGGGAGGGTGGGGGAGAGGGTGGGGGAGAGGAGTGATGTCTCTATGTATGACATACCCCCAGAAACTTCTGATTCAAGCAGCATGGACACCCATACCCAAACCAACCCTTCTAATCACATTCTCTTCCATGAAAGTTATAATTGGCAGAGGCTGAATTTAGCTGGTCGTGAGAAAAATACACTGACCTGGGCTGCTGGCCATTTGGTAAATAGAGAGCAAGAGGGAGAGGAGATTGTAAAAGCAGAAAGGAGAACATACAGCCTGTAAGAGACAGCGCAGTTTCTGGGTGTGGAGGTTGCCAAGGTAGAGGTCCCCAGAATTCTAGCTGTCCTCTTTACCTGTATCAGTGACATCAACTGTTGGTTTGTGAGCTTAAGGGGGTTCCTGTTCCTGTTGATTAAACAAGTTCTGATTAAAGCTAATAAACCTCAGGACTTGAGGTTTTTAGCCTACGCTATGTCTGGAACTGAAAGGTCCAAGGATTGCTCTCTGCTGTATGTAATGTGAGTCCCAGTTTAGGCCTATTCCCTGTTCAGCTTAATGTACCAAGATGTCTGGCGGGGCCAACCTACTGTGTATCTGTTTGCATAAGAAGCCTTGTTGCCTCCTGGGAAAGAATCCATCCTAAGGTAAAAGACAATTAAGACATATAAGTTTGGTCCAAAAACAATGCCCAGGACAGAGGAAATGCGGAGCATTTTAGTACAGTAGTGCCTTACTATTGCTGTAATAGAGGCAAAACCCATCCTGAGTCTTCTGATGAGGGGACTGAAATGAAGGCCTGCTTCCAAAAATATGCAAAAAGCAAGCAAACAACAATAGCCAAAAAACAAACAAACAAACAAAAAAACCTCTAATTTGGGGGTACAAAAACATCACTATTTTGTTATCCAAGTCATTGAGTAATTCCTACACTAGGGAAAGGGATGCTTCCCGGTGCTTCAGCAGAAAATCTGGTACAACACACAAGGGTCAAGGTTAGCCACAGTAGTTACAGCTCTCTGGACAGGTACCTGTGGCCACAGCTTGGGGACTGGTGGCCCACATGGACAGGCATCTCCAGCCGTGGCGGGCGTCAGCAACCCCCTGCAGGCCATGGGGAAACAGAGAATGCAACATGGTAGCCGTAAGAACTGAGTCCATGATCGCACATGAGAGAGCCCCACAAACCCTCAGCGGTAGGAGAGGGGTTGGGAAGGGAGCTTCAAAAATATTTTGCAAATCCCATATTGGCTGGTGGGCACTGAAGGTGGAAGAATACTGTTTTAATTGCTGTTGTGACAAACCTTTCTCACTTTTGTCTTTTAACCTTAGGCTGTGCGTCCAGAGAAGCAAGGATTCTGTGTGGGAAGCAAGGTTTCCTTTTAATTGTGCTCCAATCTCTGAGGAGTTTTCAGTCCACTTCTCTTGTTCTTGGATTTGATGCACAAGGCCACCCAGACCTTGATCATATTATAAACCTGCCCACACTGTACCCCCATCACACTTTCTCTCTGAAGACTGAAGTTTCCTAATATATTTTCACCATATTAAAAAGAAAGTGTATTTCCATAATGGAAAAGAGCAATGACATATCTAATCAAACCCTTCATAAAATTGGGGTTTCATTAGCACCCTCAAAGTCTCTACCTCCTAAAGGTGGAAATGTGTCTGCCATGAGATAGCAGCATGACAGAGAAAGCCTTCCATTAAACTTAAAACTGGAATCTGAAGTAAATAAGAAACTCGAGAGCATTTGCAATGACATAAATAGCTACCTTAGCTCAGACCTCAGTTCAGCAAAGCACCAAGGCCCCTGCTGTCAGCAGGCTGGGTCTTCCTTGCTATGCTAAGCACATGTGGGTGCCAATGTGAAATCTGAATAATGCTTTGAAGGAATATAGCTCATTCTGGGAAGATGAAAGCACTTTGCACACAGCATTATCTCTTTAATTCACACGTATCCCCTATGCAAGCAGTAGATAGGAAGTAGGTATTTATTCTGGGTTTCTGACTCTATTAGTGTTGAATGATCTACATATTTATGGGAGCAGACGGACCCCTGGAAAATGAACACAGTGAGAAGAGAAAGATGCAGGACCGAGGTCAGCCGCCGTTCGGGCCATGTGGTGGCCAGTACATGACACTGCTCGTCTACCCTGGGGCAGTGGCACCGAGGAGAGAATGCATGGGCGTGCTCATGAAAAAGCAAATAGTCCAGTTTGCCCGCAGTTATGGGCGTATGCAGAGAAGTAGTCATGATAGAATGAAAAGGAACAAAAGGATCAAAGGAGACATGGTAATGAGAAAAAATAATGGCAAGAAAAGGGGCACTGGGGTCTGAATACAGAGAGCCCCGTATACTCTATGAGCAAAGAGTTTGGACTTAGTTTGGTAAAACATGGGGAGTGGTTGATGGTTTTACAGTAGGGCTTGATATACCAGAACCAACCATAGGAAGACTAACCTGGAAACAGTGAGTAGAGAGTTTGGAAGAGAAAGAAGGACTTTCTAGAATATCAAGAAAGGCCCCGTCCAGACCAGGCTTTGATCTTGAGACCTTGGCTCCTGAAGCACTGGTGACTCGCCCTCTCGCAAGCAACCCCAGAACCCCTGAAGGCACTGAATCTTTAGTGCACGAGGCTCTCCACAGAGGAAGGGACGGGAGGGTGCCAGGGCCAGTTTTGTGTGCGTTGGGACCTAGACCTCGTTGCCGTCTCAGGCGGAGCTGCCTCAGGTGGCTGAAGTTCTGGTCCTCAAATCCCTAGACACTTGGCTACTCTCTGGACAGCCAACCCAAGGAGTCCAGCAGCCTAGCTGGCCTCCTGGCTCTGCCCCACTCTTATCTCTTTTGACATCACTTTTTCTCGTTCCCTCCTTGCCAGCTAATCAACTGAGTCACTTCCTAATAGAGACACAATAGCCCCAACTATGGTACTTAATTCAGCAAATATTTATGAAGCACCCCATGTGCCAGGCATCGTACTACAGATATTGGCAAAATCCCAGTGACCAAGTCCTGGATGCCCTACTCTAGCTGACCCACGGTCTTGTGGATTCAGTTTAAACCACAGACCTCTAAGTGAAAGCTGCTTGAACTGATTAATGCTGAAAAGACTTCATTCAGCAGAGCTAGACAAACTCTGTTCTCTGTGGGCCTGCTTTTTTGTTGTCCTCTGCCTTGCATCTCGTGGGAGCTGAGCTCTGCCCTAGAGGGTGTTTAGCAATATTCTTGGTTTCTATCCACCTACACCAGTAGCTCACCCACTGCCCCGGCTGCGATAATCAGAAAGTTCTCCAGACGTTGCTAAATGTCCTCTGGGGGGAAAAGTCACCCACGGAAGAGAACCACCATTTTAGAGTAACCACACAACTTTATAGATGCTTAACCTTAATCCGTAAGGGAAAATGGGTCCCACATTTCAGCTTCAGTTTCTTTTCCACGTAACTGATCTCTTCACAGAAGGTGCTGCTCTCCAGACCCTAGAAAATGGGGACCTGGGCAAGGAACAGGATCACCAGTGGAAGGGTACCACCTGTACTTCCCAGTCCAAACCAGGCGGAGACAGACTCAGGGAAACGCCTGGATGACAGGATGGGCAGTGGCCCCCCTCCTTTTCCTCCTGGCTTGATGGCAACAGCCAGAGCTGTAGTCACTCTGACCCCCGCTCACCAGGAGCGGAGACAGTCTTCACTGGGAAAGAGGCACTGAAGTCCGTCATCCACTCATGAAGGCCCAGCATGTGAGGGAGGGAGGTATCAGCCTCAGGAGGCTCTTTCTACCTTGGGGGTTTTGCTCTGCTCCCAGGAATACCAAGGGTTTCCAAGCCACTGGGCTCCAAGGCCGAGGTGAGGTGACAGGGATAAGGAGGGTATAGCCACCAAAATAACCGCAATTTACGTCTGCATCTTAGGATGTGCGTGCTGAATGTAAAAGAGAAGAAAGATGAATGACGCTTTGGTTCCTCAGAGCCTCATAAAGTTATCAAGGTCCATGATCCATCTTCAGCTTTACTCACTGGCAAAATAAATTTGTCAGCGCTCCTGAAGTGAAAGCAATTCAGGACGACCAACTTAAACTAATCAGACTCACCCGGAGAGAAAGGCAGGAGCCAGGTCAACACTTTATTTGTATTCATATAAAGTGAGCAACATGCCTTCCAGGGCCTGAATATTTATATCTATTCTCCAGGCTACCTCTTTCTTGATATCAAAGTTCCTAAGGTTTGGTCAACACACAAATTCTTTTACCAAATTTGTTTAACAGATTGTTATTGAGTGCCTTCTATGTGCAAGGGTCTATGCTAGCAAATCAGACAGAATGATTTCTGCCCCCTTGGAAGGTACAATCTGGTCAAAATGATAATTATAAGCTTCCTTGTGGGCTAGTAAATCAGAGGGAAAAGTACAAAATTGTGTTAAGGGATGTGTTCAGAGAAAATGCTGATAAGCTATTTTAAAACCACAACAGAAGAGAGACCTGGTCTCTGTCTTTGAACAGCGATGTTTAAGCTCTGATAAATTCCACCTTCGACACGAACTTGCTTATGAATAAAGGCAAATTATCCTGCCTCCCTGAGCGGCTGCTTCTGCGTTTGTAAAATGAGGTATCAACATCTTTTTCTGTCCTTCCTAGTGAAAAGTTGCTGTAAAGAAAACACATGGGAGGGTCCTTGGTACTGATGAAGGGGCTGGTGGTCAGAGCAGCTGCTTGCATTCTGTTTCATTGCATTCAAGAAATGGTTTTTACATCCCAACTCTGTGTCCAGCCCTCACTTAAGAGGAGGAAACAGGGCTAGTGTAAATACTGCAGGTCAGACTCACGGATTTCTGTGAGTCTGCTGATGTAAAAAATAGGAGCAATTTGTCATAATACTCGAAAAGATCATTTATTCAAGAGAGGTATATTGAGAGCCTTAGAATGCCAGGAACTATGGGTCTGTTTACAGAAGTAAAAATGGAAGATCTGGGGATCATTCTTGTGGATCCAATAACAAGCCTTCCTCCTGCTGCCTGGTTCCTGTGGATTAGTTGGTTATGGTTGATAAATTGCTAAGTGCATGTAAAGTTCTGTAACATTATTAATTCCGTCGTCCTTCATGAAGAATAAGAGGAAGACAGAGAGAGAGGAAAGCCTATCAGATTGCTCATCCACTAAAATAGCAGAGAAAATGCTTAACACAAACAAAAATAAAGCCCTTTCTCCTCTCACATCCTATTTCCAAATCATTTCAAAGAGTTATTATTAAACTTCAGAAAGTCTTGCAACATAGGAAACGATATTAAATGTCAAAGACCCATTAAGTGCAATTTTGCTGCAATGAAAGGCAACGTAAAGAGGACTAATTCAAGAAGGAAAAAATTCTGGAAGAGAAATTTATTTTAAAGGTCAGTTTTTCTTTAGAAACAACTGAAAACCCTTCCATTGGAAGCATTGGCTGGGCTTTTGTCCAGGTCACGTTCTCCCCTTAATGTTCAGAGTCAGAGAAGACAGCCTTGAGTTCCAAAGGACATGGTTAAGAAACGATGATTTGAAGAAGTGTCACACTATTCTCTTTCTTAAACTACCAACTGCCTTCAGCTTCCGTCAAATGTCATGCTCTCATTGTAGCTTGACAACAAGCTTCTGTCAAGCAGTCACGGGGAAAGGGATGATGCAAGACATAAAGGGGGCCGTAGGCTATGTTTCATTTACTGTACTGTTAGTGGTCCTCAACTAGGGGAAAGTTTGCTCCTCGGGGACATTTGGTAATGTCTGGAGTCATTTTCGGTTGTCACAAATTGGGCGAGGAGTACTACTAGCATCTAGTCAGTGGGGACCAGGGCAGCTAAACACCCCCACCCTAAAATGCCCAAGACACCCCCTCAACCAAGAGTTATCCAACCCAAAATATACACTGAGACGGAGAATCCCTGAGCTATTATGACTCTGTTTTTTTTTTTTTTAACCCCAAATGCTGCCCTCTTGATAATGAACTCATATGTTGACAATGGCACGATCCATTGAATGTAAGAGAGCCACATCAAACCCTTTTAATTAATGGACAATTCTAATTAGTTCGTTATCTTCCCCCCCCCCATTCATTCTTTATTCATCTTGGGTGGAAGCACAAGTAACCACCCATGGATGATACCAGCTCACAGAAAGGAGGGTAAGAATGTTGTTGGACTCAGGCTGTCTGGGCTGCAGTCCAGTCAGATTTCAGTATTTTGCATGGCATTCTTACAGCCTCACTTTGCCAGGCATCGGGGAGTTGAAAAACAAGTCCCAGTGGAACATGCTTAAATATATCTCATCGTATGAGAGGAATCACAGAGCACCGGATGATGTAATATTGACTGCCTGTTAGTAAAGAGAATAAGAATGTCCGCCAAGGAAGTAAGCCCCAGAACAGGCGATGAAATGATGCGACGGTTGATATAGTGCATGAAGATGTCAAGTTACATGACATGTGGACCGAGGGGCTGCGGCAGCACCTGGAGGGGTTACAGTCATCTCTTTCCAGAACGGGACAGATTTTCCCCTGCAACATTCCAGCCCGTCTATCACACTCTTCTGTTGGATCATCTTTATTTTCGTGTGTCTACATGCCACCAGCAAGCAACGTGGTCTGAGTCAGAACAAAGCCTTGCTGCCTTCCTTCAGCTCACTGAGAAGGTTTTTATTTCTCTGCCCTGAATTCCATGGAGTCAAATCAATGCTTTCATCATAGTTCATGCTTGTTAATGAGGAAAGAGGCCTATCCCCATCACCTCAATGAGAATCTCAATAGATTCTCTGCTGTTGTATTCCGCGTATTTACTACTCAGATGTTTTTTTAACTGCTTTACCTCTGAGCAGTACCGTTTAGAGGCAGTTTCCAGGTGTACAAGTCTCTGTCCTCTTCAGCCCATTTCCGCCTCACGGTTTGTCTCCCTCCATTCAATACCTTGTTGACGTTTTCAAGGAGGGGAGAGGGGCCGAGAGGGGAGGGAGCCAAGCCAGTGCATCTCAGTTTATTTACAACCGAGTAAGTCACTGAGCTCTGAGAGCCTGAAGCAAATGCAGGGCCAAGCGTTTGAAGAACAGCCCACTTTGTTCTGACAGCTTTCCTGCGTCAGCCATCCTCACAACCAGATCACCATCATAAAAACATCTAGGATTCGGGGAGTTTAACACACACTTTCCCATAACGATTCTCCCCGTAACTCTGTGAGGAAGCAGGTCACCTTCTCACAGATGGTTGGAAGCCTGCGGGTGGAGTTCACCCAACACACCTACTGAATTTGTTCCATGTTAATAATATATCAAGCTTTTTCAGAAAGGTAGAGCATCATTTTTTAAAATTTATTTTATTGAAGTATAGTTGATTTACAATGTGTTAATCTCTGCGGTACAGCAAGGTGATATATATATATATATATATATATATATATATATATATATATATACACACACACACACACATTCTTTTTCATATTCTTTTCCATTCTGGTTTATCACAGGATATTGAATATAGTTCCCTGTGCTATACAGTAGGAACTTGTTGTTTATCCAGAACATCATTTTCTTAAATGCTGTCTCTTTTCTCATCCTAGAACTCCAGAGTTCCCCTGTGGCAACTGTATCCCAAATCTGCCATGCTTCAAAGCTCCAGAGTGTACAAAGAGAACTTCGGAATAAACTTTTCCTGTGAAATTTGACTTAGGGGACTTGGGATTTGAACTCACCTCCTGGACATCTCTCCTTTGCCTCTCAGGCACTGCTTTAGCTCTGCCCTCTCACCTTGGCCTGATGACGGAGCCTCTGGCCCGTCCTGACTGGTCTTCTCCGTACTGGTAGCCGTAGGCATGAGGCCAGTGTTGGTGATGTGAAGGGCTCTCCTTCTATCCGTGACTTGCCCTGAGGCAGTCACATTTTTTTGTCATCTTTTCCCCGGTGTCATATAAATCAACTCCACGTGATAAATACCAAGTATAAACATTGCAGTCACCCCTGAGATTCAACCACCTTCCTTTCTGTCATTATTAATCACTTGTGTAAACACAAGTCAACAAACCACTTGTGTTTATGGTAAGGTGGGTTTCTAGACACTTGGCCAACTTAAAAGAGACAGAGAGAAACTCAACCCACATCCTAAAGGAGGAAGCTTCAATAAAAAATTGGATAAAGAAAAACTCTGAAGCAACCACTGAGCCTGTCCCGTAACCCCAGTCAGTCCTGGGTTGGGTGTTCTATGTGTGCTCATTCATTCAGCTGAGGACAACTGTGAAGCCTAAGTTATCCCTATTTCAGAGAGAGGTCAATAGTTCAAGGTCACCTAGCAGTAAATGACTTGGTCATGACTCAAGCTGGGTTGTGTCTTCTCCATCCCTTCAGGCTGCTTCTCCAAATCAGTGCACTCCAGATGAGACCCAAACCCTCAAACTCTGGGGAACTATGGCAGAACAATACCATTGAGCCCTAGGTTAAGTTCTTATACACGTACATCTCAACAGTGGGACTGGCCATTACTACCTCTGGATTGATCTGAGGCATATTACCTGTCTCTGAAGACAAGAAATCTCAACCTCCTGTGTCACGCCAAAGGATAACATGTTAATTCCGGTTACTCAAAGGGCCAGCAATGAACTTCCTTGCCTAGAGAGAAAAGCACAGGTCTGAAAGGTAAGAGATGTCCAAGTTTTGCCCTAACCAGATCCCAGCAAGTCACTTGATCTTTGTGGTCTTGCTTTCCTCTTTGAACAAGTTGGAATTCACTCAATAAATAGTTTCTTAGCATCTACTCTGTGCCAGGTACTATTCTAGATGCTGGGAACATAGCAGTGAACCAGACAAACAAGGTCCCTTCCCTCATGGCCCTTTCATGCTACGGAGGAACAGAAGCAATAAACAAATAAATAAACGTAAGGGTTCCAGAGAATGATAAGACCTTTAAGGACAATAGGCAAAGTAAGGTATTTTAGAGCATGTGTTGGGTTCGGAATAGGGTGAGGGCAGTGATTCTTCAGAGTAGCCAGAGAAGCTTTCTTGGAGAAGAAGGCATTTTAGCTGAGAGCTGTACAGTGAGGAGATAGCCATTTGGAAGAGTACAGTCAGGGGAGAGCAATCCATAGAGGAAACAGTCAATGCAAAGGCCCTGGGGCAGGAACCCGAGTGATGTGTTCAAGACACAGAAAGGAGGTCAGTATGAATAGAACATAGAAAGCAGAATAGGCAAGGTAAAGAGTGGTATAAGATGGCAGGGCCAGATCCTGTGGGGCTTATGGGCCATCGTTAGTAATAATGTTTGCCTTCCTAACCCGACAGCATTACTGTAAAGCTCCGGTTGGATAACACTTGAGATGGGAAGGAAAGTCCTTAAAACAGCTACAGCCTAGACAAAGATTGCATGGTGCAGCCCTAGGTCCTGTCAGTGTTTTATATTTTCCCCATTTTTTGCCCACGTCTTTATCAATGGCATGTATATACAATCTTTATTAAATTAGTCTTACCCTGGGGTTGTTCAATCTGGATGAAGCCAGGGATATTTGGCCCCTGCTTTTCCTTCTGATGCTGTTTTCTGAATATAGAGAGCAATACAAGATCGGGGCATTCATGGAAGGGATGTTACCCCTAAAGGCATCGCAAGCAAGTACAGGGCAAAAACTGCACGGCTTACTTTAGCGGAGAAACAAACCACATATAGCTATTTCATTGTACGTATACCTTTTTTTTTTTTTTTTTTTTTTTTACCAGATGTTAATGGTTGGTAATTTGGGAAAGAAAGAAAAACCTTATGAGAAGAGATAACTTCTCCATATCCTCTGACTTCTGATGAAGTTAAAATGCACGTGCGGACAAAAAAACAGGCAGGCTGCCCTCTGTACCCATGAAGGACCACAAAAGAGAATCCAGGCTGCCGGAGAATGCCAACAGAGCTCTGGGAACACGGAAGTTCATTAAAAATGTAAAATAAATGTGACGATTACATGTGGTTGTCTTTGGGGCATTTCGCCTTAGACCTCGAACGTGTTGGAAAACAGTACTGCAAATGCCATAATTATTTTAAGATATAAAATGATTTAAATTGCCTAATGAATGCAGACCCTGACAGCAGCCTGCATAAGCCTGAATTTATTAGCATGTTGGCGGGCGGGGGGGGCGGGTCGGAAACAGCTTTATTTATTAGCAGCAGCATCTGCACTTTGTTCTCCTCCTCGGCCCCTTCAAAGACAGAATGTCCAAGACAGCATGATCATCTAGAGGCAAAATACACCTTCACATCCATTAGTGCAATTAATTCTCATCACTGGCATGTGTTGCTGTTATCTTGCCTACCTTCCCTGTATTTTATCTACAAGAAAGCTACACTCACGGAGGTTAACTGTCTTGCCTAAGATCACACAGCCCGAAATGGTACAGTCACTTAACCTAGTTCTTCGGTTTAGTAATCCTCCCTCCATGATTTCATGCCGATGGAATATTACCAGTTAGCAGCTTGATCTCAAGTGATGGGTCCTGTTAGAAGGGAGATATTTTTTTTTTCAACTTGGTGTCTAGCAGTTTCCAGGAATAAAGAGAATCTGTGTAGAAGAGCAGCTCTGTACATAGAAGCCTTTGCTGATTCATCAATGTGTCAGATCAGTTTTTGCCAAGGACACTCTTGCTCCCCTCCCTTTCCCTTTCCAGCCTTTTACTGGCAAACTGACCTTGCCATGGTTTTGAAAGCGACATTAGCCATCATCTTTCACCAAGGGCAACAGGTCTTGCAAAGGTAATGGAGTTCCGCAGCAGCTGTCTCCGTTTGCAGGCTCCTGAATGAGAGGCTATCTCGGCCACCTCTTTGTTCTCCGAGAATCCTTGTATTATGGTTGTTGTGATTATTTTCTAGTAGAGGATGGAGATTGCAGCCATTTGAGACAGTGCCAGAAAAACACGTTTTCTTTCATTTCGCGATCATTAACCTTACCAATGAACATTTGTTGAGTACTTGCTGATGCATGACGCCAAATCGACTTTGTTTTCCGTTCTATTCCAGGGACTGTAGCTCTGAGATTGATGCTGGTTAGAAGGCTGTAAGACTGTAAACCGAGGAGGAAGTCAAGATGCCAGCATGGGATGACAACCCCAACTTCTGAGCAAGATGCCCCCAAGAAGAACGTGATGGAGAACTGTGGCCAGGCCGGCTCTGATCCCACCCAGTGAAACCTCAGAAGACTTGATTGACTTTTTCATTTAGGATTGTTTGGGGAAGGCTGGATTAATCCTAAAGAATAGGGAGTGAAGAACATCAGTAAACTGATGCCCAGTTTCATACCAAAGGGAGCATCACATCTTCTCTATCCCAGGGAGCAAAAACTCTATCAGTCTTCCACTCTCTGCCTGCTTTCTCTGGGACCCGCGCACAAGCCTGTCATTCCTGGTTGTTTCTCCAGCACCGTCTCATCCAGGAGGGAAGATTTGGTATTCATTATCTCCCTGGGAGGCCTGGCCAAGAAGTTAGGCAGCTCTGAGGGATGGGAAAGGGACCCAGACTTCTGCAGAAAGAATGAGCCTTCCTTATCCAAGCAACCCATGCAAGGAAATCAGCCTTTGCACAATACCCATTCCTGGAATTGCAGATGCCAGATGATTAATTGCTTCATTTCTCCCTCTTCATTTGAAAATTATTTTAGCTGGGATGTATATTTTAACCCACAGGTTATATCTCGTCTTTTCCCTAATACGACTAGAAACAACTGAATTTATTTAGAGAATAGAATCACAAATATTATGAATTTAAAGAGGCCCAGAGGTATGGTATCATCGCCCATGTTCCCAGATATACCTGATTTCAAAAGGGCAAACCTAGACAGTTCAGCTCAGTAAATATATAACAAGTCTATATTAGACTCGGGACAATAAAAATATACTAAATTCCTACTGTATTCTGAAAACTATGCTAGGCTAACAAAGGTGAGGAACTTAAGTCACTTGAGGAACTCACACTTGATGGGAGGTTATACTTTCAATGTAGCAGAGTTGGCTATACAACTGATGAAGCAGAAGAGCATGAAGGGAGAACACTACACTCAGCCCTCGAGTCTGGGGAGACTTCCTGGAGTTGAGTTGGGTCCCTAAAGACAAGTAGAAATAAGTCAGTAAAGGAGGATATAAAGGGCACTGCAGAGAACAGCGTGAGCAAAAGCAAGACATGGGTGACAAGTTGGTACTCAATAAGTAATACACGAAGTTGAGTGTCACCAGAGCATAAGTGCAAGACAGGGACGTAGGACCTTGTAAATAGTGCTAAGTAGCTTGGATTTTATTCTGTGGGCAGCAGAGAACTGTAACTGAAAGTGGGGTCCGGCTGCTCTCCACTCAAAAGCCAATAAAGAGGCCAGGTTGGTGGGAAGGAAAGTTTGCTCTATTTTGAATGCTGGCAACTGGGGGGTTGGGGGGGGGGACTCCTGTCCAAAGGCCGACTCTCCATCCCTCACCCCCAACCCCTGCCCACGACCAGTGGGCAAGAGCTATTCTAGGGTGAGGGAGGGGCTACACGTAGAAACAGCACAGTCAGCTCTGACAGTCATCTTGAAATTGGTCATGCAGTGGTCTGACCAACGTCATCTTGATTATTTTAAGTACAGTTAATCTTCAGTTCCAGGGTCGGCTTGTTCCCACTTCCTTAAGGCCAGTTCTCAGAATTGTGGCAGCTTAAGTCTGGTCATCATGTAGTTAACTTCTTCCACCTGGTGGGAGTTTTAGTATCTATAAAACAGCTCACAAGCTCACAGGATATGGCTCAGAATATTATCTGTAGCTCTTGAAAAGGAACTAAAGGTCCTTGACTTGGCTTACTCACTAAACTATTATTGTTTTGTCCTGTCTGACTGCTTTTCTTGCTTCTGCATTTTCTCACTTCTCTGATTAAACTTATTTTTTGGCTAAAGTTTTTCCACAGGCAAAAGGCAGGTGGAGGACATGGGGGGCAAGGACCACAGGGTGCTGCTCCATTTCAGAACCACTATAGGGACTTGGTAGGAGAGCAGGGTAGTCAGAGCCCTACGTTAGATGGATTCCCTAACTGATATGGAGGATGGGTTTAAGAGAGGCAAGACAAGTTGGCATAGGGTACCTCTCACTGGTGGTACATATTAGAATCATCTGCAGAATAGTTTAAACTCTATATTTCGTCAACTTACCCCAGATTTTTTTTTAAAAAATATGCATTTTTTAACACACTCCAGAGATTCTGAAATATACCCTCAGCCAAGGACCACTAATTGGGAGATTACATTGTAATAGTCCAGATAAAAATGATTAGGACCTGAACTAGGAACATGAGAGTAGGAAAGAGGTGAAGAGACAGAGTTGAGAACTATTTTATAAATGTAATCAACAGAATCTATTTATTTATTCATTTATTCATTCAACAAGTATGAGGCTAGGCACTGTGCAGGATAGTAAAAACTCAATCATGTAAAGGACTCAGTCCCTGCTATTAAAGATTGTATAGTCTAGTGCAGAATTTCTGCAACACATAAATAATCTTTTTAGCAACAGGAAAATAAGCAAAGAAAAAATTCCTGAGATTGTCACCATTAACCTGCCCTGACATGGATTTGCAGCTTGGGTGGCCCAGGGAGCTACAAAGAATTTGGTTTAGACACCAGGCAGAACAACAGTAATTCCTCTTTAGAGAAACACTTTTTTGGGGAGCCTCAAAGAACCTCTACAGATAGTTTTTTCAAGAACAATGAGCAATATACAATTAAAATAATAAAGTAAAAATATAAATAAAGCAAGCACATAGGAAACAGACTACAGAAATAGACTTGTAAAGACTTCAGATGTTAGACATTCAGAACATTTATATATTCAGTCTCTCAAAACTATGGAATCTGTATTTAAACACATAAAAGAAAAGCTTGAAAATAACATCAGGGACAGGAAACTGTAAAAAGTGACCAGCCAGATGTATAAGGGCTCATTTGACATAAAAAAATACAGTAACCAAATGAAAAACTCAGTGGACCATTTTAACAGTAGAACAGAGATGAAGAGAGAATTTGTGAACCGGAAGATAAGAAGTTATCTATAAGGGGACAGCAATTTTTTTTCTGTAGAGCCAGAGAATAAATATTTTAGGCCTGAAATCCATATACTCTGTCACAACTACCCTGTCACAGACAATATGTAAGCAAAAGGGCGTGGCTGTATTCTAATAGAACTTTATCTACAAAAGCAGGCAGGGGGACAGATGTGGTCCATAGGCAGTAGTCTGCCAACCCCTGGAGTCTAAAAATGAAGCCTAGAAAAGAGAAACATTTGCAAAATAAGGAACAGATGTTAAGAAACAAGGAAGACAGAAAGATGTCCGACATGTTGAACAAGTGTTCCTGAAAGAAAGTGAAAAGACAATGGGGCAGAAGCAGTATTTGAAGACATGACTGAGAATTTTCCAGAACTGATGAGACAGTTTACTGATTGACAAAGCCCAGCAAATCCCAAGTAGAATAAATAAAAAGAAAATCACACCTAGATCCACATCATGAAACCGAAGACAAAAAAACTAACGAGCAAGCAACAGAGACACACAGACATAGCACACCTCCAGGGACCCCGGATGTACACTAGAACGCAAATGGGCTCCTGGAGTTGTGTGAGGTGAGAGCCCTGATCAAGCTGATAGCTGATTTCTTAACAGCAATGCAGGACACCAAAAATAGGGGCAGTAAAAACCTACTTTGAGGTCCGAGAGCATCTGGCACAGTGCTGTACAGGTGATTGGGGAGCTAATCCCGGATTTGGGGGGACAATAAGGTTTGTATAATTTGGGGACCTTCTTTCTAAAAAAAATGCAAAATTACAAATAGAAGATTAACTACAAGCAAATGGATGAGGCCTGTTCAAGCGAGAGGCCCTGAAGTCTGAGCTTTATCGGCTTCATGGTGAATCCACCTCTGTAGGCGCAGCATGTTCTTCCTTTCCAGTGTCCCAGCTCTTTTCCTCCAGCATCAGCCTTTTCCCAACATGGGCAGCAGAATGCGTTGCTCATCCCGGCCATGGCCTTGGAAAGCTGACCCAGTGCTCTTTATTGCCCCATCCTTGTTCAGAGATCTTCTGAGTCAGACCAGAGGAGACTCTTAATCCTGAGTCTCTAGCACATCGCCGGGGCCTAAAAGCCAGTGGGGTTCAGAAGTTCTGAACAAACTATAAAGCATTTGTAAACATATGCGTATACTGACCTGAGGCTTGTGCATGCCTGTGTACCTCATTTGATCTATTCAGTGATACTTTTCATGTTAAAAGAGAATAGCTTGAATTCTTTTCCTACTTCTGCATACCCAGTACCCTCTGCCCTCATCCAGGCTCTCATCTCATCACTTCCCAGCATCCAGACTGGTCTCACCACCCTCATTCTGCACCAAAACTTACCTTCCCTAAACCCAGTCTCTACAACAGTTTTTCTCAACCACAAGCCAAGGGATACAGTCAGGGTGCAAAGCAATAAATCTCCACCCCTGTAAATATCTCCCTCTGGTTCAAAAGATGGGGCAATACCTGGGCCATCTCCATTGTTCCTCCATTGCCTAGAGCTCCCCAGTGGCCAGCACCTCACTGGGACCCCTGAAGAATATGCCTGCTTCCCAGGGAATCCACACCTGCTACTGCTGTTGCTGCCAAGCAAGCCACACTTCAGTGGAGCCCACCAGTGGGAGGTGAAGGAGACACAGCCCCGCACCCCAGAGAGGCCTGGGAGATCCACCCTATGTGATCTAGTTCAGAATTGCCTTATGATCTGGACTTCCCTGGTGGTCCAGTGTTTAAGAATCCGTGCTTCCAATGCAGGGCACACGGGCTTGATCCCTGGTTGGGGAACTAAGATCCCACCAGCCACATGGCGTGGCCAAAAATTACAAAAAAAAAAGAACTGCCTCATGAGTGCACCCTGGTCACTTACTATCAAGCACAGACCTGCCCTGTGCAGCCCAAAGAAGCCGCCATTTGCTCTCTATGTCTAGCACTTTTGTTGCACCTACTTTCCTTCCTTGGGGCATTGTGGACTATGGGGGCCTGGGAGCAGTCGCCCTGCCTCCCGTGTTCTCTTAAGTTCATTCTCCCCACTCCAGTCCTCTCATCTGAGAATCCAATGCCCTCGCTTTTTTCTAGAGAGAGTGAGGACTTGCCTTATAAGCTGATCAGCCTGGGCTCTCTCCAGCTCAAGGGGTAGCTTCTTCAAGATCATCCAGATACCTGGACGTTTGAAGGAAAGTTCCTCCCTGATTGGTTAATGCTACACATCTGTTATACAAGATCTTTCTTCAGGAATCCATGGCTTATACAATGTGATATGCCAATTACATCTCAATAAAACTTGAAAAAGAAAAAATATACGGGTATATGTACATGATATCTTTATCATTTCTTTTATTTCTGAATGTTTTAGATGAATTTATGATAAAAGGTGAGATTTTTTAAATTCAGCCTGATGATCTTCACCTTTTGATCAGATCATTAGAACATTTACACACACCAGAATTATCAAAATATCTGGTATATAGCTTTACCATACATCTTATCATTTCTAGTTGCCCTCACCCATTTCTTGTTTCCTTTTTTCATTCCTTGCCTCATTTTAGAGTAATTACTTCTGGTATTACATTTTTCAATCTTTCTTTGTATGGAAATTACACATTTTATTTTTCTTATCTCATGGCTATATATAAAATTATAACATGCAAAATTATCAAATTTAAGCTTAAAAAAAAGAATCCATGGACATTTATT
This sequence comes from Balaenoptera acutorostrata, assembly GCF_949987535.1. Taxonomy (NCBI): domain Eukaryota; kingdom Metazoa; phylum Chordata; class Mammalia; order Artiodactyla; family Balaenopteridae; genus Balaenoptera; species Balaenoptera acutorostrata. The sequence continues at coordinate 70,710,623 of NC_080077.1, forward strand.
AATTTAGAAAATGAGCGCCTCTGGCTAACTTTGAAGCCCCCCTACTCTGACTGCGCCCTCCCTTTCCACACTTGCCTGCCAGAACCCAGGTCTGAAGCGGTCGCTCCCCAGCCCTACTGGCTCCTCTCTCTTCTCACGTCCTTTCTCCTTCCTAGAATTGCTCACGTGTTTCCCTCCCCAGCTCCTATCCTCTTAGCCAAACCCTTTCCACCCACCCCAAAGCTCCTCTATTCCTCAGAGGTCCCCTGACCCTCTAGCTGCTCTTGACCTTGCATTTACTGCTGGAGCATTTGTAGTCCCTGTTGTAGAATATGTTACTTTGCAACTGTGGTTCTCAACCCTGACTGGGGTATTTTTAAATAATATATATCCTTGGGCCCTTACCTTGGAAAATCCTTATTCTGGAGAGTTTGGGAGCTTTGGAAAGCTCCCTGGGTGATTCTGATGTACAGCCAAGGATGAGAAACACGTCTTTAGAAACACGCTATCTTGTGATTTTATGTAATTGCCTTTTATGTCTAAGCCTTGTTTTCCCAAATAGACTGTAAATTTATCAAATACAGAAGCTATCGCTATAATTTTTCTGTACCTTTCACATAGTCTTGTCTACCAGGCATAAGTAGGTGCTCAGTGGCAACTTAAATGACAAACTGATTGATTTAGCATGATGTTGGATACTGAGCTCTTGGATAGGAAGGAGGAAACCCGAGATCTGCTCCTGACTCTGTAACTCACAAGCCACTATCCTCTCTGGATTTCTGCTTCCTCATTTGTAAAATGAGGGTGATAATTAGGTTTTCAAACTCCAGGGAGTTTAAGGAAATAGTAGAAGCTCATGAGTTATTTTCAATATTTCAAAAAGCCATAGAAACTTATGGATTTCATATCAATTTGCAGATTAGTAATCTATCAAAATACACATAGATGAATGACAGGTGAGAAGAAATAATAAAAGGAATCTTTAGTTTGAAAAGGTTTAAAAGTACTCTGAAAATTATAGGACTCCATGCTTTGGTTTGCTCAATGTTTAGGATCCAGATCCCCTGGGAGAGAGAGTAGAACAGAGTAAAGTAAGAAATTTGGAGTTAGACTGACTTGGGGTCAAATCCCAACTCCACCACCACTAGCTGTGTTACCTGGAGCAAGTTTTCTTCTCTGAGCCTGTTCCTTCATCTGGAAAGTCGACATATTGATAGTACTTACTCTATGGAGTAGTAACTCCATAGAGCTGTTATAAGAATAAATAAATTGATACACGGAAAGCCTTTAATGCATTGTCTGGCACATAGCAAGTGCTCAATAAATGTGACTGGGAATATACCCGGTGTGCTAGTCTGCTCAGGCAGCCAAAAATAATACTGCAGACTGGATGGCTTAAACAATGGACACTTATTTGCTCACAGTTCTGGAAGCTGGAAGTCCAAGATCAAGGTTCCTGCAAATTCAGTTCTTGGTGAGAGTTGTCTTCCTGGCTTGTAGATGGACACCTTCCTCCTGTATGCCCACATGGCCTGTCTTCTGTGTATGGGCAAGGAGAAAGAGAGAGAACAAGCTTTCTGGTTATTCTTCTTATAAGGACACTAATCCTATTGGATCAGGGCCCCACCCTTATGACCTCATTTAACCCTAATTACTTCCTTAGAGGCCCCATCTCCACTCTGGTTGAAGCCACACTGGGGGTTAAGCCTTCAACATGTGAATTTGTGGGTAGGGGGGGAACAAACATTTCAGTCCATAACACCTGAACAAGAAAAACACTCAGAGCCAATGCCAAGGAGAGAAAGGAGAGTCAAAGAAGTCACAAGAAATATTTCTCTCAAGAAACGATCTGTCTCCTAGGCTGGGGAGGTTCATAACAGGTTTTGGAACAGCCCTTCAGCTCCAGAACCAACCAATATGTTTGACAGCAGTCACTGTGTTGCAGCCTGCATCATGGAACATGGGACTGGGGTGGGGGAACCCCAACCGTTCCCAGGGCCAGGCTTCTCCCACCTCTGTGCACATTTACATCATTGGGAGGATGGGATAAAGTGCCAATTCCCAGGCCCCACCACCAGAGATTCTGAGTAGGTCAGGAGACTTCTGCATTTATAACAAATCCACAAAAATACTGCTCTAAGGAAATTATTCTAGAAGAAAAACTCAGAGCCCAAGTGGAGAGGAGGAGGGAAGCTGACTATGATGCTTCTGCCTGCTGGGGTGGAAGCAGGTGTGTGTGATCAGGAAATTCAGTGTCAAGAGGCAGAGGGCGGGGTGGGGGGAGGACCAGGCAAGCTGGCTGGGCAAGGATAGGGCACACAGTGGGGGTAGGGGACCAGAGGGGGGAATGATACGTGGATGACTGCCTTCAGAGGAAGCCAGCCCTGGAGAGCCGGGGGTTGTGGGGTGATGTTCGGGTGCCTGTGGTCAGCTGCAGGAGCCTAAGGGTCCTGAGATCTGTTGGGGTGAGTAGATCAATCACAGAGAGCCCCCACCTTTGGCTTCCTTCCGGTTGGCTTTGTTTGCTTCTAGACTAACCGTTTTTCCTGTTACCATCAACCCAAGTAACTTAGAGGCACTTCTGATTATCATATGAAGTCCAGGGCTTGAGGGTGCTAATGAATATGGTGCGGGCCCAGCATTGCTACAGTGGCATCTGGTGTCTAGACTGAAAAGAGGCAACATGACCCAAGAAGAGGAAGCCCCTGTTTTCACAAAGACAGTTAGCTTCCCTTGACTACTTTTTAAAATTATTTTTCTGTTCTTGTCAATCTGTTGTTAGATACACCTCTCCCCAGATGATTGAATGCCATGATCACAGGCAAGACAAATGGTTGATGGTTTGGTGGATTGTCATATGCATGACACAAACCTTGTTTGCCTTTCCTGAAACTTATTTCTGCAATCACTGCGAGTCTAGGTCATATTGAGAGAGAATTCTCAGCCCAGTACTTTACCCTGGTTTCCTAGCCATTAGGGTTTCTAATATTTCACATTTTCACTCTGGCCTGTACTTTTCCACCATGCTTGGAGAGGAAATGCACCTGCATTGAAATAGGAAGGGAGCCTTGTGACTTCTGAACCTCTTCTCACCCTCAGTCCTTATCTGAAATTGGATCCAACTTGAGAATTTTAAAGCTCAACTGAGGAAATCAGGGATAAGCATTACAAATTCTCCATCCAGAGTCCATTTTCATTTAAGGCTGCCAAAATGAAGCTACTATTATTAGTGTATGTTCAGATTAATCAAATGGACAGTGCTCTGGATTATATAAATGGGGATCGGAATGTCGAGGGGGACATTTGGTTGGGAGAACTTTTTCCCATCCCCTTTTTTCTGCCTTGACTTATATACACAGCCCTTATTGCCACACCGTGTTACTCGCTCATTTACGAAGGAGGAAGAGTTCCTAAACCATTGGGTAGGGCCACTGCATTGACACGTGCTAGGTGGCTGCGAGCTCTGCTTGCTGCAGCTGAGGAAGGCCCAGCCTTCAAGGGCAGACCTGGGGGGTCTCCTTACCCTCTTCCTGCTCTCCCAGCTCTATGCAGGAATTGGGACAGGCAGGCCCTTCCTGTTAAGAAGAAGTCTTTGGCCCTTTTTTGGCCTTCAGCCTAAGTCACATGCTCCAGTTCAATTTAGCTAAAGATATCTTGCTCAGGGCAGATGGGGTGGTAATGCTATAAATGGGAGCTTGCTCAGATACTAGTAAATCTGGTTATTATTCCCACACTACTTATCTTTGTATATATAATTCCATCCAAAGGAAGCGTCCATCTTAGGATTCAGGCACCAAGTTCTCTACCTTGAATCTTTATCAGAATTCTCCCACAGTCGTTGAATATTTACTAAAAATCACTTTGTGGGGCTTCCCTGGTGGCGCAGTGGTTGAGAGTCTGCCTGCCAATGCAGGGGACGCAGGTTCGAGCCCTGGTCTGGGAAGATCCCACATGCCGCGGAGCAGATGGGCCCGTGAGCCACAATTGCTGAGCCTGCGCGTCTGGAGCCTGTGCTCCGCAACAAGAGAGTCCACGATAGTGAGAGGCCCGCGCACCGCGATGAAGAGTGGCCCCCGCTTGCCGCAACTGGAGAAAGCCCTCGCACGGAAACGAAGATCCAACACAGCCATAAATAAATTAATTAATTAAAATTAAAAAAAAAAATCACTTTGTGATCCTTAAGTCCCATGCAGTTTTTCCTCTGCTCTCTAAGTAACATCCACACTGTACATCATAAAAAGTCTAAGAGATTTTCTGCCACTTTAGGTGTAGGCTTGCAAAGGCAGCATGTACGAGGTGGCCCACTTTTACTTAAGAACATCACCTGTGTTTGGATGCATCATTTCCAAATGATTTGTGCAAACTTTGGTCTTAGCCTTGTGATGAGCCTGTAAGAACCTGGTATATTTCACAAGTTTCATTTAGGAGTTCACCATCTTTACCAGCTTAGACATGAGGTCATCCACCCCACCACTGAGAAGTTGCCAAAGTATCTGGGTCTCAGAGGTGATCTGGTCTACATCCCACCTCACTCAGGAATTCCTTCTACTCTATCCCTGATAGCTGGGGTTACCAGCATCTATACATGCTTCCATACTAGGGGTACACAAAGGGTATCCATATAATCTGTAAAGTTATATTTTTTTAATGCCTGAAGGAAATATAGCCAAGTTTAAAACTTTGAAAGAATCATGTGGTAGGAACATGGTTATTTGATACTTGATATGTTTGAGATTTGTTATAGTATTTCATGAATGCTTGAAATATTTCATAATGAGAAAAAAGATTTTAGTTGCTGATTATAAAATACAAAATGAAACTAATATTTCTATTAATCACCTTAAATTTCAGCTCTATAGGCACACATTGAAAATGTGCTCAGTACCTATGTCCCTTGAATTAAAGAGATTCCATAATTTTTCATTATTTACCCCAAGAGCATCACAATACAGTGGTCCCTCAGTTACCTGCAGGTGATTGGTTCCAGGATCCCTCCCCCGCTTTGGATGCCCAAAATCCATGGATGCTCAAGTCCTTTATATAAAATGGCACAGTTTTTGCATATAATCTAAAGTCATCCTCCAGCGTCCTTTGAATCGCTACATTACTTATAATATCTGACACAATGCAAATGTTATGTAAATGGTTGTAAATGTTATGTAAATAGTTGCCATGTAGCAAATTCATGTTTTGCTTTGTGGAACTTTCAGGAATTTTTTTTTTTCAAATATTTTCCAGCCATGATTGGTTGAGTCTGCGGATGGGGATTCCAGTAGAAATGGAGGGACAACTGTATCTAGCTGCCTGATAGAGTTTCTGTTCATCATGAGTATGTACAGAGTCTTTAAAAAATCACTCTTATCTGGTTTTTTTTTTCTCCCTAACAGACCCACATCTGAACTCACCCACATAGATGGCAATCTCTGCTTTCTGAAAGGCATTCAACCAAAACAATGCCCATCTTCTGGGAGGGGGTAGCACGTGGCGATTCACGGCTCTCAGTGCCAACAAATCCTTTCTATTCCCCTTGTTCTAGTTAAGGCTCCTCTCCTCTCCTACTCTGGAAACAGGGAAAAACTGAGCACTGTTCTCTATAAAATTAACACTTCATGTACCACGTATATTATTAAAAAGGTTAGATCTCCTCAAAATATTGTTTTCTACAAGCTAAGGAGTTGACAGTAGATCAAACTAAAGGAGGAGGGTTGAATAAAATGTGTGAACATATTGATTATTTTAATATAAGAAATGATTCTGGGTTACCAAAGGGGAAAGCAGGGGTGAAGGAGGGATAAATTAGGAGTTTGGGATTAACTGATACACACTACTATTTATAAAATAAACAACAAGGACCTACTGTATATTACAAGGAACTATAATATCGATATATTGTAATAACGTATAATGGAAAAGAATCTGAAAAAGAATAGATATCTGTATATGTATAACTGAATCTTCTGGTTTATAAATGGCCCCATGGTCCTTTTCTCCCTCATGCTACTGTCCTAACTTTCCCACTGTCCAAACCATTATCCCAACACTGACCTACTCAGTTAAGTGTACTGGTTATTAGGCTAAATTGCTGGTTTTAAATGAAACCCACCACCCACCTTTCTATCAATTTAGCCAAGTGAATTGCTTTATTTTCCTGGAGAGCTTATCCTGGAGAACGTGGGTCTTATTTACCTTCATGTGCCCAAGCCCTGTGCCAGGTCCAGAGTAGGAGTTCCATATACAGTCTTTGGTTGCAAAAAAAGGAATGAACAGATCAATGAATCAGAAACACCTAAATGCAACCACTATATGAATCAGAAATGCCTAAATAATACCACTGGATTGTGTTCAAACCAACCAGATTATAATTATTTTACAGCTACCGATGTTGAGCTCTTCACACTAGGCGTGTTGCTTTATCTACCCTATGTCCTTTAGCTCACAATCCTCGTGGCAGGTAACTCGGGCTAAGAGAGAGGATTAGGAGAGGTTAAAAGAACGACTATAACGTCCCCACCCTTCAGTGTTGTTCTTATCTTGCCCTCCCTGCCTTTTAATCATTTAGGTCGTGCAGTCATGCATGATTTTGTGGTCTTCGTGGGCAGCATTCAACACCTCAAGACTGAGGAAGTCAGCCAGCTGACCTTGCACTAAATCCACCTCCTCGCCCATCTCTTTGTCCTGGGCCAAGGCGTGTGTATTCTGGTTCCCGTGTGCCACCTGCTGGTCTCCCGAGGCACTGCTTCCAAAGTGCCTCAGGGGTGCCGTGTTGTGCCTGGAGAAAGGGAAGAAGGAGGCCTTTCACAGAAGACGTTCCTAGAGACCCAGGAATCTAGTCTGGGATGTGAACTAGTTCATTCTTACCCCGTGTCGGTGGTGGGGATGAGGCAGCTGAGGCACAGAGAGGTCCCTCCCCAAGGCCATAATCTGTGTGTCGGACTCCTTAGTCCTTCTCAAAACGTTCTTTAACCACGCAATCCTCCAAACACCCACAAAAGGACGCTTCGAAGAAAGAAAGCAGGAAAATTCGCCATACTTATGATAAACACATGCATAAGATGAATAGGTCAGATAAAGTGAGAAAGGGTTATTTGGGTGTTTAGGCAAACCTATGCCATTCTCTCTAGAAATAAAATAAAGAGAGGGACGGAGGGAGGAACAGAAGGATGAAAGGAGAGGAAAACATACTTTAATCAAAAATATTGCTTAATACACATTCAGTTATTTCCAAACACTCTCTAAGCTAAAAATGTTAAGGATTTTTTTTTTTACTTCTTTTCATTCTGGAATTGTATATGAAAATAATAAACCATAAAAATCATTAATTACTAGCTTATTAAACATTAGATGCAATCACCAAGATGGAAGGGGACTACCTATAGGGATACTGGTATCAATCTGGGGCAACAAGTCCGGGCTCGTAGCTATGATCCAATAGGCTTCTTCGGCGGTTTCCTGCGCATGTATTAGGACCTCAGCGAGTTCGGGTTTCTGAGCTCACGTTCAGCATGAATGATTCTGTACAGAGTATTCTCATGTCTCCTCCTATAGACTCTTCATCTAGATCACTCTTAGGAACATTTCTAAATTTCCAGAGACATGTGCCTTCGCCTTCTGTTTTAAGAAGTATTTATTTCTTGCACACTGTGATAGCTGCCAAACATGACTTTTATGTAAAATCATTTCCCTCCTGAATAGCTTCCCCTGCTCTTTTCTCCTGAGCCACAGGCTCAAAGATGTTGTATATGGAAGCCCGGTCGAAGAGTGGTTCAAGAGTACTTCTCATTTCTTCCTCAAAGACTAGAAGAGCTCGTTCCCGAGGATCTCAGACAATTCTTCCTCACTCTCCTCCTGCCTGAGCCCCAGCCGAACTCTGCCTGCTGAACAATAGGCTGAAACAATGTCTAAAACCCTGGGCCCTCAGACAGAAGCCTCTGTGAATACTGTAGCTAAAAATCTGAACAGGAAATAAAAATGTCAGCTTTTCTCTTGGCACTGTACTTGGCCCTCTGGGTTATCGAGGGCAAGCCATTTTCTTCTGTATCTCAGTTTCTCTGTTTTTAAAATGGGGACACCAAAGTTGGAATTTTGGTGTTGATAATATTATATAGTGCTGGTTAATATTTACAGAGTGATGACTACTTGTGGTGCACTGTACTAAACAGGGTTATCACATTTCATTCTTATAAAACCATGTGAGATAAATACTTATTATCCCCACGTTACAGGTGAGGACAGAGGAACTACAGTGGGTTAAAGCACCTTGTTTATTGTTTCTTTAGCAGCCATCCTTCCCAGTCGGGACTGGGAACCAGGTCTCCTGGATCTCATAGGCTGGGATCATTTTCTACCTGACATGCCTCTCTCTGCCCAGGCCATGCAATTTCCAAATGATTCCCCCAACAGATGCCAGATTTATGAGCAAAAATGGATTGACTACAGCACATTCTACAACAGGAAAAACAACTCCAAGTGCACATCTTAATGACAGTGCCTCTGCAGTTTCATCTCTGTACCCGAGGACAACATAACACCCACAGTAGACAACAGTTACAGGAACCTACTTGGTGCAAGGCGCTGGGCTGGGCACGCTATAGACAAGATCTCATTTCATCTTGTTATTATCACTATCTTGTACACAGTTAAGTAACTCAATGTCACGGGTAAAACCAAGTCATAAGACTCCGGAATTCAAGTTGAATGACTATTCCTGGCCACTGTTCCTCACTGCCTCTCCATGAAAAAAAAAACATCAGTGGGCCCTGTTATCCGAAAAATGCCACCATGAGGCAGTCAACCTCCATACCCTGTGGATTTTTCTAGTTCTAATTTCCAGGTCCTGTTTCAGTTACCTGTGTGGACAGTAATCGTCTGATGCACTGGTATGAATAAAACAGGTCCGCCATTCCCTAAGCAACCTTGAGGGTTGTGATGAACTCTAGGTCAATGAGGGTAGCTTGAGCATTTTGAAGTGGAACATATGAAATTGGTTGGGTTTATAATCAGAAGAGAGAAAGCATGGGCTTTAAGAAGGCTCACTTCTCATGGACCCTTCCCATTACAATGCGCCATCATCAACACTTTTTTTTTTAATTGAAGTATAGTTGATTTACCATGTTGTGTTAGTTTCAGGCATACAGCAGAGTGATTCAGATATATATCTAGGTAGATAGACAGATATGTGTGCTTTTTCAGATCCTTTACCCTTATAGGTTATTACAAGATACTGAATATAGTTCCCTATGCCATACAGTAGGTCCTTGTTGTTCATCTATTTTATATATAGTAGTGTGTGTCTGTTAATCCCAAGCTCCTAATTTATCCCTCTTTCCCTTTCCCCTTTGGTAACCATAAGTTTGTTTTCTGTCTGTGGTCTATTTCTGTTTTGTAAATCAGTTCATTTGTATCATTTTTTTTAGATTCCACATATAAGTGATATCCTATGATCTTTGTCTGACTTACTTCACTTAGAATTGCCATCATCAACTCTTTTTTTTAATTTATTTTTTATTGAAGTGTAGTTAATTTACAATGTCGTGTTAATTACTGCTCTATGGCAAAGTGACTCAGTCATACATATATATATATATATATACATTCTTTTTCATATTCTTTCCCATTATGGCTTATCACAGGATATTGAATATAGTATAGTTCCCTGTGCTCTACAGTAGGACCTTGTTGTTTTCTACATATACCAGTTTGCATCTGCTAATTCCCAAATCCCACTCCTACCCTCTCCCAACCCTCTCCCCCTTGGCAACCACCAGTATATTCTCTATATCCTTGATTTTGTTTCTGTTTCATAGATAGGTTCATTTATGTCATATTGTAGGTTCCACATATAAGTGATATCATATGGTATTTGTCTTTCTCTTTCTGACTTACTCACTTAGTATGATCATCTCTAGCTGCATCCATGCCATCATCAATTCTTCACGGAAAGGGTACAGATGCTGGAGTTCAAGCCCTGGCCAGGTGAGTGAGGCCATAGCAGTACCTGCCAGATGGGCGGGAGGATGGAGCAGTTACCCACGTGAAGAGCCTGGCACCCAGTGAAGGATCAACTACATGCTCATTAAAACATAAAGCGAGAGCATGGTTCCAGGAGTGGCAGGGACTCCGACCACCAGGCGGAAGCATCCGCCCAGGGCCGCCTGCAGCACCCAGGCTGGCACCGGCCATGTGCCTCTGCCGCGGCAAGTGGCTTTCCCCGCACCTCGGGAGAGAACGTTCGGGGAACGAGGAGATGGAGCCTGGAAGCCTACTGGGAGCTGCAGCACCGGCTTTGCCAGGCCCCCTTGCTTCACAGTGAGAAACTCATTCCTCAGCCCTCAGTCAGGTGTTCTCCGGGGGGGGGGGGGGGGGGGGAGGGGGGAAGGGAGGCTGCGGAGCCCGAAAAGCTCCGGCTCTGGTCTCAGGCTTGACTGCTTCAAACCCCGCAGGGGTTCAACTGCCTTCAGATTTATGGACCCATAACCGCCGAGAACTGCCTTCTGCCTGCGTCCAGAGCCGCCACGGGGCCCAGGGGACTCCTGGCTGATGCTGTTTGTGAACCTCTTTATCTCTCTAATGCCATGTTCCCTAAATCTGCGGTATGATGAGAAAGGGCGGAGGAGGGTGATTCATGCCCCCGTGACATTGACAATGAAATTCATCGAAATCAAATTTCTCCGGAGCATGCCAACAACATCCCGGCCGGTACCCGTCTCAGCTCTAGGACTGGGTTTGTTTGGTTTCTACAATGATTTTTCTTTTTAATGTCATTATTTTTATTATTGTCGCCTAATGTTTTTATAATGTGCTTACTGAGGAGGTGGCTCTGTGCCGGCCAGCTCTCTGGGGACCGGGGATGGGGGTGGGCTTGTTAACCCCAAAGCTGTTGTTTTGCGCAGCCCTCCAACCACCAGAAGGAAGCAGAGTCCTGCCCTCTCCCCTTCCTTAGCCCTGTCCTGACAAGCAACCCAACACTAAACGTGGAATCACTGACTTACCAGTTCAGTTGAGAAAAACCCCAGTATTAATTAATGACCTCAACCCACCCTCGCCTTCAGCCACCCACCTACCATTCTCCCAGTTCAATATCTCTGGATGCTTCCTTCTTTGGATGTCATGGCTTCTAGCCCCATCTTCCATCTTCCCACCCCGGAAAGCCATCCCCTCCCCTATTTGCCAGTATGCCTCTTAAAAGGTGACAGCGAGAAAGACTGAATAAATAGTAGTACATCCATATCATAGACTATTAAGCATTATTTCTTTTTAATTAATTAATTTATTTATTTATTTATGGCTGTGTTGGGTCCTCGTTTCTGTGCGAGGGCTTTCTCCAGTTGCAGCGAGCGGGGGCCACTCCTCATCGCGGTGCGCGGGCCTCTCACTGTCGCGGCCTCTCTTGTTGCGGAGCACAGGCTCCAGACGCGCAGGCTCAGTAATTGTGGCTCACGAGCCCAGTTGCTCCGCGGCATGTGGGATCTTCCCAGACCAGGGCTCGAACCCGTGTCCCCTGCATTGGCAGGCAGATTCTTAACCACTGCGCCACCAGGGAAGCCGAAAGCATTATTTCTTAATACTTTAGATCTATCTATACACATTAACCCAGAGAGGTGTTGATGGTGTATCCTTAATTGAAGAAAGAAAGTTGGAGAGTAATGGGTTTTGCAGGATCCGCTTTACAAAAAACAATTACCTTGAAAATCTCGTATGCATATGGATTTGTTTTGACGTATTTATATCAGCATGAATAACAGTGTGGGAAAATGCACCAGAGGCTATTTAGATGAGTTACCTGGTTTAGGGGAATGTTGGAAGGAGAAAATATTGGTTTTTCAAATACACCTAATCATGTTTCATTAGCTGCAGTTAACCCTTGTTAGTCGGGTAATTTTTGAAGAGGAATTTGGTAAAAGAATTTTCAATCAATAAGTGACACATACTCTGATTTTTATTTTAAACGTGCCAGACACCCAAAGTCCTGCAGATGTGGCTGGGCCTGTGCAGGGCTCACTGGGAACGACACTGACTGTGCTTCTATTTGGACACCTGACTCTCATCCCCTTTGTGGTTAATTCATATTGGGGCTAGAGTCCTTACTTGTTTTCTTTAAAACTGTTACAAAGATAGATCTCTTCCGTCCCGCCTATGTGCTTTTAAAGCAGATTTTTTTTTTACTCTAAGTGCAGGACCTTAAATTTCTTTTTATTAAATTTTTTGTGTTGGTTTTGGCCTTTCGCTCCACTTGTCAAGATCTTTTAAAAATCTAGTCTTCTTAGCTAGCCTATTAGCCGTCCTCCCCAGCTTCATGCCAACTGCAAATGTGATCAGCGGGTCTTTTATGTCTTGATCCAAGTCCCTGATAAAAATGTTCAACAGGACAGAGCCAAGGACACAGTCTTGTAATTGGCCATCTTATTTTTATTTTCTAAATTTATTTGATTGAAATATAGTTGCTTTACAATGCTGTGTTAGTTTCTGGTGAACAAAAAAGTGAGTCACTTATATATATATATTCTTTTTCATATTCTTTTCCATTATGGTTTATTACAGGATATTGAATATAGATCCATGTGCTATACAGTAGGACCTTGTTGTTTATCCATTCTATATATAATAGTTTACATCTGCTAACCCCAAACTCCCAATCCAACCCTCCCCCACCCCTCCCCTTGGCAACCACAAGTCTGTTCTCTATGCCTGTGAGTCTGTTTCTGTTTCATAGATAGGTTCATTTGTGTCATGTTTTTAGATTCCACATATAAGTGATATCATACAGTATTTGTCTTTCTCTTTCTGACTTACTTAGTATGATAATCTCTAGGTCCATCCACGTTGCTGCAGATGGCATTATTTCATTCTCTTTTATGTGTACTTGCCTGTTTTAGATGAATAAGTACAAATATTTTGTATTCGTCTTTCAGTGAATCCCTTTCGTTGTGTGCAAGGTTCCTAATTAACAGAAAGATTTGCATTGGGCAAGTCGATAACCATCACCACCATCTGACTTGGAGATGATAACAATAAACACTAATCATAAGCCCACGTGAGCCAACCTACAAGCACAGCAGTGTGAGTCAGAGCCGTGGAGCATATGGCTCTGTCCACATCTGTTCAGAGGCATCCAGATGGAAGTAGGAGGTGGGCTGAGGGGCGGAGGGAGGAGCAGGCAGGGGGGAGGGGGGGAGGGAGGAGGGAGAAGGCAGGTGAAGGCAGGCAGGAGAGGGCTTCAGGGACCAGGCTCCCAAATCAATCTCCACAACTGTGGGTTTAATGTATGAGCAGCGCGCACAGCTGCCGATGGCTCCCATCCGTGACAGTACAACTGTATGACAAATCCTTCCCATCATACTTAGACAGCCATGTCTTCTGCTTTTTGGTTAATGGTCCTTTGACACGCCTCCTCAAATCACTTCTTTGCAGGCCTTACGAGTCTTTGTCACCCATGTGTGGTAATGTTTTTCTTCTCTGCGTGGCTGTTTCCTCAATGCTGCAACTGAGTAAGTGGCCCTCCTGCCCTGTTCCTCCACACTAACACTCCTCCACAGCCTTCCAGAAGCTGCCACACTCCTGACCTATACACCTCCTGAGACAAAAGAACAAACTCTCACCTAAGTGATAGAAGGTGCAAATTCAAGCAGCCCTTGTTTGTGGTACAGCTCGAAGCAACATTTAACCCTCTTTGTGCCGCAGTGTCACACACTAAAAAAAGGAATTTCGTGACTGCAGCATTTTTCAAAGATTAAATGAGATGGCATGTGGCAAAGAGGTAGATGCTAAATAAATACGAGCTGAGTTGTAACCCGCAGAAGACACAGGCATGACTCACTCCGCACTTCTGGCTTTGACTATTTGCAGACATGGGTAGGGCCAGCAAGTGGTTCTAGAATCCTCAGTGTTTTGTCACGACTCTTCTTGGTCTGCTGAGAATGTGTTGAGAACTTTGTGCAGGATTCTCACAGTTGCACTGAGTCACTTCATTCACCCAACATTTGCTGACTGCCAACCCTCTGCAAACACTGGACCAGGGCCAAGGCATACAAAGATGATGCAGGCGAGATCCTGCCACTCAAGTAACTGTCTAGTGCCCATGACTTACAGTGAGAAATACTCCTAGACCCAGAACACACGTGCGCACACACACGCACGCATACACACAGTAGCAGCAACAACAAAAGTCCACATACCAGACCCTTACTAAATGCAATGTACTTGATATTTTCTGTTCTATCACATTTTAAAAATTGATTTCACCACCTACTAATGGGATATTGACACACAGTTTTAAAAACTCCACTCTAAGGTTGGATAGATGTTCTAGGTTCTGTTCTCAGTGTTTCCTAGACTGCCCTGGGAATGCCACGTAAGGAGGTCCTCAGCTTGCCTGGGGGAGTCAGAAGACCTAACCCCTAAGTTTGAAGACTCAGGTATGCACAGGGCACTTGGTGTTCCTGGAAGAGGGAACAACATGGGCAAAGGCATGGAGGAATGAAAGCATGAATGCTCAGAGAACTCCAAAAAATTTTGAATAGGTAGAACCCAGGAAGCTTTGGGGAAAATGGAAGAAATATAAGGCTTTAGAGATAAATTTTCAAATAAGCAAAGGTTAAGGGACCAATGATTGAACACACAGAGGAAAAGATTTCTACTGCCAAGCAGGAAACCCAATCCAGCACACACCGTAGGCTCTGGGAGATGAGATTTCAGGGGAAGAAAAAAGAGGGTAAGTTTTTTAAAGTCAAATAGGTCACAAAATATTCATGCCCTGGGTTTATAAAGTAAAGTCTCTTGGGTATTGCTGATTGTTTAGCAGCAGGAGGACATGGAGAAAGTGCTGGGCTGTGTAGAGGTATTGTCAGCTATGTGCATAGGCACCTAGATTGGAGCACCCAGAGGTCCTTTTAGCAGAAGGCATGTCTGCTTCATGGACAGCAGTCGAGTTTGTCATAAAGAGCTCTGTAGCCTGCTAAAGAGTTTGGACATTAATCTGGCCAGGGAAGCCACTGGAAGATTTAAAGGAAGAGAATACCTAAAAATCGGCAGAAGCATCAACACTGCTGTAGAGTAGAGTAGCAGGTGGATAGAAAGGAAGGATCGGTTGGAGGCAAGCCAACCAGATAAACAGCCAATGTTAATAGTTCACAAGACTGTGATGGGAGCCTGAAAGATAACAGGGCTGAAGAGGATGAAAAGGAGGGGATGGCTTAGGAAATAGAAAGTTGGGGACTCAACATGACCCAGGGACTGATTCGACGTAGGACAGGAGAGAAGGAAAATCCCAGGATGAAGCACTAAGTTACTAACTTGGGTAGCTGGGAGGATTGTGGAACTCCCCAAAGAGCAGATTTGGGGTATTTGGGGACAAAACAGGAGGATCAGGACAATACAAAGATACTTCCAGAGGACCCAGATTGGTGTCCTATGCATTACCATGGTCAAAGAAAGAATGATCTTCTATCCTCAAGGCCCCTATATCCAGGAAACATAGAGCTAGCCTCCCTGCTAGACCATACGCCTAAAGTCAGAGTTAGAGCCAGGAGGAAGGGAAGGTGTCTGCCTGGTCTCATGAACAGAATGACACAGTAGACCCTTCTCTTGTGCACACGAGATACAGTGAGGATTCTTGGGAGATTCCAAGCAATTCCTCCCTCTACTTGGTTGGAGAGTTGGGTGGATAGAACAGCATGAGAGAAGCAGAAGGAAGCATTTGTCAGCTCTGCCTCCAGAAAATCTCATTGTCAGTCTGTCTGGAGTCACAGGAGACACCCAGGTGTGCAGTATCTAGAGAATGTTCAGCTCCTCCTCAGACCCAAGGTTTGAAGGATGACGTCTGTCTTGGGTTGAATTATTGTTTCCCAAAAAGATACCTCCAAGTTCTCACCCCCTGTACCTGCGAAGGAAACCTCTTTGGAAATAGGATCTTTGCAAGATGCGATTAAGTTAAGGAGAGGTGAGATCATCCTGGACTTAGGGTGGGCCCTAAATCTAATGACTAGAGTCTTTAGAAGAGAAAGAAAAGGCGGATTGAGACACACAGACACAGAGAGAAGACAGCCGGGAAGAAGACGGAGACAGAGATTGAGTGATACATCAGAAGCCAAGATGGCTGCTGGCGGCCACCAGATGCCAGCAAGCATGGAACCCATTCTCCCTCTGAGACTGACTACACCTTGATTTGGGGTTCCTTGTCTCCAGAATTTTAAAGTAATAAATGTCTGTTGTTTTAAGCCACACATTGGTGGTAATTTGTTATAGCAGGCTCCAGGAAACCAAGATGACATCCCAATTAGTACTTTCAGGACACTTGGGTAAAGGCCGCCTAGTGACTATCTCAGAAGTGATTATTACTCTCTGGGAGCTGGCCTCTTCTCTCCGGTCCATTTCCCTGGCATAGATGCACCTCCTCACCCTGGATCTCTGTTTTCCTCCTTCTCTTTGCTCTTTTTTCCAGAGTAACAGCTTTTCTCCCCAACTCAGACGGTATTCTGAGCTCAGGGTAACAGCCAATTAAACAGGTCTTTACTGAAGTCCTGTGGAGTACCGCAGGCAGAGCCCAGGGGTGACACAGAGAGGAAAAGCATGATTTTCTTAGGCATTTGGTGAGAGTTTGGGAAAGCCTTCCCAGCCTGCGTTCCCTCATTCCTATTTTCACCAATGGGCTCCTGAAGAGGCAAAAGGCATATTATCAATCTTAAACTTTTACCTGCTTGCTCTGCACTCCAGCTGCCACCCCAGTTTTCCCTTCTTTGGAAAGGTCTCCTGGGAAGAAGACCAAGATGCAAAGCCTTTCCTGTCCTGTCTTCAATTTGCACTATCAGCATCCCAGTTCCTTCCTGGGCCATAATTCTTAAGTTTCAAAAAATACCTCATCAAGAAAAGGTTGGAGACCTCAGCTCTATTCTAAGGCTTGGCTTGAGCCTGAGGATCAGGAAGGTCACCATGTCCTTAAGAAGTCACAGTTGGGGCTCCCCTTGGTGGTACAGTGGTTGAGAGCCTGCCTGCCAATGCAGGGGACGCGGGTTCGCGCCCTGGTCTGGGAGGATCCCACATGCCGTGGAGCAACTGGGCCCGTGAGCCACAACTACTGAGCCTGCGCGTCTGGAGCCTGTGCTCCGCAACGAGAGGCCGCGACAGTGAGAGGCCCGCGCACTGCGATGAAGAGTGGCCCCCGCTTGCCACAACTAGAGAAAGCCCTCACACAGAAACGAAGACCCAACACAGCCAAAAAATAAAAATAAATTTATAATAAATAAATTAATTAATTAATTAAAAAAAAAAAAAAAGAAGTCACAGCATTCTCATTTCTACTTGAAAACCTAACACACCTCAAAGAGCAACTATCTCCCCAGATTGTCCAAGTTCATTGACTGATCCTGATAGTGTCATATTGAAGTTGCAAACTTGGATGAACACTGGAATTAAAATGTATCTTTCTTCCTGGAAATTCAAAAAAAAAATGAATGAAAGGACTTAACCAAATCCACAGGTGGCCCTGGGCCAGTCACTTAACCTCTGCTTGGCCCAGTTTGCTTATGGAGGCATTAAATGGGAGTCGTGAAAAGACATCTTATGAATTAATTAATTAATGATTTGAAAGGAGCTTTAAAAGTGCTATGCAAATGTTCAGCGTTATTGTAAGGCCCCTGGGAATCTGAGACAAAGCAGGGAGCCAAACTCCAAATTGAGGATTATAATCAAGGAGCAAATGTAAGCATTTTGGAATGTGAAAGAACCATTAATATTGGTTACTGTGATGGATTCGTTTTTTTCTAATCCAGATCAAGAGGTGAGAAACTTAAAATGTGGGTTCAGTTTTAAAATCCATGTGAGCCTAGATGCTTTCTGAGTGGTTACACTTCAGCAAATGCCTGCACATTAAAACAAAATAAAAAGATAGAAGGAAGCTGAGACAGGAGAAGAAGCAGGTACATAAAACCAATTCTGTCAGCATATGTATGAGCACAAACAGTGCATTGTGCCCACAAAATCAGATGATTAGCATTTGCAGATGTCTGTATATATAGTTCAAATACTGCAAAAATAAAACCTCTTGAACCCACCTAATTTTAATATTATACTCATTAGAGAGAGAAACCACTCTCAAACCACTAGCCTGTAGAAGCCCTCCAGGCAAAGCAGCTTGTTTTTTTCTGCTTTCTTTTCCTCAATAAATAGACCCCTGGCTTTATGGGGGCCTGGGGCAGCCATTGATCCTTATAATTATAAACAAAACAGGGCATTAATTCATCCCTTTGAAAAAATATATTCAAATTAAGCTATGGAGACGGGGCTGTAATGTCTTCTAAAGGAATATAAAGCCATTTTAGCAGCAACGCCAACAAAAATCAAGAAACAACCCAAACCAGTTTTTCTTATTTAAACAACTTCTGGCTTCAGAAGTTGAACCATTATAGAAGAATGGTTTTGCCTGATGGAAAAAGCAGCTTTTAGTGTCCAGGCCTGACTTAATTTCTATTTTCATGCTTGAATTGCACTCTAAGCTACCAGCACTGTGTTCCTTGGTTTACCAGACAAGAGCAGAATTTTCTAGACTGGCAGCTTTTCCTCTCCAAATCTTCATAATCCATGGGTAAGCAGCAATTACTGTGGAGCTCAGGATGACCTACTGAATGAGGAGACCAGAAAAGCAAGACACACCAGAAAATCTTCCTGTTTTCCAAAATATTTCCTTTTAAATGAGAAAAAAATCTTTGGTCTTTATTTTCCTGAGCTGTTTTTGTTGTTAATTCTGGTCCAATTCAGTAACCAATTATGGCCAAAGAGGCATTCAGGATTATCTGGGCAAATAATGATCCTCGAGTAATAGTAACTGCTTGAGTTCGCATGGTCCTTGAAGACGCCACAGCTGCTTTTCCCACATCTATAACATTAATTACACCATGAAAATGTTAGGTGCTCAAAAATTTGGTGAAACTCATTTATAGGCATTGATTTTGAAAGAGTATTGTGATCAAAATGGTAACCAACCCAGGCACTCTTTGGGCACAGTGATTCATTGCATGTATTTGGGCCTCCCTGGACCTTCGTAAGTACCGAAGTTGAGTTTGTAGGATTCTGCTTCTTTGGTAAGTAAGCAAAAAAACAAACAAATAAGGAAGCTCTCTTTAATAAAAATACACTTTTCTATTCTTTCCTAATCTGTTCCTAATCTCCTGAAATGGCAGAAGTAGGAATGTCAGAATCTCTTAAAAGGTTAGAATAATTAAGAGAAATTTCACCAGAAAGAAAAGAACATTTTTCAACCTTGCACTGAACATAAATTGTCTTATATTCCAGAAAACCCAAGAAGTTCAACTTTTCACGGTGACATCTCAGGAAATCCTAGATCCTAACTTTGCTCCCATGTTCCCCTGTCTTCAAAAGCAACTTCCTTCTAACCTGCTCTCCTCCCTGACCACCTTTTGAGAAACCCCGTTCTCTACACACAGGATCCCCCTCTCCTGAAGCAGTACATCCCAGGTCTGAGATGCTCAGTCTGGATTAAGAACCAGGTGCCTGGGGCTTCCCTGGTGGCGCAGTGGTTGAGAATCTGCCTGCCAATGCAGGGAACACGGGTTTGAGCCCTGGTCTGGGAAGATCCCACATGCCGCGGAGCAACTGGGCCCGTGAGCCACAACTACTGAGCCTGCGCGTCTGGAGCCTGTGCTCCGCAACGAGAGGCCGCGACAGTGAGAGGCCCGCGCACCGCGATGAAGAGTGGCCCCCGCTTGCCACAACTAGAGAAAGCCCTCGCACAGAAACGAAGACCCAGCACAGCCATAAATAAATAAATTAATTAAATTAAAAAAAAAAAAAAAAGAACCAGGTGCCTTCAGGAGACTAGATCACAATGGCCTTTGTCCCAAGGTGTGTGTCTGTTGGGGCTTTGACATGCTTAAGCCATGCAACAGAACACAGAAGAGGTGTAGGTTCCCCTTCAAGAGGTAAGCTGAAGACACGCCTATCCCTGCTGTCAGCAGGTAACTTTGGATCTCTGTTTGTCTTTGCCTCTGTCTCTCTCTTACACACACACACACACACACACACACACACACACACACACACACATACACATAACATTCATTCTCAGAAATTGCCAGTGGTGAAGAAGAGAAATATTTTCCTGAGTCTTAATTCACAATGCAGCCAGACTCATATTATTATTCAGAGCAATGTTAATTCCTTTCCTTTACCTTTCCCTCCCTGGCCCTTCCCCTCATTTACAAATTATGTCCCATTGGGCTTTTCTTGGGATCAGAAACTGACCCATTAGGAAGCCAGAGATCTCTTAAATATCCTTAACCACACAAAGACCCTATGAATGTTTCATTCATGCATTCATTCAACAGATATTTATCCACTTCCTATAGCACCTTGTTAGGCATTTGGAATATAACGGTGAACAAACCTCCACACAGCCCCTTGCTTTTTTTTTTTAACATCTTTATTGGAGTATCATTGTTTTACAATTTTGTGTTAGTTCCTGCTGTATAACAAAGTGAATCAGCTGTATGTATACATATGTCCCCATATCCCCTCCCTCTTGCGTCTCCCTCCCACCCTCCCTATCCCACCCCTCTAGGTGGTCACAAAGCACCGAGCTCATCTCCCTGTGCTATGTGGCTGCTTCCCACTAGCTATCTATTTTGTATTTGGTAGTACATATGTCTACTCTCTCACGTCGTCCCAGCTTACCCTTCCCTTCCCCGTGTCCTCAAGTCCATTCTCTACTTCCGCGTCTTTATTCCCGTCCTGCCCCTAGGTTCTTCAGGGGCACGGAGCCTCTTCCTCAATCTCTGGGCAGAAAATAAGTGGAGATCCTTCTTTCAGTTATATGTGTTAGAGGCCACATAGAAAGCACTCCCTAAATAAGTTATCATTTTATCATTGATTTGGACCAGGTTGCCTTTTATCTGGAGTGCTGTTTGGTACAGAATTGCTATCACATGAGGCAGTGAGCTAGCCGAGCCTGGGAGAGCCTCTCAGATTTTTCTGATTCTCTAATCAAATGATCAGAGTGTCAAAGCCGAGCCTAGAGATTATCAAGCCCTCCCTCACCCACCCCCATGTCCCTGATGAAGAGATAGAAGGACAAAGACATGAAAGGTCTTGTCTAAAGTGAAACAGTTGTTAGCAGAAGAGGGAGAGCGAGGTGGGTTCCCTGCCTGCTGGTGCTCAGCGCTCCCCACCGCACCCTTCTGCCTGATAAGGAAAATCTGGCTTCTGGAATCTGACTCCTAGATGTTCTGCTGAAGCTACCAGTCACCACTGGCCAGTCCGAGGGTGACTCAATAATCCCTATGCTGACCTCTTCGTAACCCTACTCACACTGAGAAGCAGGTGTAATAAACACGGCACCAACAGTCTCTCAGTGCTCCAGAAGAGGGGAGCCAGCACTGCTCTTCCAGAGGAAAATGTGAAAATGTAGAAAAGGTAGCTGAATAATAGGCAGCAAGAAACAGTCACCTATATAATAAAATTGGGGGACATCTTACATGTTTCAATCATTACACTGAAAACCAGATCTCTTTTAAGGTTACCTACGAAGAAACCACAGAGAATTAGCAAAACGACAGTATCAGGAGGCTTGCAGAAAAACTATTTTTTATATTTTTATTCATTAGCAGGTGAGGGCAATGACAGATAAATGGTACCCTGTCATAAGCTCTATGCCATCCAAGGTTATAGAAGCTGACAGTATGATTTTCCTACATGTGCCACATACTTGATTCATTAAAATTAGAAGACACAGTTTTGTTATTGAATGTCTGAATGCTTATATTCCTTTACTGATCTATACGAGTGCCTGCCTACATCTCGAAATATATAAAATGTAAATTAGGTATAAGCAACCTAACAAGCAATCACTGATGCTTCATTGAGAAAACAATTTTGGAAAATAGAAAAAGCGCAGGGCGAACAATTCAGTGTTATAGCTCTAGTTTCATTTCTTCATCCTGGGTCTTCAAATACTAATCTTGGGGGTGCGGTGGTGTTAAGATTGCACTCCCTTGGAATGTGCGTGTGCACGTTTTTAAGTTTTTATTAGGTTCTCTTTTATTACCATTCTATTCAAATCCCTGGTGGCCACACTCCAGTTTTAATAAGCTGGAAATCCTGTCAAGTGATTGCTCAGTGGTCGCATTTAACTAGCAGGCCAGTGGCAGAGCCAAAAGGTTCACCGCTGGGCTCAGTAAGGATGCTGGAGGGCAAGCAAGCTGGCTCAGCCTCCCCACTTTCAATGCAGCCCCTTTCATTCTGCTGCTCATTCAGAATCAAAGGGCTTTCAAAGCTCATTCACCTCCATGCAAGCAGGGGGCCAAGGCAGGAGGGTGCATTTTGCTCCTCCATAGCAGGAAATGAAGACTTGGCTGAGCACAGTCTTGTGTTATTATGATTGTTGTTGTTGTTATGTTTTTCCTTATGAATATGGAGTTTTAGTAATAAAAACAAACAGGTCTCTCAGCCAGGAGGCCAACAAAGCTTGGTAATGTGTTTCCTGCTGGAAAGGCCCTCCAGGGTCCATGCTTTATCCCACCGTCTCTCTCTTTTACATGTAGAACCATCTGGGGTCGGGAGAAGGTACAGAGTTCAGGGGGGCCTCACAGAAATCCTGAACAATCCCAGTCATTAGTGTGTCTGCCACTAGAAAGGGAGAGAGGCGGAGAAGTTTCCAGTATAGGAAATGACTGCCAAGAGACACAAAACCACTAAGCTAGAGAGGTATTGGCCCCATTTCCAAAGATTAAATAGGCAGGGGTGAGATTTGGGACAATGCCGGTTTGGGTATATTTCTACTGCCTGTGCATGTATGTTGAAATGCATCCTCACGTCTGAAAAGGATGGTAACTTTGGGTCTCATTTCTCCCAGCACTGTGCTGCTAACGACAGGTCACTGTCAGCTGTTTCCACACTGGCTGGGGGAGACCAGGATGTGGAAGATGTTTCAAATGTTGGCCAAGAGGTTTGGAAGGGAATTAAATAGCATAGATGACCACAAATTCAGGAACATCTTATCAGATGTTGCACAAATTGGCAGAGTCCCCCCAAAGCCAATGTAGGCTTTTATGGTCTGGCAGTTTTGATGGCCTGCTTGAGAATCTCAGCCCACAGATGCTCTGAATAGCTATGGGAAAGAGAGCTCTACCACACGCACACATATATGCATCCTCCAATGCCACATGGACCATTCCTACTTAAGACGATAGGCCATTCTCAGCTAAAATTACACAACCATCTGGTCAACCCAATTCCTGGACTTATCTCATATTAGGGTTTAAGGTAGCATTAGGGCTCCCAAAGTAACAGTCACCCATCTTCCACTCCACTGCTGTGGAGATGCCAGAACAGACATCTGAACAAGAATCCAAGCATTAACATCCAGTATCAGTGTTATTAATAGACTAAGCAACCACCTAAATAACCCCTTGCTGGAGGTTTAGGCTTCCTGGGAACAGCTGGACTGGAGTATGTAGTTTGGCTTCATATCTCCTACTCCAAATTGAGGACAGGCAGAGCCGATGGGAAAGGGGAGTTCTGACTAGACTCCTAGTTAGTTGTAGGTAGAAACGCTGGAACAGAAAGTGAACATGCCCATCTCCCTCCAACACCATCATCAGTATAGGAAGACCTTGCTTTGAGTGGGAAAGCAAGTGGGAAGTGGCCTTTCTCACTGATCAAGGGGCAGGCAATGAAAAGAGAGAAGCTGGAGCCCATTTCCTTTTCGGTTTGTTTTGCTGTTTTTGTTGTTGTTTGAGAGACATGGACATATACCCATTTTCTATTTTTTTTTTTTTTGTAATTACTATTTTATTTTATTTTATTTATTTTTGGCTGCACAGCATGCAGGGATCTTAGTTCTCCAACCAGGGATTAAACCCATGCCCCCTGCAGTGGAACCGTGGAGTCCTAACCACTGGACTGCCAGGGACGTCCCTATGCCCATTTTCTTTTGAGGAACACAAGTCCATCCTCTTATAATTTGCTGAAAGGATTATCAAGCTTTGGCCATTTCTATTAGCCATTCATTCACCCAAGGAGAGGAGCAGGTGGGAGAGTGGAGAAAATGTCAGGAAGGGTTGCCTCTGATGCAGACCTATTGGGGAAGAGAGAAGCTGTATTCTCCATTAAACCATGGCAGAGAGGTCATTAATTAGTACCCTCCCCAAAATCACTGTAAACATAGAGGTAGAGAGTGGCCTTTGAGAAAGGCTATCACACAGCCCCAGGGTAACAGCTCAGTGAAATTTAGGGAGCCCAGCAGAGAATAACAGGGTATTTTTAAGGTCTTAACACAACTCTACATGCTGTGGGAGATACCAAAGAATAAGAGACAGAGTTCCTACCTTTGTAGGGCAGGGCATCAACTTGCATAAGATTTAACAAGAAAAAAAATAAGAAAAATACAGAATAATAGAATAATCAACTTCAAGTTGTGTGATACAGATTATAATCATTGTTAGGTTGAGAGGAATAGAAGAATATTGTGGGATAGAAATAGTCAGGGAAAGATGTTTAGAGGAAGTGGCACCTCACCCAGCCTGAGAAGGAAGTAAAGGGAAATCATCACAGACAAGGAAGAGGATACCAGTGAAGGCTGAACATGGTATAAGAGGGAAGAGGGAAAACCTGGTACAGGCCGAGAAGCCAATGTTAAGGGTAGTGAGAGAAAACACAGAGTTAAGATGGAGATAGTTGCTGGGGACCCCAAAAGCCAGGAAAAATCATTAAGATTGGCTGTGATACGCACTGTAGATTTTGACAGACTTTCTAGCACAGAGACATCTGCTGAAACAAATAATCCTACCAATGGAATGGTCTTTGGGCCATGAAACAACATGTGAAGAAGAGGATTCCAAGTCAGAGTCATGGAGTCTCTGGGATTTAGAGTCCTTGGAGCAAACCTTCGAATCCTACAAGGCAGTTTATCTTTCCTTTTCTTATGACAGACCTCAGGGACTGGAAACCTTCTGGGGGGAGGGGGAGTATGCCATACCTCCACTGATCCTCTCCTCCCATGTGAACTTCCAGAGATAAATGGGGGCACAATTGGGAGGAAGCAGGGGGACACAAAACAGCGGTCCTCTCTCACAAGAAATAGACCACACCTCTTGCTCTGCACCCCTCCTGAGAAGCTCCTTCAGTGTGTGATGCCCAGCCTCAGCTCATGGACCAGCATCAAGGTACCTCTTGTGAACACCTGTTGAGCCCCAAGTTCCCTGAAGCAGAGTGATGACAAATGATCAAGAAGTAACTAGTTAGGCTGCTCCCCAACACTGTGAGTTTGTCTTTAGTCCCAGCACCATCTATGCCCTGGCCGGGCTTGTCAAACCCTGCCTTCATCATTCTACCACTCTCCATCACCTGCTTCCCTCCCAAAAGGCTTTTCCAAGCAAGGGAGTGCACTTTCCAGTCTTCAGTATCTCCTGACATCTTTTTTCCTTAACAACTGAAATAAAGTATTGTTTGCATGCTGTCAAATTCACCTGTTCTCAATGTAAAATGTATTGATTTGTAGTAAATTTACCGAGATGGGCAACCATCACCAAAATCCATATATAGAACATTTCCAGCATCCCACTGAGATCCCTTACGTCTGCTTTCAACTAACATCTTAATGATATTGTTTGACAGGTAGCTGAGAGTAAGACCAAGACACAGGGGAAGGGAGGGGAGGAGTGCACTTTAGGGGGTGAAAGAACTCCAGAGAGAGATGCAGATGGGAAACACAGGAGGAAGCCTTCAGATAATCTCAGAAGACAGCATTGGAATGCATGTCAGAGGTGGCCAGTTCTTCATCATCACTCCTCAATGAAAACCATGGGATTACAAAACCATATTCCCAACACATGGTCCAGCAATCAAGTTCCTTGGTATTTACCCAAAGGAATTAAAAAGTTACATCTGTACAAAAACCTGCCCGTGGATGTTTACAGCTTTGTCCATAATTGCCAAAACTTGGAAGCAAACAAGATGCTCATCAGTAGGTGAATGGATTAATAAACTGTAGTATATCCAGACAATGGAATATTATTCATCACTTTAAAAAAAGAGCTATCAAGCCATGAAATGACATGGAGGAAACATAAATGCGTACTACTAAGTAAAAGAAGCCAATCTGAAAATGTTGCATACTGTATGATTCCAGCTATGTGACATTCTGGAAAAGGCAAAACTGTAGAGACAGTAAAAAAGTTCAGTGGTTAGGGGTTGGAGAGAGGGAGGGGTAAATAGGTATAGCACAGAAGATCTTTAGGACAGTGTGAATACTCTGTATGATGCTATAAAGGTAGATACATGTCATTTTTAATTTGTTCAAACCCACAGAATATACAACACCCAGAGTGAAGCCTAATGTAAACTATAGACTTGGAGTGATTATGATTTGACAATGTAAGTGTGTCAGTGGTAACAAATGTACCACTCTGGTGGGGGATGTTGATATTGGGGAGGCTGTGTTTACACAGAGGCGGGGATTATATGGGAGATCTCTGTACCTTCCTTTCAATTTTACTGTGAACCTAAATCTGTTCTAAAAAAAATAGTCTTTAAAAAAAGCCATCAGAGTACCTGGCCCCATTAAATGCAACACAACTGGCAGCAAAGTGTAGAAGACCCCTTTTCCCAGAATGCCTGATACCAAATACAGCACCTTGTGCAGGGTTGATACTTAGTAAATGTTTGTTAAATTGAAATGAGTTGGAGAGCGGAGGTATTGGAGGGGGAAAATGCCTTCTCATGGATATTTGTCACCTAGCATCCTTTCCCACTTTCTAAGGGCCCTCTAGTTTTATTTTTGGTCCTTACCTCATCCCAGCATGTGTTACGTGTCCTCATAGAGGGACGGTAATTCCAGGGACCCAGGAAGCCATGGGATCAGATTTTCTTTCTTCTCTCCCCAACACATCCAGGGACAAAGGTGTCATTTGGACTCTAAACCAATGATGCAAGGTCAGCAGGAATGGCTGCACGTCACCCATGGCCACAGCCGTCCTGACCCCAATCAGATTCAACCTGCTGTGAAGCAGGTGTTGCGCTTCCTGATTCCTGGCTTCCAGAGGTGCCTTGTTCCTACCTATTCACAAACCCAGTTGCCCATCTCCTGCTGATTTTGTGTGTCCTTCCAGTAATTCCTTTCTATTAGCCAGAATTGGTTTTTGTTGCTTGCAACCAAGGAACCCTAACCACTTCATGCCCTTTAAAAGCCATGGCAGTGATACAGGTGAGAGGTTATAAGGGCCTAAATTGAGTTATGGGGTGGCTTCCACAATAAGGAAGTTCAGGGGTAACTATTTTGTGACTGAAGAGATATTTCCAGGCAAGAAAGGGAGAGTAGTCAAAATCGACCCCAACATTTTAAACTTCATGTGTTTCTACCACAAAGTGCTTTCGGTCATTTGACCCAGGTGGGCTGAGAAAAGTGGTTGCACATTTCTTATAAATGGATCAACAGAGCAAACTATTTTAAGACCTAACATATGAGGATGAATAATTTTCACATGCTTTTCTCTTCACGGAGAGAACAACCAACACGGCAGTTGGTCTCACTGTTCAACCTCATGCACGTGCCGCCTGGCAAGTGAGTCAGGCTCCTCTGAGAGCTGCTTCCTGCTGAGTGGAAGAGCCAAGGGTGTGAGTCAGCCCTGCTCACAGCCAGGAGGCTTTGATTCAGGATTCTCTTCTGCCTTACCACACAAGGTTCAAAATGCCCCATCTCTTTTCTTTAGCACAAATGCCCAAATAGTTAGAAGTCAGAGTCCAGAGCGGCTTCACTAAAAATGTTCATTTTCATAGGATACACATGAACTTATTTACAAAACAGAAACAGACTCAGACATAGAAAACAAACTTATGGTTACCAAAGGGGAAAGCGGGGGAGGGATAAATTAGGAGTTTGGGATTAGCAGATACACACTACTATATATAAAATAGATAAACAACAAGGACGTACTGTATAGTACGGGGAACTATATTCAATATCTTGTAATAAACTAATGGAAAATAATCTGAAAAAATATATATGTATGTGTATATAAATATATATAAATTACTTTGCTGTACACCAGAAACTAACACAACATTGTAAATCAACTATACTTCAGTAAAAAGAAATGTTCATTTTCAGAAATCATTGATGCTTTCTGGACTCCTCCAAAATAAAAATATAAATAAATAGAAAAAATGAAAAAGCAACCAAGAAATAGCAAAATGGTGAGGGGTACAATATAGCATGTTAATGCTAAATGCCAGCCTCAATGGTTCAATGCCCAATTTCTTATGATGAAAGCACCAGGCAGAAGACAGGCATCAGATTAAATGACTGAATAAATGTGCTACCTCATGAAAACTATTTGTGAATTTCCTGGCTGTTTGGCAGCGAATAAAAGCTATAATGATTGGATAGATACACATTTTGTTAGTGCTACTTCAAACTGATACTTTACCAAATTGCTACAATCCTTTCAGGTGCGGGAATCACAGAGCGCCTTTGAAGGAAGTCATGACTTACCGCACTAGAGCTGAAAGGCTGGCAAAAAGAGCAACAGCCCATTACTGAAGGGCTATGGTATGAAAGACATGTCATGCATTTTGGTTGGAAGGGCTCCCCCCCATCGAGGGCTGAAGTCTGCCAGTTAGAACCCACTCGTTAGATAATTTGCGATGGTGTCATATCACATACAAATGCTCTGGTGATTCTCCTAGTATTTCAAAGGCTGGGAATCTGATCCAAGAACAGGAATAGATTAGCAGAGCTTATTCAGTTTATGCGTGAATCCTCTCATTGCCCTCTTTAGAATGGAAATATGTCATCATAGTTCAGTTTCCTGAGGTCACAAAGATAAGACAGCATCTACGTTGATTTCAAACAGAATCCTTTATAGATAAAAGAAGCCTCCTCTATAAAATAAAACAGCTTTTCAAATAGCCTCTCTCCACAGTTAGTAATAATTTATGCTTGGTGAACAGGAAAATATGCTGAATTTATTCAATTTACCGTGCAAGCTGATAAAGAAAGAGTGGGGGTGGGTAACTTACTGGTATTTGCAAATCTGATATAAAAGATTTTTGTAATTCCTCCTGATTTCAAGAGGAGAAGAAAATTAACTCTGAAAGTGGCAGAACAAAAAATTACTATTATTGTCAAAGCCATGGTATCTGGCATTTTACCACATAGATGGTTCTAGAGGCTTTTTCTTTTGTCCTCCAATATCATTTTTTGCTACACTTTTGAGCCCTCATTAAAAAAAGATTGTCACAACAGACAACTTCTGGTTATGAACCTAGAGTCTGGCCCAGTTTCGCTGGCATTGTCCTGCCCTGTCCCACTTTCATAAACACGTCTAAGAGCTGGATAGCAGTTTACTCTCCTCCTTTGCCAACCAGCCCCTTGGCTTTAACCAGGGCATATTTATTTTCACTCCTAATTATTTCTGAAGTAAAACTTACTTTTCTTGCATGATTTCAGGGTATGTTTTAGAGTGTTTTGTGTTTTCAAATTCCACTTTGAAATGGAAGATGGTTTCTATATGCCCAGGTGGTCTTCTCGTGTTCTCTCAACTAAGGAGGTGTTGAAACTCCTTACCTTTAAATAATTGTTCAGAGGACATCTGTGGCTTCCCGCTTCGTGTGGCAGATGGGGCATTAGGTACAGCTTGAAATTTAGAAAATTAGCCTAAATTAATGCCCAGATAACTGGAAGTCTTAGCTCATACGCCACCTCTTTCTTTTTGCCAACATGTCAAGCAGTAAAATCTTTATCATAAATTAAAAGTATAGCATGAAGTTTGAGGCATTTTGAAGGGGAAAAAAAGGTGTAAAGAGTTCAGAATTTGGGCTTCCCTGGTGGCGCAGTGGTTGAGAATCTGCCTGCCAATGCAGGGGACACGGGTTCGAGCCCTGGTCTGGGAGGATCCCACATGCCGCGGAGCAACTAGCCCGTGTGCCACAACTACTGAAGCCCGCGCGTCTGGAGCCTGTGCTCCGCAACGAGAGAGGCCGCGGCAGTGAGAGGCCCGCGCACCGCGATGAAGAGTGGCCCCCACTTGCCGCAACTGGAGAGAGCCCTCGCGCAGAAACAAAGACACAACACAGCCATAAATAAATAAATAAATAAATAAATAAATAAATAAATAAATTTTTTTAAAAAAAGAGTTCAGAATTTAGCAAGTTCATTTTATGGACCTGATATATTTGTTTGTTTTTAAAAGCACATCACAAAATTCTAGCTGAAAACCATGACATACTATAGCTTAATGACACTGTGTCTCATTTATAAAAATTATAACTTAATCACGAAAAGACTACATTTTCTAGACAAAGCTTCTTTCTGAACGCACTTCTTTTCCCATATAAGTCTGAGAAGGCACAGGCAATGCCACCCACTGAGAATTCTTGGAGGTAGTTGAGCATAAACCTCACATTTCAAAATAACCACACTCTGCCATATCACAACCACATCCTGGATCATCAGAAGCCGAGGAAATCCAGTGATGAAAGTTTTTCTTAATCCCACAGGAATCTATGGGGAGGGGGGAGCAGGGCTGTATTGCTCAAGCCCATGGGTTTTGGTGTCTTTGAACTTTCTCCCCCGCAGGCTATATCTCCCAATATTGCTGCAGTAGCCTGTGAGGCTGTGTGGAGGGCCAATCCATCTGCGAGCTCAACACAAAGATATGCTCCAAAAAGCCCTCCTCTTCAGAGGCCCAGACCCTCTCCTCACATTTGGAGACAGTTATGAAGCAGAATTAGACTAATCATTACATGGCAGTTGTGAAGCCCAGAGGCATCACAGGATGCTGAATGAAATAACATTTTCCAAAGTATCATCCAGTCAAAGGTTTCCATATTCTCCTAACAATCCTTTCATCACTACCACTCAAAGGGTTAAAGGTTTGGAGTCTTCCGTTTTTGTGTGTTTGATTATTTATCATTAGGAGGTAACTGAGGGCTAGAGCTCGGCCAAATATTTCCATTCCTTGCCCTTGCCTCTTCATAAGTCACGGAAACCCTACCCAAGAACATCCTTTGACTCTTATCTTGACTTCATTCTGAGGAATTTAGGTAAAGACTTGGCATAAGCACGTAAATGGCAGGTACCTAGCTTACCCACAAGAAACAATGTACCACAAATTAACAGATAGAAACTCTTCCATCTCCAGTGGATTTTCCACTCACTGAAGAAGCGTCATGGTAAACCAGGAAGTCTGCGCTCTGGGTCAGACATATTTGGATATCAATTGCAGCTTGATTAACTGTGCATCCTTGAGTAAATTATCCTCATCTTTGAGTCTGTTTCCCCAATTTTAAAGGACTGTTATGAAGAAGCAATGGAAAACAAGCACTTAGCACTCTGTGGGGCACATAGTAAGCATGTAAAAAATGCTAGCTATTATTATTGTAATTTCCTTCATAGGGATGCTATGCAGAATTAAATGAGATGATATCTGTGGAAGACCTGGCTCCTTGGTAGGAGCTCAGCAAACATTAATTCCTTTCTCCTTGGAGAAAATTAAGTTCTTTCTGAATCTGCTTGGGATTTTAAAAATTGAATTATAGTTGATGTACAACCTTATATAAGTTACAGGTGTATAATATAGTGATTCACAATTTTTAAAGGTTATATTCCATTTATAATTATTATAAAATACTGGTTCTATTCCCTGTGCTTTACAATATATCCTTATAGCTTATTTTATACATAATAGTTTGTGCCTCTTAATTCCTATCCCAATCTTGCCCCTTCCCCCTTCCCTCTCCCCACTGATAACCACTAGTTTGTTCTCTATATCTGCAAGTCTGTTTCTTTTTTCTTATATTCACTAGTTTGTTGTATTTTTTAGATTCCACATATAAGTGATATCATACAGTATTTGTCTTTCTTTGTCTGACTTATTTCACTTAGTATAATACCCTCCAAGTCCATCCATGTTGCTGCAAATGGCAAAATTTCCTTATTTTTTATGGCTGAGTAGTATTCCATTGTATATACATATATACCACGTCTTCTTTATCCATTCATTTGTTGATGGACACTTAGGTTACTTCCATATCTTGGCAATTGTAAATAATGCTGCTATGAATATTGGGGTGCATGTATCTTTTCAAATTAGTGTTTGGGGGTTTTTTGGTTTGTTTTTTTTTTTAATATACCTGGGAGTGGAATTGCTGGATCATATGGTAGTTTGATTTTTAGTTTTTTGAGAAACCACCATACTGTTTTCCACAGTGGCTGAACCAATTTATATTCCCTTTGTACAAGGGAATACAAGTGTACAAGGGTTCCCTTTTCTCCATATCCTCACCAACATTTGTTATTTGTAGACTTTTCGATGATAGCCATTCTGACAGTTGTGAGGTGATATCTCACTGTGGCTTTGACTTGCATTTCCCTGATGATTAGCGACATTGAACATCTTTTGAATCTGCTTGGGTTTTAAGTGATCTGAATCCAAGGTGCTTCCCTGCAGCCACCTAATCATACACGCCCCTCCCTCCTCCTGCAGAAGAGAACATCTTTAGGCCATGTGCCCCCCTCCCCACCTATCTCTAGTTTTTAGCAAGTCTCCTGCACCTCACTGTCTGGCCTTCTCTTCTCCCAGCACTAAGATGTTTTTTCAGTTTCTTCCCATCATCTGATTTCAAGGTGGGATCCCAAATCCTGCCCTCAGCCCACGCTACTCTTATGTCCTCCTCTGCTGCTCTGTGCTCTCTCCATCCATCCCTGAGGTGCTCATTACCCACGCACATTTTACAAGGACAAAGCAAACACATTTGCGTTTAGATCAATTTTGTCTTAGTCAAACTGGGGGATATTTACAACACAGAAATAAGAGAGGACTGGAATGTTTTATCACAAGGAATTAAAGCTATTATTCCACAAGTCTGATGACTGTGAGCAGCCAAAACAAATATGTTGAGTAACTTCTTCCCTCACTAACTAGTTCTTTTGCCTGAATTTTCCAAACAATAGCTTACATGGCCAAGTTTCAAATAGTGTATTATATTCACCCCCAGCACTTGCCTTCTGTTTTGGATATAATTTTGAGAGAAGACATCTTAGAGAGTAAATTCTTGGGGAAAAGACATAAAGAGAAAAATACCAGATAGATAGATAGATAGACCCAGATTTCAGAAACGTTGCAAAAAATTACAACAACCATAATATAATGACTGTAATTT
Organism: Balaenoptera acutorostrata; assembly: GCF_949987535.1. NCBI lineage: Eukaryota > Metazoa > Chordata > Mammalia > Artiodactyla > Balaenopteridae > Balaenoptera > Balaenoptera acutorostrata. The sequence goes on from NC_080077.1 coordinate 70,743,764, forward strand.
TTCAAACATCTTCAGACCACAAATATAATGCTGGGGGAAAATAGATGTATTTGCTCTCCTCCTGCCTTATGGCTGAAAGAGCAAGCCATGCATGATTTTTATGACCTGGCTAGTGATGTGTCCCTTCAGGGACTTATTAACTCCATCCTTATAGATGGTGCCTGATCCTCATCAAAATTAGAAATTGCTTAAAACCAGAAAAAAAGCATTTAATTCCTAAATAGGCCATTAGTGATATTGGATAGTTTGTTATGCTGTAATGTAATATTGAAATTCCTTGAGGCAACTGATTTTCAGTAGTGAATTAAAAAGACCAAAACTAAACTGAGTGTTTGAGCAATGAGTGAAAAACATCTTGGACAGCTAAGTATTTTATAGGTTGTGTGTCAGCAACTGACCTTTTGAAAATCAAATCATTAGCCCTCCCAAGAAAACTAAATGCAAATGAGCCCAGCCCAACTGTGCAGGAGGTATGAAAACATTTGGATGGAAAACTAATCGTCTACTTGGGTTTCCAGAGCAGGGGAAAGTATTTAAGAAACAAAATGTCAGAATAATGACCATTATCCTCAAAAGAAAGTAAGTGGACTAAAAATAGCAATGGACAGATTTGCTCCTTAGAAATTATAAGCACTGATGCATAGAGTAATGGCAGCGGACATTTATGGCAGGTTTTCTACCTTGAGTGTGTGCCTGGATTCACTGTCCCCGCCTCACTGCATGGCTAATGCAACCTTTGACAACGTTTTCCCAGGGGTGCAGAATTCCAAGAATAACACACAGCAACAAAATAGTATCATTCCTTATTTTACAGTTAGAGAGAAGCTGATTTACCGGCTACATGTGACAATAGATTAAATAAGACAGCATTGTTTTCATGCCTATACCTATCTTCAAGCTTAAGGTAAATACCTGATTGAAAGACTGCAACTAAAGCAATCAAGGTAATGGAGTGATTCACCAACAGCTCTAATTACAGAAGCGTAAAACTATATATGTGCCTATAGGCTTGTAAATGCTAACTAATTCCCATTTCTCACCGTTTGTATCCAAAAGCCCCAGTTAATTTCCTTTTCCTGAATATAGTATCTGAATTATGGAAATGTGGGAAAAGTCACTAGTCTAGTAAATGTATCTTTCAACAGATACTTAATTGCCTTCCTGAAGTTACTGTAATTTATTTCAGGAACTGAGCCTTTTTTCCTGGAATCTTTCTTGTTCTCATCAAGACAGACATTTCTCCCAGGGCATCCTGATATTTCTCCTGGCTAATCTCTGGGGATGTTATCAAATGTATGGTAGAGTAAGGTTAAAAAAAGGTTAAAAAATTTCACCAAAGGTTAAAAAAAAAGGAAGAATACACGTATGTGTGTGTGTGTGCAGGGTGTGTGTGTGTTGTGTGTGTGTGTCAAGAATCATATTCAGGTTAAAATATTATTAAATTCATAGAACTGTAAAAATTTTACATCAATATAGATGCTTTCAACAAGCATATAAATCAAAGCCTTGCCCAATCCCTGGCCTGACTGATGAGATTTTTCCATTAAAATTGCCCATTCCATCCCAGATATGGATAATATATAATTCAAAGTTGAAATCGGGTCCCTTGAGTTTCTTGAGGTTGGATAAATGTCTCAAAACATCAGCAAATAGGCCTTAAAGGGAGGCAGCAATCGCTAAACCACCCCGATGCCTTGTCCATAGCAGGAGAGGCGGGATGAGACTGTAAGCCAAGCAACCTTTGTGTGACCTCAATCCTCCCCCAACCTCTGAAAAGTAATAAGGACTGTTCCTTGGGTCTTTGTTGGAGGAAGCTGAGAATAAGAATGATGAGCTCCTGCGTTCCCACAGAGACTTAAAGTAACCACAGCTCCTTCCGCTCAAAATTGCTGTATTTGGTGACCTGAGGTTCAAGTAGATGAGATTTTTGCCATGTTCAAGCGTTCGGAAATAATTCGCACTATCGCTCTCCTGAGTGAGACAACCCACCAGGGCTAGTGTGGCTCAAGGAGATAGTGAGGGTCGGGGAGAGACAGGGCACAGAAGGACATATTTCAAGGTGGTAGGTGGACTGGGGAACAAGAACCGTCTGAATGCTTTTCAGTGACCCTGTGATTTTAGCTGAGATTTTTTTAAGATGAGAAAAAAGCACCAGATTCAGAATTAGTAAACCAGGTTTCTGGTCAGCTCTACCACTAATTTATTTTGTGTCCTTGGTTACGTCTCTTAATCTCTCTGGGCCTCAGTCTCCCCACCTACAGATTGGCTGAAACAATGTGCAAGTTACTGTTACCTCGCCAAAGTCTACAGTTTTGTGACTGTTACCTGTTCCTCAGAGATATAAGAAAACCGATGCTAATTGCAATCCTATAACTGGAGGAAGAGAGAAGATGTGAACTAAAAATGCCACCTGTCATATCAGTAAACAAAGGATGCTGCAGCTATCAAGCCATCACATTAGAGCTGCCCTGACGGTGAGCCCTGAGGCAACTCAGGATGCAGGCAGGATGCCCTCCGCCACATCTAGCGGACAGTAGCCATAGCCACACCCAACAGTGCATGCTGAGGAGGCTCAGGATGCGAAGCACAAGATGCTGGCCCCAGAGAGCTGAGGTGCATATAAAAGGAATGATTTCAATGAGCCCAGACTTTGCATCTTCCCATACATAGAAAAACACTAAATTCCTTAACTTGAGATAATCTGGTTTTCCTTAATTCCCAGTAATCGTTTGATGTTCCGATCACCTGGTCTTTGTTGCAAAAACTCCTGTCTATCCTGGCTCCCCCTCTCTTGCCTCCTCCGAGCAGTCTCTCAGAGTTATCTGACATGCTGTGTCCCAGGTTTAAGTCCTCAGTTTTGTCCGCCGAATAAAACATAACTCTCACCTTTTAGGTTGTGCGCTTTTTTTTTCAGTCGACAAAAACTAATTGAGTTTTCTCAGTCTAGCTAATGACACTCCGCAGCTCAGCAGTGAGGCAGTCAGAGAGGGGCAATGGAATAAATCAACATCCTTAGGCTAATTACACATGGAAGACCTCTGTGCATCACTATGGAAACCAAAGGGAAAGTAACCCCAGTGAAGGTCAAAGACTGGGAAAGTGAACATGGTATTATGATAGGAATAGGTAAAATCTACCACAGCCTGTGACTTCACCAGATTAGTCCCCAATACAGTGAGATCCTAATTATTTTCTAAAAGTGTCTTAACGTAGGGTCCATGCACCACCTGCTTCAGAATTACCAGGGTACAAAAGCAAATTCCTTGAACTCACCCAGACCCACTGAATCTCTGGAAAAAGGAAATCTGCATTTCTAAGAAGTTCCCCCAGGTATTCCTTTTGCACAATAAAACTTGAGAACTACTGACCTAGCAGATGGAGAGAAAGAAGTTGGGAGAAAATGAATAACGAAGGGCCCAGCATGTATACTCAAGGAGTGAGAGTCTGGGTAATTCTGAGGTACAGGGTCAAAGAAAAACTTATTTTTCATTGTAAACTCTTCAATTCAGTTTGCATTTTTACCATGAGCAAGAATTAAATAAATACATATTTGTAATCCTGAAAAAAACTGTTTCAGTGCAAAATAATTTGGTACACTTCTCAGAGTTCGAAAAAATGAACACTCTTTATAAAGTTGAAAGATCAATAACAGCAATAGTTTAAATTTTTCTTTTTCAATCAGACTCGGAAAGGTTAGGCAAAACACAGCCTTAGTTCTGTACTTTATCAGATTAAGGATGGCAAGGAAGACTGTCAGAAGCATACTTAATAAAGATGCCTCCCCTCAGTTCATCTTATATCTGGGTGGTACCCTAGAATTTGTGCCTTGTTACTATGTTGTAGGAAGGGGGAGCCCTTCCAGGGCCCAAGAGTGGGCTCTTGTCTAACTCTTGGAAATGAATTGTCTGAGGAGACACATGTGCTGACAAAGGAAGAGACTTTACTGGGAAGGGGCACCCAGGCTGAGAGCAGTGGGGTAAGGGAACCCAGGAGAACTGCTCTGCCACGTGGCTCGCAGTCTCGGGTTTTATTGTAATGGGGTTAGTTTCCAATCACTCTGACTCAGGGTCCTTCCTGGTGGCGCACTCATCGCTCAGCCAAGATGGGTTCCAGCGAGAAGGATTCTGGGAAGTTGGTAGGACATATGGACCGGTGTCTCCTTTTGATCTTCCCTGAATTCTTCAGGTTGGTGGTGGCTTGTTAGTTCCGTATTCCTTACCAGGACCTCCTGTTGTAAAATAACTCATGCAAATGGTTACTGTGGTGCCTGGCCAGTGTGGGTGGTTTCAGTCAGTGTTTTCCCTAACAACGACACTATTTTTTTGTTTGTTTGTTTCCTGGGTGATTAGCAGTTTTTGCTAACTAATTTATGAGACCCTCATAAGCAGAGACCATAAATTATGTTTCTTCATATATCCCATAGCCTTTTTCATGCCACATAGGGCATAGTATTTGCTCAGTAAAATTCTTATGAAATATTTTCTTTTCTGTACCATGTAACATGTTCCCGTTCTCAAGAAGACTCTAAAATTCAATGAAATCAAACCTCCAAGAGAGGCTGAAAGTTGTGAGGTCCAACAGTTGTAAAAAGAGGATGCCTAAGGAGAAAAGGGACAGAGAGATCAAGACCAGGGGCCCCAGGATCATTTTCACAGGAAGTCTGCTCAAGAAAACTCCAGGACTAAAGGGTCCACAGTGCTGAGCTCTGATTGGAGGAGACAGGCAGAGGCCTTCTGCCAAGGCAATTGTTTTAAATGAGGCACCATAAGCTTAGGTGAAATTTATTAGAAAGTGTCTCGCCCCACAGTCCCAGCCATGGGAGGACCAGTGGGATGTACTGGGCTGTGCCCCTTATGAGAAGGGAAGGGATGAGCGCTGCCTGGTATAAGGGTGAGAAATGCACCACCAAGCCCCGTTATTAAGTACCTATTAGAGAGGTCAGCTTTCTTCCCCACTCTGCTCAAGACAGGTGGAGACAGACCTGGAAGTACGTTTGCAACACTTACCAGCTATCTGTTAGAAAGCAGAAGTTCAGTTGCTTCAGTGGTTCAACGGTAATGAGGTGACGGTGAGCAGCAGACAACCATTTGATGCAAGATGAGCATCTGGGCCACTGGACAACAAATGGTGTTGCCCTAAAAAAGCAGCAGATCTACCCCCAGAAGCTAGCTGTACCCTAAACTCAGAATCCCCTTTCTAGGGTACAGAGCTGTGAGTGGTCTCTGGAGAGCAGCTGCCCAATCAAGGACTAGTTTCCCAGTCCTCTTGCATCTGGAGACATATAAAGTGAAGAGAAATGATGTGCATCACTTCCAGACCAAGGCTTGTAAGCAGTTACTGTACCTTCACTCCCTTTCCAGTTCCATTGGCTGGATAGACCTGGAAGATGTCAACCCCTATGGGTTGACAGAGCCACAGGATGAAAGAAGCCTGGGTCAGAATCATTTCATAAAGGAGTTATGGATCAACAAGGAACCACTGCTTGGGACTGGTACTACCTTAACAAGAAATCAACTTCTGTTGGTTTGAGATATAATACATTTTGGGTTCTATTTGTAATAGCAACTAGCATTACCCTAACTCACGTAGTTAGCTAGGCCAAAGGTACACACAGTCTTTCTGAAGCTCAGGGACAGTATCTATTGATAGATCTGAATAAGGTTCAGTCCAAGGGGCAAGAGCCTGGAGTTGCTTTACTCTGACTAGGTGTTTGCAAGGGACAGAAGACTCTTGTGATAAGCTTTACCAGGCTCGAATGGGAAGTACTCCTTTTTGGATTCTCTTCTCTCCAGGACACGCCCAAGGATAACTTCCAAAGGAGATATAACTCCCCTCCATTTCTCTCCCCATCATATGCCCTTTAGAGAGGGGTGTGCTTCCAAGGCCTGGAACACCATCTGGCTCCAAAATGTTTTAAGAGTTGATGAGTTTCCTTTTGCAAAGAGCAGCCCCATTAAAAAACAAAAACAGGGCTTCCCTGGTGGCGCAGTGGTTGAGAATCTGCCTGCTAATGCAGGGGACACGGGTTCGAGCCCTGGTCTGGGAAGATCCCACATGCCACGGAGCAGCTGGGCCCGTGAGCCACAACTACTGAGCCTGCGCGTCTGGAGCCTGTGCCCCGCAACGGGAGGGGCCGCGATAGTGAAAGGCCCGCGCACCGCGATGAAGAGCGGTCCCCGCACCGCGATGAAGAGTGGCCCCCACTTGCCGTAACCAGAGAAAGCCCTCGCACGAACCGAAGACCCAACAGAGCCAAAAAATAAATAAATAAATAAATAAATAAAAAAACAAAAAAACAAAAACAAAAACAAAACAAACAAGGCCAGGAAACCCAGCTACAGCCCAGAAGAGAGCCCACAAATTTCCCTGAGAATGTTGACTGACTTGTGTTTTCCTGTGATAAAAGATCATAGAAAATTATAATAGGGGCTTGTAGTTCACACACACACACACACACACACACACACACACACACACACACACACACACCTGAAGATATTTGACCCTTGAATCCCAAACTCAGGTTATATCTATCAGAGACAAAGCCACACATTGAATACTTCAGGTGGCTAAAAAGAAATTAGACACCATCCCTGACCTCCAGGTACTGCCAATTAGAATATAACTCTAACCTAAGTGTTACAAAAGAGAAGGATGCAGAATGTGCTATAAGAACAAAAGACAGGGAAGGAATAATTCTACATGGGGCATCCAGGAAGTTTTCTTCGGAGGGATGGAATGAAGGCTGCATGTGTAGGAGGATCACCCAGAAGGCAGGCAGAGAAAACAACTCAAGTACAGACCATGAGATAGGAGAGGACAGGAAGTTTACTTACTTTGGATCCTCTTGCTTACAAGAGCTTTTGTTGTCATTATCTCAAGGCAAGGGAATAATACAATCTTAGTTACTAGGCTTCTTAGACTTTCTCTTTCCAAAAAGATAAAAATGCAATTTTTAAGCAATAAACCTGCCACTAAGAACTCTCTGGGATATTGGGTAGATGAAGGGAGGGGTATATTCTGAAGCAGCAGAGAACCAGGATATAAGGGAGCCCAATCCACAATTTGCCAAAATCATGTAATGTTCAGGTTTCTGATGGAAGCTAAGACACTGAGTAAGGAGAAGGAAGTAAAAGCTGGAAAATCCATATTGCTTTGGGGTAAATGACCTATGAAATGGGATGGGGCCATACTTCAGTAGTGCCAAACACCCAGTAGGAGTTCATTAAATGCCTGTTGAATGAATAACCCGTACATCTCAGATATGCTTTGCCGTGATAACCTGTGCCAGGAGTATTGTTAAAAATTCATTGGTTCTGTTGCCCTAATTTAGTGACTCATCCTCTGTCCTTACCACCCACATGCAATCAGAGCACAGAAACTTCTCAGGGCTAAGCTAGAAAAAATAATATGTGTGTGTGTGTGTATATATATATATATATATATATATATATATATATATATATATATAAATGTATTAAATATATATATGATTTATGTAAGAAATACAATGTCTGACTCCTATCAGAAAACAGAATATATATATTCATATAGGAGTCATACAGTGTAATTCTTGCATAAAACATATATATGTAAAGGACTTTCCAAGCTGGGAGTCCCATAAATATCAAGCACTGCCCTCCATTCAAGCTCTAGATCTGTCTCTCTCTCTCCCTCAGTCACAGAAAGAACAGGAAAGGCACATCCATCTAGATAGCTACAGACCTTTCAGCAAGGACAGTTTTAAAGTGTCTAACATGGTGAGAGCTATGAAATCATTCTTCACGTGTACATTTTTAAAAGTCTATATGCATAAATTAGTTTCCCATAGTGCTGCAGAGCTCTAATTATTTTTTAATTTATACAAATACATGCAATTAAAATGCAATTACAATGCAATTAAAATGCCAGTATAATTAAAATGCAGAAAGAAGAAAATTTATAAATCTGTTCATGAAGCCCCTTGATTTCTTCTTGTGTTCAATTAATGCCACTTATGATTTAAAGATTGTGAAAAATCTTATTTCGGTTAGTAAGACCAGCCCATCAATCCATGTACCTTAGAATGTGAAGTCTTGTCTAGATCCACAGGGTATACCTTTATGACGAATGTTGGACCAGAACTGGCCAAATGAGAGTTGTTTGACAAAGATATAGCCAAAAGAAGGGGGGAACATTAAGGGTGCCTGCCCTACGGAGGAGTAAAGAATGCATGCAAGATCCAGGTCTTCCAGTATTTCTCAAATGTTGGCCAGATATATTTACATAGTTCCCTAACAAGAGCAACCACCCTCTTTACCCTAATTGCTCTGTAAATGAAGACATTCAGTTAATAGGGACTGATCTGAAGTACAGCAGTACACGATAGATTTTAAAAAAAGAAAAAACAAAAAACTGAAGATGCCTTCTGCTAAATGACTCTTTTTTTATAGATAAAAACTTGGGAAGGGGAAAAAAAAGACAGGCAGCAAGCAATCTGATGACAAGCTAGAAACTCAAACCCAAAAGGCCAGATTTGATTAAATTATATTCATACAACAAACATTTATTGTGCACATCTAGGCTCAGGGTATATAAAATAACATGTGGTCCCAGTCCTCTGGGAAACCATCGTCTGCAGGAGAGAATAGATATGTAAACAGCTCATTGTTATACAAAAGGATCAGTGTTATAGTGGTCACATGCACTTCAGGGGCACAGAGAAATTAATAATAAAAGAGCTCTCCAGGAAGGAGAAAATGCTTGAGTTGGGTCTAGGGGGCTTATTATCTCAGTGACTGGGGCACAACTGGCATTTAGTGGGTAGAGGTCAGGGAAGTGAACCATCATTACCCTGGATCAATTCCCCACACAAAGAATTGTACTGCTTCTCACATGACTCAAATGTCAAGTATCTTGCCAGGCATTTAGGAGCTAAAATACTTGTTTATAATTATTTGAGCCTTGCTGCTAACTCAGTTTTACATATAAACCACAAAGGATATGTTTTCTTTTCTTTTTTTTTTTTTGGTATCATTCAAATATCCAGGAATATTTTTTAATTTTCCAGGAATGCAACTACCTTATAAAACAAAGGAACATTACATTTTGTTTTGTTCAGAATTTTTACTTTCTTATATAAACATATCAAGGTATATTTATTCTTCATTCTTTTGATATAGGGCAAGAAACTTTTTTCTTCAGTATATGCCTTTTGATAGGGGTCAGAGATTATATTTCTTACATAAATATCAAAATATGTCTACAGTTTCCGGTTTCAACTTCTTAAAACCGGAGTGGAAGCAGAAGAACAATTTCTAATGAGTATGAGCTTCAGATCCCTAGTTTTTCCTCCAGTTTTTTAGAATGGTCTCTGTGCACATTTGTGAGATCTGTTCTGACGTGAAGGGCTGTGCATTGCCCAGCTCCAAGGTTTCTGCTGTGCCGCAGCCCTCGTGCATACCTAGAGGTAGAATTGCTGAGTCATAGAGTTTATGCAGTTCCAATTTTTCTTGATATTTCCAAATAGTTCTTCAAAGTAGCTGTCCTATTTATTGTTCTACCAGCAATGGTCCCACAACCTCACTAATACTTGGAGTTATCAGACTTCTTCATTTTTGTTAATCTCACTAATAACATAAATGTATATCAATGTTGTTTTAAAGTTCTTGGATAATTAGAAGTTGGACATTTCTTATATGTTTATTGGTCTGTCAGGTTTCACCCTCTGTGAATTACATGTTATATCTTTTCTCCATATTTCGCGTAGTTATTTTCTGTCTTTTTCTTATTGACTTATGAGTTCTTAATATACTTTAGATCCTAATCTCTATGTGCATTGCAAATATCTTCTCCTAGATGGTGGGTTGTCTTCTCAATTTTGTTTTAGTTTTTAATGTAGTCAATTGTAACCATCTTTTCTTTTTTGGCTTGTATTTTTTTGTGTGTTATTCAAGAAATCTTTCCTATACCAAAGTTATGAAGCTCTTCTACATGTTTTTCTTAAAGTGTTTCATATTTGCTTATCTAATTTTGGTCTTTAATCCATCTGTGTGTGTGCATGTGAATGTGTGTGTGAGTGTGTGTATGTGTGTGTTATGAGATAGAGATGTAATTTTTTTCATGTAGATATCTAGTTGTCCTAGCACCACTTTTTTTTAAGAATTAACATTTTCTCACTTATTTGTAATGCTGTTAATGTCAATGACCAAACTCATATATACTTAAGTCTATTTCGAGGTCTAACGGTCTAATTTTTTTATCCATATATCAATACCACTCTTTTCATTCCTAGAGCTTTACAGTAAATCTTGATAACAGATAATATCCCTCCCTCTAGTTATTCCTCTTCCTCAAAATTGTCTTGATTGTCCTTTTTCATTTACTCTTCTATGTGAGTTTCTGAATCAGATAGCCAAGTTCCCTGAAAAATCCTGCTCATTTTGTAATCATGTTGAATATAGGTATTAATTAGAGGAGACTTTATCATACCAAATCTATTCATTCAGAAACATGATATAGTTCTTCATTCATCTAGGTTCCCTTGTTGTCTTTCAGTAAAATTTATTATTTTCTTTATAGATGTCTTGAACGACTTTCCTTATATTTATTCTTTGGTTCTTTAGAGTATTTCTTGCAATTACAAATAACATACTTCTAAAATTATATTTTCTAATTATTACTTGATGAGATAAAGGCATTACTTCTGATGTTTTGATATTGTTGATAAGTCAAACAGTATATTTGCCTTACTGATTAATTCTAATGGTTTGTAAAATCTTGCATTTTCTATATAGACCCTGAAAACAATGGCAAATGCCAATCAATCTTCTTTTTTCTCTTATTGTGCCAATTAGGACTTCTAATACAATGCTAAATATGAGCAAGAATAGAGGATATCTTTGTCCTGTTCTCACCCAGAATACTTCTAAGAATGATATTCATTATATATTTTTGTTAGATACCTTTATCCAATTAAAGAAGTTTTGTTCTATTCTAGTTTGCTAAGAGATTTTACCATAAATGAGTGTTGATATTTTTCCAGAATTTTTTTTGCAAATATTTGAGGTACTGAATGGTTGTTATCCCTTAACATTACAGTAAAATTTTTATATATTGAATATTCCTGAGATAATCATGTTTGATTATTATTTATTATATATTTTATACTCATCTCTGTTCATAAGTGAACATAACCTATAATTTCCTATTTACATGCTGTCTTTTTCTAATTTTGCTATCAAAAATATACTAGCCTCAAAAAATGAGTTGGGGACCGTTCCCCCATTTATATGATATTGGGTACATACAAGGTTTGAATTGACCTGTTTTCCAAGTGAAATGTTCTTTCTTATCATCATGTAAAATGCTCTTAATTCTTAACAACTAAAGGGTAATGCTCTTAATTCTTAAAGAGTATTTGTTATTAACATATCTACATTAACTTTATTTTATTTAGTATGACCTAGAATACATTTTTTTACCCTTTAATTTTGGCCCTCTGTGTCAAGTTTTAGGTGAGTGTCTTTTAAATATTACTGAGCTGCATTTAAAAAAAAAAAAAAAACCTAATCCAAGATTCTCTGCTCTTAGTTACTAAGCTAGTTCATCTATATTTGGTGTAATATTGAAATATTTCCATTTATTTCTACTCTATTATTTTCAAATTTCTATTAAACAAGTTTTGATGAACTTCCTTTTTTCCTTTCTTAACTTCTGTTGAATTGGTTGTTTTATTCTTTATATTAGTTTGGAAGCTATACAATCTATTGTTATTTTAATGATTATTCATATTTTAATATATATTGGAATATTAACTATAAAATTAATCTATATGTTTTCACTCATCCCAAACAAAGAAAGAAACTCAGAATATTTTAACTCTGAGATCACTTTCAATCTTACTTGTTATTTTTGCCCTGTATTTAAATTCAACCTTGCTTTTAAACTCTGCTGCCCCACTGCCTCACCACCATTTATATTCAACATTATTATTATAGCTTTATACAGTCAGTACTTGTTTAGTTTTATTGAAATTTTATCAATTTATTGGGTCACCATTGCTTTTTTGTTTCCCACTCCTTTGTTTGGGTTAAATTTTCTTCTTACTAAAATATACCCTTAATAAGTTCTTGTAGTGAGGCTCTATGGGTGCTAGATTCACTCCATCTTGTTTTTCCAAAAATGTCTTAATTGTGTCCTCACTCTTGAGTGATAGTTTAGTGTGCTCATTCTAGATAACAATTATTTTCTGTCAGCATTTTAATATATCATTCTACTGGCTTCAGACTTCAGTTGTTGATATTAAAAATTCAGCTGTATGTTTAATGGTCATTCCTCTTGTAAGCTGACTTTTTCTCTAGTTGTCTATAAAATCTCCATGTTTTCTTTGTATAGTTAAGTTTCATCATAATGTGTATGGTTGTGGATTTATTTGTATTTATTCTGTCTTACATTCATTGTGCTTCTGACATTATTGATATCCTTATATCAATTTTAGAAAATTCTCAGCCATTATATCTTTATATATTGCCTCTTTACTATTCTCCCTCTTTTCTCTTTCTGGAACTCTTAGACCTATTTTGGACCTTCTCATTTTACCCTCAATATTTTAAAATTTCTCTTTTATATTTTCCATTTGAAACTTCTTGCCTAGCTACTCTAGTTAACTCTATGTTATTTACATTCAACTTCTCAGCCATTGTCATTTGAGAATGACAAGTAAAGACTTGATGCTTCATTCAGTGCTATAGCCTTATGGTAAACTTTCTGAAAAAAATTCCGTGTACGCTCTGAGGAAAAGCCAATTGCTTAAACATTGCATTGCACAAAAATCCCTCAAGTGCCCATAGGAAACAGCTGCCATACTTTCTCAGAAACTCCAAACAACCATACTCCAATGGGATGAGACAGCACCTGGAGCTTCAATGTCTTCTCTAAGTTACAGAGCTAGGTTGGACACAGTACAGGTCAAACTTTTCATTCACTGTAGGCAAACCAATAGTCTTGGGTCTCACTATGTCTTTATCAATTAAAATCTTAGCACCACAGTGATCCTAGTCATGGTACAACCTATATGAGCATGAATCTCTAGGTTTTTCAGCACTGGACTCCATGAGTGGGAAGGTAACTCTCTCCTTCTCAGCTAGCATACATCTTCTGATGTCTGGGTCCCAAACGCTAAGGAACCAAGCTTAAAAACCTAAATAACACATTCTATTTAGAATCATCTTTATATCCCTGTGTACTCATACAATATGCAGAACATAAAAAGGGCAGAAGAAAGCAGAAGATGCCACTTGGGGGTTCACTAACAGGCCTATACTGGCACACGATCCACATATACTGTTATACTGCACTAAGCATTCCCTTCACAACTCAGCCACTGGGTTTTTCATTTCAATGACCATAGTAGCCATTACTAGGAGGTCTATTTGATTTATTTACAAACATGTCTGGTCTTTTCATTGTATCTTACTTTTCATGATTTTAATGCATTCTTCTACATTTTTAATTATTTTAAATGTACTTATTTTATCATTCCCATTGCAGGTTTGGGAGATTCATTCTCCTATTTATTGTGCCGGGTGGCTCTCATTCATGGTTTGTTGTTTTCTCATCTGTTCTGTAATCTTGGATTGTGACCTCGTCTTCAGCAAGTTCTGTTGAAATCCTCTTCCACGGAGTGAAAGTATGTTTCTCCAAAGTGGTTTTGTGTTTGCTTCTCTAAAGTATCCCAGGGACATCATTAGCTCACAGCAATTTTCTTAAAATTTTCACAGAATGTCTTGGCTTGAGGGCACCCAGAACATGTGGATATTATCATTTCAAACCTTGAAACCAGGTTCTCAGAGATTTTCCTTTCTTTCCTTCACTCAAGACAGATAAGCTTTCTCATCATCTCTTTATGTTGGTGTGTGGATTTTTAGTCCACTTTTACACAGAAGGTGCAGGATTTCAAAATCCAGGCTTTATACAAGGGCTTTATTTTGAACTCTCTGGTTATCCAGGACTAGCTTCATTTCCTCTGCCTTGTAGGCATTAAAGCCATGCTCCCCAGCCTCCAAAAAAGATTAAACATCAGCTCAGACTCATCTTATTTAATTAACAGTTCCTTCTTTATCCCTGGGAACTGGGGTTACATTTCCTCATAAATGTAATTGTACATATCTAATAATTTTTACTGTATTTTATCCAACATGTATAGAAGCTGTTAGAAGGAGAATTTTCCGATTGTTTTGCCTGCCAGCTTGCTGGAACCAGAAATTCTCAATTGTATTTCTTACACACAACTCTCTTTTTGTACTAATATTATAATGCTTCTTGTACTAATATTTTTGTACTAATATTTTAACTTGCTTTTTGTACTAATATTATACTCTCTTTTGTACTAATATTATAATGCTTTACATTCACTTTCATTAAATTACATAATTATAATAGTAAGTTTAACTTAAATCAACAGATTTGGGAGCACATGTACACACTCATCTGATTCTTTGTGAGTATATAACTCCAACTGGTAGAAGCAGGTGTTTAGTGCATACTAGAGAGTTTCCTGCTAGCCAGGTATGTTCTGCAGGCTATAAACATCAGTTAGTATGTTTTACAGAAAGAATGGGGACTATTACAAATCCAATGAGGGGGTTAAACGGGGATTAAGAAAGCATCCGTTATAACTTTTAGGAATGGAGCATAGGAATTGATGAGAAATGAGTCTAGAGAAATATGTTAAATTCATGCTCTGAAGGCATATCAGTCATTCTAAGAAATTTGGCCCTAATCCTTACCAAAGTATATAGACCTGTGGGTTTTGAATGAGAAAACATACATGAAACAATCTGCATAAAGTTTTACACAAATGTAAGACATTTTTCCTATTATTCCAATATCGATAAAAGTTTCCCAAACCCCTAGAAGTTAGTGAAGCAGTTTAAATGTTCTAATATTTATATGAATGCAAGTTCTCAAGCCACTTTGAAGCTTTTACAGATATTCTTGAGTGGAATTGTCACTCCACTCACTTGGCCTGTGATACCTCAGTGAACTTCTCCACCATCCAATGGACCTCAGTTACACCCTCTTCAAAGAAGTCTGAGCCTCAGCCTTAGTGATGGGGGAATGTGTTCAATCCCTGTGTACTCTGCCTCAACCCTAGAGCTACTGACTGCCCCTATATTTGTCATTCTTGTCTTCTTTAGAGTTCTTTTTACCCCTTAGTAGTTATGTCCCATTACTAGTTAATAATTCTTTATATTAAACTTTCTCTGTTTGAATTAATGTGTTGTTTCTCTCTCCAGATCAGATAATGATTAATACACACATTGAAATTTGAGAACCAGTACCCTAGATCACAAAATTATCCCAGAGTTTCCTGTTATTTTCACCAAAAGTAAGTGAATGATTCCAATGACCATATAAATACTTGTTCTTAAAAGACTGAGGGTCATAAATACCATAAACTTACAAGTTCAAATAACTATTTATTCAGGGAAATTCTGACATAAGCCACATACTGTGTACTTTTATGGCTATATATGCAATCTGTACATGTGTGCTGATGCTTTTCTGGTTACAAAGCCTATAAAACACTAGTTTAATTTTTTAAAATCTCAGGTCACTATGATTCAAGGCAAAATTAATCATCTGGGGAGCTAAGAGATAATATTAGTAATTATAGTTCAAAGTTGTTTGAAATACGTTATAATTATTCATTTATAGAATTCTATTTCAGTCATGAAATGAGTACAAAGGTCAAGAAAAGGAAATATATATTTAATGGGGCTTTACAAAAGGAACATCCTTTTTTTAAAAGAAGCACAGGATCTCACACAACATATTACACCCATTATTATAGTGAGTAAACATTGCTCACAGCAAGAAACCCACCTTAATTTACTTATTGAATTAAAATTAAAACACCTACTCAATCAAAGTGACCTATCAGTGCTGTAATTTCTACTGCTTCCATGAATACATTTCTTATAAAAGATTAGGCTGTTAAAACGAAAGGTCCAGATAAGAAAGTGAGAATTGCACATCAAAGTTATAGGCCACAAAAGTTTCAGAACTTCAACTTTTATCTCCAAGCTAACTTTAACTTACAAACCTAAATTTTCACAAGACCTCATATCAGCCCTTCTTCCCCAAAAGTGAGTTAATTGTAAAAATCATTCTTGATACACAGCTTGGGGCTTTGTGTCCACCTATAGGGGTGGGATAGGGAGGGTGGGAAGGAGACACAAGAGGGAGGAGATATGGGGATATATGTATACGTATAGCTGACTCACTTTTTTATAGAGCAGAAACTAACACAACATTGTAAAGCAATTATACTCCAATAAAGATGTTAAGAAAAAAAAAATCAAAAAACAATCATTCTTGACCCAGAATTGAAAGATTTTATATTTCTCAAGGCACATTCTTAACAACAGATTCATCAAAACATAAAAATCAGAAAGGTATTCCCAGCTTTTAAGATGTTTTCTTGACAACATTGACATTGATGTGAATGTCCTTAGGCGCAATAGTATTCTGTATGAGACAAATGACTTTAAAACGTGAGGGTTTTGTCCTGGCAGAACCACAGAAACTTGTTCAGAAGACTGAGGGCCCCTACAAATCTCAGTGTCAGATTAAAAGTTCAAATTCTTATAGTTTTCTTGGAACATAAATTTTGATTAAGGTTGTGAAAAGAGTTACTTTATGATTTTAATTTCTGCTTCCAGATTCCTTTGAATCTTAGTGTCCTTGATTCTTTGTCTTCTATGTAGACATATCATAGCAGAATCTCAGCCTTTGTTTTTTCCAGTGGGGTCCACATGAAACCCACTTTTCTTGTCAATTCACTCAGTGTTTTATGGTTATCATCTAACAGAATTCATCCTCCTGCCTCCTTCATTTTGTAACAGCACTCAGCCTGATACCCACTTATTTTCCTTGCTTTTTCACTCATATTTTGATTGGTTGATATTGGCTTCTCACCTGTTGATGACCCACATCTCAAATCCTAGAAGTGTATCTGGAGCCAAAAAAATCATTCTTAATTGTTTTCAGTCATCACATTGATTTTAGTTGCTTAACAATAAAACATGATTTTTTCTTTTCAGAGACAATCTGCCCTTGGTTTTTAAGAAACACTGGGTAACTCTGACAGAATTTTAGACATGTATATTTGAATAGGAAACAATGAATCTGGATATCGTTGTTCACAGCCTCAAAATGCAAACCTCATTTCTAGTTACTTGCTTGTGTAGAGGGTTTCATAAAGTTCTGATTGTGATTATCTTGTCTTGAAAGGTGAGGAAAGGAGAATGTACACTGATATTTTTATGGATAGAAGATCTAGTGATGAAACAAAGTTAATGAGCTCATGTTGGCCACTCTTGATTGCTAGAGTGTATTAATTTCTCATATCTCTGAACTAGGATTCTCTAAACGAGTGCTTGCCAAATGTTAATGTGCATACTAATCCCCTGAGATCATTCTAAGGCAGATTCTAATTCAACAACTCTGAGTCAGAGCCTGAGATTCTGCATTTTTAACAACTTCCCAGGTGATGCTGATGCTGAGGCCTGAGGCCCCACTTTGAGTAGCTCAGCCCCTCCACCATAGAAAGCAATTGAATCACAAGAAGGTGCATGTGCACTTCTAACAAGTAGACCTTATGAGTAAATAAAGTTGTAAGAAGAAAGCCCTCTTTTCTGATCAGTCAACTTCCAGGCCCCATTTCTGAATATAGGAGTCAGGAAAAAGATTACTAGAAGGTTTGGATCCACCAGAGGGCAGACAGCAGAAGCAAGAAAAATGACAATCCTGCAGCCTGTGGAACAAAAACCATATTCACAGAAAGATAGTCAAAATGAAAAGGCAGAGGACTACGTACCAAATGAAGGAACAAGAAAAAACCCCAGAAAAACAACTAAATGAAGTGGAGATAGGCAACCTTCCAGAAAAAGAATTCAGAATAATGATAGGGAAGATGATCCAGGACCTCGGAAAAAGAATGGAGGCAAAGATCGAGAAGATGCAAGAAATGTTTAACAAACACCTAGAAGAATTAAAGAACAGAGATGAACAATACAATAACTGAAATGAAAAATACACTAGAAGGAATCAATAGCTGAATAACTGAGGCAGAAGAATGGATAAGTGACCTGGAATACAGAATGGGGGAACTCACTGCTGTGGAACAGAATAAAGCAAAAAGAATGAAAAGAAATGAAGACAGCCTAAGAGACATCTGGGACAACATTCAACACACCAGCATTCGCAGTAGAGAGGTAAAAGAAGGAGAAGAGAGAGAGAAAGGAGCTGAGAAAATATTTGAAGACATTATAGTCGAAAACTTCCCTAACATGGGAAAGGAAATAGCCACCCAGGTCCAGGAAGCACAGAGAGTCCCAGCCAGGATAAACCCAAGGAGAAAAACACCAAGACAAGTAGTAATCAAATAGACAAATATTAAAGACAAAGAAAAATTATTAAAAACAACAAGGGAAAAACGACAAATAACATACAAGGGAACTCCCATAAGGTTAACAGCTGATTTCTCAGCAGAAACTCTACAAGCCAGAAGGGAGTGGCACGATATATTTAAAGTGATGAAAGGGAAGAACCTACAACCAAGATTACTCTACCCAGCAAGGATCTCATTCAGATTTGATGGAGAAATCAAAAGCTTTACAGACAAGCAAAAGCTAAGAGAATTCAGCACCACCAAACCAGCTCTACAACAAATGCTAAAGGAACTTCTCTAAGTGGGAAACACAAGAGAAGAAAAGGATCTACAAAAACGTACCCAAAACAATTAAGACAGTGGTAATAGGAACATACGTATCGATAATCACCTTAAATGTGAATGGATTAAATGCTCCAACCAAAAGACACAGGCTCGCTGAATGGATACAAAAACAAGACCCATCTATATGCTTTCTGCAAGAGACCCACTTCAGACTTAGGGACACATACAGACTGAAAGTGAGGGAATGGAAAAAGATATTCCATGCAAATGGAAATCAAAAGAAAGCTGGAGTAGCAATACTCATATCAGATAAAATAGACTTTAAAATAAAGAACGTTACAAGAGACAGGGAAGGACACTACATAATGCTCAAGGGATCAACTCAAGAAGAAGACATAACAATTATAAATACATATGCACCCAACATAGGAGCACCACAATACATAAGGCAAATGCTAACAGCTATAAAAGAGGAAATCGACAGTAACACAATAATAGTGGGGGACTTTAACAACTCACTTACACCAACAGACAGATCATCCAGACAGAAAATTAGTAAGGAAACACAAGCTTTAAATGACACAATAGACCAGATAGATTTAATTGATGTTTATAGGACGTTCCATCCGAAAACGGCAGATTACACTTTCTTCTCAAGTGCACATGGAACATTCTCCAGGATAGATCACATCTTGGGTCACATATCAAGCCTCAGTAAATTTAAGAAAATTGAAATCATATCAAGCATCTTTTCTGACCACAACGCTATGAGATTAGAAATCAATTACGGGGAAAAAAACCTAAAAAACACAAACACATGGAGGCTAAACAATATGTTACTAAATAACATAGAGATGACTGAAGAAATCAGAGGAAATCAAAAAATACCTAGAGACAAATGACAATGAAAACATGACAATCCAAAACCTATGGGATGCAGCAAAAGGAGTTCTAAGAGGGAAATTTATAGCAATACAATCCTACCTCAAGAAACAAGAAAAATCTCAAATAAACCATCTAACCTTACACCTAAAGGAACTAGAGAAAGAAAAACAAACAAAACCCAAAGTTAGTAGAAGGAAAGAAATCATAAAGCTCAGAGCAGAAATAAATGAAATAGAAACAAAGAAAACAATACCAAGGATCAATAAAACTAAAAGCTGGTTCGTTGAGAACATAAACAAAATTGATAAACCTCTAGCCAGACCCATCAAGAAAAAGAGGAAGAGGACTCAAATCGATAAAATTAGAAATGAAAAAGGAGAAGTTACAACAGACACCACAGAAACACAAAGCATCCTAAGAGACTACTACAAGCAACTCTGTGTCAATAAAATGGACAACCTGGAAGAAATGGACGAATTCTTAGAAAGGTATAACCTTCCAAGACTGAACCAGGAAGAAATAGAAAATATGAACAGACCAATCGTAAGTTATGAAATTGAAACTGTGATTAAAAATCATCCAACAAACAAAAGTCCAGAACCGGATGGTTTCACAACATTTAGGGAAGATCTAACACCCATCCTTCTCAAACTCTTCCAAAAAATTGCAAAGGAAGGAACACTCCCAAACTCATTCTATGAGGCCACCATCACCCTGATACCAAAACCAGACAAAGATACTACAAAAAAAAAGAAAATTACAGACCAATATCACTGATGAATATAGATGCAAAAATCCTCAACAAAATACTAGCAAACAGAATCCAACAACACATTAAAAGGATCATACACCATGATCAAGTGGGATTTATCCCAGTGATGCAAGGATTCTTCAATATATGCAAATCAATCAATGTGATACACCATATTAACAAACTGAAGAATAAAAACCATATGAGCATCTCAATAGATGCAGAAAAAATTGACAAAATTCAACACCCATTTATGATAAAGACTCTTCAGAAAGTGGGCAGAGAGGGAACCTACCTCAACATATTAAAAGCCATATACAACAAACCCACAGTAAGCATCATTCTCAATGGTGACAAACTGAAAGCATTTCCTCTAAGATTAGGAACAAGACAAGGATGTCCATTCTCACCACTATTATTCAACATAGCTTTGGAACTCCTAGCTACAGCAATCAGAGAAGAAAAAGGAATACAAATTGGAAAAGAAGAAGTAAAACTGTCACTGTTTGCAGATAACACGATACTATACACAGATAATCCTAAAGATGCCACCAGAAAACTACTAGAGAATGTTCAGAAGATGGTGGAAGAGTAAGACATGGAGATCACCTTCCTCCCCACAAATACATCAGAACTACATCTACACGTGGAACAACTCCTACAGAACACGCACTGAATGCTGGCAGAAGACATCAGACCTCCCAAAAGGCAAGAAACTCCCCACGTACCTGGGTAGGGCAAAAGAAAAAAGAAAAAACAGAGGCAAAAGAATAGGGATGGGACCTGCACTGCTGGGAGGGAGCTGTGAAGGAGGAAAGGTTTCCACACACTAGGAAGCCCCTTTGCAGGCGGAGACTGCGGGTGGCGGAGGGGGAAAGCTTCAGAGCCACGGAGGAGAGTGCAGCCACAGGGGTGCAGAGGGCAAAGCGGAGAGATTCCCGCACAGAGGATCGGGGCCGAGCAGCACTCACCAGCCCGAGAGGCTTGTCTGCTCACCCGCCGGGGCGGGTGGGGGCTGGGAGCTGAGGCTCGGGCTTCCGGAGGTCAGATCGCAGGGAGAGGACTGGGGTTGGCGGTGTGAACACAGCCTGAAGGGGCTAGTGCGCCACAGCTAGCCGGGAGGGAGTCCGGGAAAAAGTCTGGAGCTGCCTAAGAGGCAAGAGACCATTGTTTCGTGGTGCGTGAGGAGAGGGGATTAACAGCGCCTCTTAAAGGAGCTCCAGAGACGGGCGCGAGCCGCGGCTATAAGCACAGACCCCAGAGACGGGCATGAGACGCTAAGGCTGCTGCTGCCACCACCAAGAAGCCTGTGTGCAAGCACAGGTCACTCTCCACACCTCCCTTCCCGGGAGCCTGTGCAGCCCGCCACTGCCAGGGTCACGTCATCCACGGACAACTTCCCCAGGAGAACGCATGGCGCGCCTCAGGCTGCTGCAACGTCACACTGGCCTCTGCCACCGCAGGCTCGCCCTGCATCCGTACCCCTCCCTCCCCCTGGCCTGAGTGAGCCAGAGCCCCTGAATCAGCTGCTCCTTTAACCCTGTCCTGTCTGAGCAAAGAACAGACGCTCTCAGGCGACCTACATGCAGAGGCGGGGCCAAATCCAAAGCTGAACCCCAGGAGCTGTGCAAACAGAGAAAGGGAAATCTCTCCCAGCAGCCTCAGGAGCAGCGGATTAAATCTCCATAATCAACTTGATGTACCCTGCATCTGTGGAATACCTGAATAAACAATGAATCATCCCAAAATTGAGGAGGTGGACTTTGGGAGCAACGACATATTTATTTTTCCCCTTTTTCTCTTTTTGTGAGTGTGTATGCGTATGATTCTGTGTGTGATTTTGCCTGTATAGCTTTGCTTTTACCATTTGTCCTAGGGTTCTGTCTTTTTCTTTTTTTTAGTATAGTTTTCAGTGCTTGTTATCATTGGTGGATTTGTTTTTTGGTTTGCTTGTTCTCTTCTTTCATTCTTTCTTTTTTTAAAATTACTTAAAAAATTTTTTTTAATAATTATTTTCTGTTTTTTATTTAAATAACTTATTTTGCTTTATTTTATTTTATCTTTTTCTTTCTTTCTTTCTCTTTTTCTCCCTTTTATTCTGAGCCATGTGGAGGACAGGCCCTGGTTCTCCAGCCAGGCGTCAGGGCTGTACCTCTGAGGTGGGAGAGCCAAGTTCAGGACATTGGTCCACCAGAGACCTCCCAGCTCCAAGTAATATCAAACGGCAAAAATCTTCCAGAGATCTCCATCGCAACGCCAAGACCCAGCTCCACTCAATGACCAGCAAGCTACAGTGCTGGACACCCTATGCCAAACAACTAGCAAGACAGGAACACAGCCCCACCCATTAGCACAGAGGCTGCCTAAAATCATATTAAGGCCACAGACACCCCCAAAACACACCACCAGACGTGGACCTGCCCACCAGAAAGGCAAGATCCAGCCTCATCCACCAGAACACAGGCACTAGTCCCCTCCACCAGGAAGCCTACACAACCCACTGAACCAACCTTAGCCACTGGGGACAGACACCAAAAACAATGTAAACTACAAACATGCAGCCTGCGAAAAGGAGACCCCAAACACAGTAAGTTAAGCAAAATGAAAAGACAGAGAAACACACAGCAGATGAAGGAGCAAGGCAAAAACCCACCAGACCTAACAAATGAAGAGGAAATAGGCAGTCTACCTGAAAAAGAATTCAGAATAATGATAGTAAAGATGATCCAAAATCTTGGAAATAGAATGGAGAAAATACAAGAAACGTTTAACAAGGACCTAGAAGAACTATAGAGCAAACAAACAGAGATGAACAACACAATAAATGAAATTTAAAATTCTCTAGAAGGGATCAATAGCAGAATAACTGAGGCAGAAGAACGGATAAGTGACCTGGAAGATAAAATAGTGGAAATAACTACTGCAGAGCAGAATAAAGAAAAAAAAAATGAAAAGAATTGAGGACAGTCTCAGAGACCTCTGGGACAATATTAAATGCACCAACATTCGAATTATAGGGGTACCAGAAGAAGAAGAGAAAAAGAAAGGGACTGAGAAAATATTTTAAGAGATTACAGTTGAAAACTTCCCTAATATGGAAAACGAAATAGTTAACCAAGTCCAGGAAGCACAGAGAGTCCCATATGGGATAAATCCAAGGAGAAACACGCCAAGACACATATTAATCAAACTATCAAAAATTAAATACAAAGAAAAAATATTAAGAGCAGCAAGGGAAAAACAACAAATAACATACAAGGGAATCCTATCCGCATGAGGTTAACAGCTGATCTTTCAGCAGAAACTCTGCAAGCCAGAAGGGAGTGGCAGGACGTATTTAAAGTGATGAAAGGGAAAAACATACAACCAAGATTACTCTATCCAGCAAGGATCTCATTGAGATTTGACAGAGAAATTAAAACCTTTACAGACAAGCAAAAGCTAAGAGAATTCAGCACACCAAACCAGCTTTACAACAAATGCTAAAGGACCTTCTCTAGGCAGGAGACACAAGAGAAGGAAAAGTCCTACAATAACAAACCCAAAACAATTAAGAAAATGGTAATAGGAACATACATATCGATAATTACCTTAAATGTAAATGGATTAAATGCTCCAACCAAAAGACATAGACTGGCTGAATGGATACAAAAACAAACCCGTATATATGATGTCTACAAGAGACCCACTTCAAACCTAGGAACACATACAGACTGAAAGTGAGGGGATGGAAAAAGATATTCCATGCAAATGGAAATCAAAAGAAAGCTGGAGTAGCAATTCTCATATCAGACAAAATAGACTTTAAAACAAAGACTATTACAAGAGACAAAGAAGGACACTAAACAATGATCAAGGGATCAATCCAGGAAGAAGATATAACAATTGTAAATATTTATGCAGTCAACATAGGTGCACCTCAATACATAAGGCAAATACTAACAGCCATAAAAGGGGAAATTGACACTAACACAATCATAGTAGGGGACTTTAACATCCCACTTTCACCAATGGACAGATCATCCAAAATGAAAATAAATAAGGAAACACAAGCTTTAAATGATGCATTAAACAAGATGGACTTAATTGATATTATTAGGACATTCCATCCAAAAACAACAGAATACACTTTCTTCTCAAGTGCTCATGGAACATTCTCCAGGACAGATCATATCTTGGGTCACAAATCAAACCTTGGTAAACTTAAGAAAATTGAAATCATATCAAGTATCTTTTCTGACCACAATGTTATGAGATTAGATATCAATTATAGGAAAAAATCTGTAAAAAAATACAAACACATGGAGGTAAAAAATACACTACTTAATAACCAAGAGACCGCTGAAGAAATCAAAAAATACCTAGAAACAAATGACAATGAAAACACAACAACCCAAAACCTATGGGATGCAGCAAAAGCAGTTCTAAGAGGGAAGTTTATAACAATACAATCCTACCTCAAGAAACAAGAAACAAGGCTTCAGTAATCAAGACAGTAGGGTACTGGCACAAAAACAGAAATATAGATCAATGAAACAGGATAGAAAGCCCAGAAGAAACCCACGCACATATGGTCACCTTATCTTTGACAAAGGAGGAAAGAATATACAATGGAGAAAAGACAGCCTCTTCAAGAAGTGGTGCTGGGAAAACTGGACAGCTACATGTAAAAGAATGAAAGTAGAACACTCCCTAACACCATACACAAAAATAAACTCAAAATGGATTAAAGACCTAAATGTAAGACTGGACACTATAAAACTCTTAGAGGAAAACATAGGCAGAACACTCTATGACATAAATCACAGCAAGATCCTTTTTGACCCACCACCTAGAGAAATGGATATAAAAACAAAAATAAACAAATGGGACCTAATGAAACTTAAAAGCTTTTGCACAGCAAAGGAAAGCATAATCAAGATGAAAAGACAACCCTCAGAATGGGAGAAAATATTTGCAAATGAAGCAACTGACAAAGGATTAATTGCCAAAATTTACAAGCAGCTCATGCAGCTCAATCTCAAAAAAACAAACAACCCAATCCAAAAATGGGCAGAAGACCTAAATAGACACTTCTCTAAAGAAGATATACAGATTGCCAACAAACACATGAAAGGATGCTCAACATCATTAATCATTAGAGAAATGCAAATCAAAACTACACTGAGGTATCACCTCACACCAGTCAGAATGGCCATCATCAAAAAATCTACAAACAATAAATGCTGGAGAGGGTGTGGAGAGAAGGGAACCCTCTTGCACTGTTGGTGGGAATGTAAATTGGTGCAGCCACTATGGAGAGCAGTATGGAGGTTCCTTAAAGAAACTAAAAATAGAATTACCATATGACCCAGCAATCCCACTACTGGGCATATACCCTGAGAAAACCATAATTCAAAAAGACACATGCACCCCAATGTTCACTGCAGCACTGTTTACATAGCCAGGTCATGGAAGCAACCTAAATGCCCATCGACAGACGAATGGATAAAGATGTGGTACATATATACAATGGAATATTACTCAGCCATAAAAAGGAATGAAATTGGTTCATTTGTTGAGACGTGGATGGACATAGAGACTGTCATACAGAGTGAAGTAAGTCAGAAAAAGAAAAACAAATATTGTATATTAATGCATATATGTGGAATCTAAAAAATGGTACAGATGAACTGGTTTGCAGGGCAGAAATAGAGACACAGATGTAGAGAACAAACGTATGGACACCAAGGGGAGAAAGTGGGGGGTGGGGGTGATGGTAGGATGAATTGGGAGATTGGGATTGACATGTATACACTGATGTGGATAAAATGGATGACTAATAAGAACCTGCTGTATAAAAAAAAATAATTAAATTAAATTTTTAAAAAAAGAAGGTTTGAATCCCAAGTGAGAGTTGCCACAATGTGCATCTAAATCTGCCTATTCAGATGATGACAGTTGGAGACTAACTTGCCTCTTTTTCTATCCCCTTGAACAGTCAGTGGGAGAATTTACTATCATGTATATTACCAGCTACATCCAGCTGATCAAAGATATGCAGAGAGTTGGCTATTACACCTTCATATCAAAGGTGAGAGATTGGAAGAGAGGCAAAAATTGGTGCCACGGTTTTTTTTTTTGGTCCACTGCATCCTTAATAAATTGGCCCTTTTAAAAGAATGTGGTATTGTGTGTTTTCCTCTATTGGTGCAACATAGGTGGGTTAAGGAAGTAGGAATAGACTTCAGGCAGGGCTAAAGCTTGGGCCTTTTAGGGGATTACACACCAGGAAAACTGACCTGGAAAACCTAATTTCAGTTTTTTCATTCTCCAGAAAAGTGCTGGGGTTGTTAATTGTTGCTTTCCCTGGGACCACAGGCTTGCAGAGGATCTTCTGGATGGCTGGGGATTCGGAGGGCAAGACAGTACACAGCACTTCATGAGAATCACAGAGGGAGTCTTGGAGGACTCCACATCCAAAGGGATCCTCAGCCCATTAGGTGGAACCATCTTCAGTGGGGTATTTTGGGAGACGTAAGGGCCAGGGAGACTCGTCCCTCTGACAGGGAGAAGGCTGTTGTGTCTCCCACTCCATGTAGTAGCAGCTGACTCTGTGTTCTCCCTCGAGGTGTCTATTGTTTGTTGGTGTCTTTCAATCAACTGTGCAATCATTTTCTTCCTGGAACTCACCTAGGTGACACCCAGAGCCTCGTTCAGTTATTTAGCAGATATTTATGGATTCCCTTCCATGGACGGGCACTGCATGGCCTTATCTGGACAGTATCACGGACATGCATGCAGTAGCGGCTATAGCGGGAGGGGTTGAGAACACAGGCAGACCTGGGTTGGAATCCCAATTCTGTTACCTACTAGCTGTGACCACTATGACCACTGTGAGTTTTTGCACCTATAGAAAGAAGATAATCCTTCACTGGATTGTCGAAGGAACTAAATGAAATAATGAACACGAGGGACTGAGCAGCAGTGTCTGGAATATCATAAGAGTTCAACAAAGTGTAGACATTATTTTATTGTTATTGTTATAATTATTTCTAAACACCCCCTCTGAGCTCTTGTCCAATATTTCCAACCACCTAGAGTTCTCTCTCCCTAGATATCCTCTGTAAGTACCTCAAACTCACTATTTCCAAAATGGAACCCATTAGCATTCTCAGGAAATTCATTCCTTTCTTTCTTATCTTAGTATCTCCATCTGCCATTATCTTTATGGACAAATAAATTATCTGAAGGCCACCTTTGACTCCTGTTTCTTCTTTACTCCCAAATTAAATATCTATTCTGTCCTTTTTAACTCATAAATACCTCCCTCTCTCTCCATTCCAACTTGCACTGCCCTGCTTTACACTTTCATTCTCTCTTTCCTGCATTGCCCCTAGGTACAGCTTCTGTAAATATTTCTAAATAATGCCGATTTTAACTACTTTGTCCCGTTGTGTCCACAATCACATTAGTACTTGTTGAACCGTGTTCTAGTTTTTTAATTCAAGAAATGCAGCCTCCTTACTGGTCTCCAGCCACCAATCTCTACCTTTTCTAAATCATGTGTCTCTCTGCCTCCAGAATGATCATTTAAAAAAACAAATCTGATGATACTGCTCCAAATCATAAATACCTTCAGGAGCTTCCTATTATTTCAAACTCCACTCAAGGTGTGGAAAAACCATCCACTACTGATCCCCACATTCACTTCTGAGCCCCATTCTCCTACCAAACCTATATCTATGCGTCCTATATACACTCTAGCCACATAGAGCCAGAATTTTCAAGGCAGGGAGCCTTCCCTATGTCGCCTTGACCCCGGATCCCTTCCCCATCCTGTGCACCCTCCTGTCTTTCCTACAATTGCCATCAATTCTTTCCTCATTCTACAAAAGTCACTTCCTCTGTGAAGACTTCCAAAACTTTTCTTCCAAGGATATTTAGCCACTTTTGCCTCTGGCCTCATATGGTAAAACACTCTACCACAGGGTCATTACAGAACAAGTCCTTCTGTGTCTGACTCTCCCGTGAGACTCTGAGTGTCTCTCCTACTAGACTGGGAGCTCTGCAGGGGCAGGTCTTTGCTCACTTCTTCATATTGACAACATGTAGTTTATCTTTGGTAAATGTTTGATGGATGAATGAAAAGTTTAATCAAGCTGGAGGCAGGGTGCTCTGGGCTCATTTGGGAGGGAAATGAAGGACACTCATTGGTGTTCTGTAGTTGGGAGGAAAGTAGCATCTCAAACAGTAACAGATTTTACAAATCAAAGCATAGCCTTCTTCTTTCTCCTATGAGAAGCACACTGAGAATTAAATCATCACTAAATGAAGCACAATCATCATTAAATCTTCAAGCAGCCAAAGGCCTGCGGAGTCCAAGCATAACAGAAAGGCCTTAGGGAACACTATGTGCAGGTCTTAGGAACACATACAAGAGGAAGTGAGGGCCAGTGCTCTGGGTCATTTGCATAAGGCTTTGGGCAACTACTTGGTCACTTGAGGACAAACGATTGCCTAGGTAGAAAGGTATGAGTGGACATTTTTCCATTAATGGTAAGAATTAAGGGATATATCATTCTGAGCCAAGAGAAGTGCTTTCTCTCCAAGCTAGTTCTATTACATAAGGGGTATATTACTTTGCTAAGGCGGCCATTAACAAAGTATCAGTAGAAATTTATCGCTTCGTAGTTCGCTAGGCATCTGAAATCAGTTCATTCTGAGGCTGTAAGGGAGAATCTGGTCCATGCCTCTCTGCTAGCTTCTAGAGTTTGCTGGCCATCTTTGGTGTTCATTGGCTTCTGCTGCCTTACCCTGATTTCTGCCTTCATCTTCACATGGCACTCTCCCTGTGTATATGTCCAAATTCCCCCCTTTCATAAGGGAACCATCATATTGGATTAGAGACCCATCCTACTGTAGTATGACCTCTTCCTAACTTAACTAATTACAATTGCACTGACCTTATTTCCAAATAGGGTCACATTCTAAAGTACTGGGGAGTAGGGCTTCAACATATAAAATTTTGAAGGAACACAACTCAACCTATAACAAGAGGTTAGATGGTGTTCATCCCAGGAAAGGCTGTTCTCCCAGCCTCTTGGGATGGCATACAAGAAACCCACAGGGAAGAGAGCTGTGGTTCTGATGGCTCAGGAAGAGAAGGGCTAGGAGATCCCTAGCAAACACTATCAACTAACCACCCAATCCTTGTGACTTGGGGAAGGGACAGACTATAAAGGAGGGGAGGAAAGGTCTTCGGAACCAGACCCCTTCCTAAGAACTCTTCTGGCAGGTCATGGGAGAAAAACACCAAGAAGCTCTCAGGGATAAACATACCACTGGACTTGAGGAAGCCCAGGATTGGGAAGGCATTGTGCCAGCTGGTTTACTGAAGCCCCAAGGTGTTTGACTGAGGTGACAAGGCACTGAGATTAAAGTCCTAATTCCTTACATCCAAATACTGGTTATGCATACAACACAGAATGTTTAGAAAGAAGATAATTTGACAAAAAATCTCTCTGCCTTAATTTATGGAAGGAGAAACCAAGACTCAGAGGGGAAATCTGTGCTATAACGTAGAAGAAAGAACACCAGACCAAGAAGCAGAACTCTGTGAGTCCTTATTTTGACGCTAACTAATCAAACTTAGGCAAACTATGTCAACTCACTGAGCCTCACTGACCTTATCTTAAACTATGATACATCCTTCAGAGAATGGCTCGGTTGATTAAAGGAGATAATGGATGTGAAAGTACCACTCGACTCTGAGAGATGGTTCAATAAATCCCAAAGTACACTCATCAAATCCTATTCCTATTTGAATCTATACTATCCAGCACACAGTAGACGTTCAGCAATGTCTGTTGATAAATGAATTAATTCAATCTAGCCCTTAAAAGGGAAAATCCCCAGAACACAACATCCAGATCTTAACCTGAATTCTAACTTCCTGAGGCCTTGAAAATAGGACTTCCCAGAGGTCCTTATCCAACAAGGCAACCCCAGAATCATAGGGACAATAGATTTCCTAAAGGCAGCATTTCAGTTATCCAAAAGAAACTCTCTTTCTAGGGTTGCTGCTTGTGTCCTGAGCAGGCTATTGGAAAGACCACATCCCCTGGCAAAACACAGGGGGGTTCTCTGGACTCAGAGAAATCTCCCCTGGGTAAGGACTACAC
This sequence comes from Balaenoptera acutorostrata, assembly GCF_949987535.1. NCBI lineage: Eukaryota > Metazoa > Chordata > Mammalia > Artiodactyla > Balaenopteridae > Balaenoptera > Balaenoptera acutorostrata. The sequence goes on from NC_080077.1 coordinate 70,774,284, forward strand.
ATCTGACACACTCCTCAAGGGGTGAGCGAGTGAACCCAGAAAGCAAATCCATAACAGCCAGCATAAACCTCCAGCAGTTATGATTCTGGAGTCTGGTGGCCATAGGAGAGACCTTTGGGCACATTACTGTGGCTGAGTGTTATTACTGTATATTGCGAGTTCTGACCTGGGGCAGAACTTTCTGTCTAGTGACTCACTCTTTTTCTTAGTACCAACTACATTGTTTCTTGTAGACTGATCAAAATGCTCACATAAAATCTCTTACTTTAGTACTTAGCCAATGATTAGAGGCTAGGAAAAGAAAAGTTAATTTTGATGCAAACAACAGAAACTGACCAAGTTGTAAGACTTACTGAAAAATCCAAATCGTATATTGCAAGGGGACATTTTTCAGGGAAATTATCCTTTAAAATATGGATGGTGCTCACCACTGTGAATCTGTGGCTTCAGTCTTTAGGGTGATTAGACGACAATGCTTTACCCTAACGAGTGATGTTTAGGAGATCATTAGATCCTGGAGGGATGTACTTTACAGCATTTAAATAAACCTAAGTTGGGCTTCCCTGGTAGTGCAGTGGTTGAGAATCTGCCTGCCAATGCAGGGGACACAGGTTCGAGCCCTGGTCTGGGAAGATCCCACATGCCGCGGAGCAACTAAGCCCGTGAGCCACAACTACTGAGCCTGCGCATCTGGAGCCTGTGCTCCGCAACAAGAGAGGCCGCGACAGTGAAAGGCCCGCGCACCGCGATGAAGAGTGGCCCCCGCTTGCCGCAACTAGAGAAAGCCCTTGCACAGAAACGAAGACCCAACACAGCCAAAAATAAATAAATAAATTAATTAATTTAAAAAAAATAAATAAATAAATAAATAAATAAATAAATAAATAAACCTAAGTTACTGAGCCCTAAAGAGCATAATTGATCATCATTTTATATTTGATCAAAATGGTTTGCAATTATTCCCACTGGGAGATTTATCCATTTGCATCTTGCAGTCAGTTTTGGAATTTTATCCCTTTGATCTTGCCATAATATCATGATTAATTGATTGATTCAAGGATTCAGGAGTCAATAAACCCAGTATTTGTTATTATTTATTATTTAACTGCCCCCAGTGTGCTGGCTGGCATTCAGAATCTAAAGAAAATACAGTCCAGCTCTCACAGCTTCTTAAAGAATTGATTACGCAGAAGAAAAAAAAAAGAAAAGAAAACCCCTTTTTTGTTCAATCGTGTGAATATTAATGAGAGAGAGATAACAAAGAAAATGCATGCTATACTTATATTGGCCATGATTTTAAAATGTCCTGAATATCTGGATTGTTGCTTACTTTTAAATTAATTTTTTGAGACATATATATACATATATATATCCATATTTGTATCTGTACCTGAGAATAAAGCTCCCAGTTTAGTTATTCCTCACATTGTAGAAATGATTCTACTTGGGCATTATTCAAGAAAGACACGGACTTGGAAAAAATAAGCAATAAAACTGTCTTCAGTTCATAAACGTAAAAAACATGTAAGTTTAGAGATATTAATTGTATCCTGATGACCTGTGTGCTTTTCTTAGATTAGGACTAAGCCTGAATAAACACTCCTTCACAGGATGGATTTAGCAGTGGCAAAGAATGAGTCACTGATCCCAAGAAACTCTAACTTCAGATGCCTAGATTTGCTGTCAAAGCCCTGGGCAAGCAAGAATATAACCAAATTGGCCAAATGGGAGGTAGCACAGTGATTAAATATGTTGCCAAATTTGTGCTGTAATTCTCAAATCATGCTTTTTAAGATAATCATTCAAACATGCACCCTAAAAGAAGAGGGGATTTGCTTTGTACATAATGACATGCATGGGTATTATAGCCTCATCCAATGATTAGCACAATGGCAGGATGATTTGGCAGGACTATTTTACATTTTACAAGGGATTAAATAAAGATATACAGAGCTCAGTGAATTTTTCCCAAGGATGCTAAAATAAAGTTAGTATTAACACTAAGATATTGCAATCCTAATTCATAATTTCCAGAGAATTGTCTCTTCCTAGGCCACATTTCTACCCATAAACTGTCAAATTATACAGAGATCTCGTTACACAAATATGCTACTCTCACTTGAAGCTCCAGGAGAGAGGTTTGCAGCATCTAAAAATGGAATTCATCACCAAAAGCCCAATAAAAACTCAAAGGTGTAAGGATGCTACTGATCTAAGATTGACGGTATGTCCTAAATGCACCAGCTGTGTAAAATATGAAACCATTGGCCATGCTGACGTCCCGAAGGAACTCGATGAGAAGCACATGCAATGCCACATGTCCTATATGACAGGCAAGACAACAATGGTTGACCAGATGTTCTTTTCCTTCTCATTTGCATGGTTAAGACATATGGTAACTGGGAAGAATGAAGTCATCTCTTAAGCAGTGATTTGAATGGCTTGAAATAAAATTGTTTTAAATCATAGGCCACACACCTGTCATGGATTAATGTTGCTGAACCTCTGAAAATAAACATGTTAACTATAACCTAAACATCTTATGTCATATGGCGTTTTTTATGCCTTACCGCACATTTACAATCCTTTAAATAAAGCGTAGCTCTTCGGAGGGTTTGAGATTGCATAGTTTTATCTGGAGAAAGGTTTGGTTTCCTTACACATGTTAAACTTGGGAGTATTTCAACACTTGCAATAGCAATATTTGGATGTCAGAAGATCTAGATTTCAGCACCCAGAGATAATTTGGTATATAAAACATCTGGTGTGTTTGTGAGAGAGTATCATTTAAATCAGTGGTTTCCATATTCCTTTTAGTTAAGTATGCCTTTTGGTAGAAAGTGCAGTTTCTGGTTTATGTTCTTGTCTTTTCAATGGCTAAAGTAAAACTAACACATATTTTTAAAGGTTGCCTTAAGTAAAATAATAGCAAAGAAGAAAGTCAATTTGCTTGCCATCTTGGGGACATGGGCAGCCAGACAACACAGCTCCAACTTATTACAGCTGATTCTCATACTCAGGATGTTAAAATCTTGGTAGTGACTTATGGAGCACAAATGAAACCAAAGCCCTGAAATTCAGTCATGCTGAGAATTCCCAAGGAGTATGTAGAGTTGGGACTCTGTCTTCTTAAATTTGGAGGTGACAGGAAAAAGCCATCTACTCGTTCCTCTTGTAACATAATTGATTTCCAGACGAGGAAAACTTGCCCCACCTATGGTTTCTATGCTTATATTTTGGCAGATCTCGTAAAATTCTGGTAATGTCAACACTCCCTGTTTACCTTGATGCTATCCTACAAACATGATATGTTAAAAGAGTCTACTTGCTGTAAAACATATTATTATTGATTTTTATGAAGCATTCTTTGGTGTAAGTCATCACACAGCAGTATTTTGAAGCCAGTATATGAATCACACCAAAGAAGGAGAATAAGGTTTGAAGTTTTAGTCTCATGTAAAAATGGAGCTTCTGAGTTGAAAACATCCCTCTGGACCAATGAGGATAAGATTTTAGAAGGGTGGACAAGAGATATGTTCAGCAAAATCTAGGGAAAACATTCAACACCTACTGTAACACAAACCAGGAAGGGGGAAGGCTTAACTGTACCAGACGTATCACAATTGAACACCGTTAGGCCAATATCTGTGGTATCAGTGTCAAATATTGATTATGTAATCTCTATTATTTTCAAGTTGGTGCTTATGAATACTGACAACACAGGCAGAATCCTTTGGCCAAATCAATCCTGAAAAGGGACAGCTAAATAGACCTAGAAGAATGACTAGCCCTTCCACTTCACGTGTTTATTGGCATTATTTCTTCAGGTCTAGGCACGGCTATGTCTATGGACCAGAGGGCAACACCAATACCACAACCTTGCCAGGTGGCTTCTGGCAAATTGTGGCTCTGGTATGACTTTGACCCAATGCTCACCATCACTGTCTCAATGCTTTGCTCTCCACTTTCAGCGTCTCCCCAGAACAATGCTCAGTACTTTCCCTACCCCCATCCCTGCCACCACAGCACCGACACGCTATTCTCCCGGTGGAATAGCTAGCGCGGCCAACCCATGAACCACACCGTGTCATGCTGGAGATTTCTTGTAGCGTGCTTTATCAAGTTGAGGAAGTTCGCCTCTACTCAATTTGCCGAGAGATTCTTTTATCACGGTGGGTATCAGATTTTGTCAAACGCTTTTTCCTATCGGTGAATATGATCATATGATTTTTCTTCTTCGGCTCGTTGATGTGGTGGATGACTTTGATTTTTGGATGTTGGATCAGCTTTTATTTGCTTTTTAAAACACAAATAGAGAAACAAAATTCTATTCAATGAGTACAACAAATAATAAAAGCCACCTCAACATCTTCTGACATAAGAGATAAAGATGAGAAACATTGATTAATATTGTTATTTTTCAATATGGAGAGGGCATGAAACCATTTGGATTTACAAAAACATAAAGTTATATTACTAGGCATTGTTATAAAGAATACTTTAATTCTCACCTAAAGTTTGGTAGCTCTGGGATTCCTTAAATTCTCTCTCTTCATGGAGAAACCCCCTACTTTCCAAGGCTAGAATATCAAGAGAATAAAATTTTTATTTTGGAAAAACCACAGAAGATGGTTTTTTAATTTTCAGCAGGAAAAGGCCTACTTGATGGAAGTGCATCACCAACTTGTAATTGACAACATTACTTCTAGGACTTTTAAATCTTGTTGCATTTCGCACCTAAAAGCATAAACAGCGTCCTCTTGTGGTGTTTTTGCTCTATGGGACAGACAAAGCAGAGCTCATATCTGGGTTTGTTCACAGGATTCAAGTCCCCTCTGCTGAACTAACTTATAATGAAATATTAATAGCAGCATCCAGAGGTGTTACCTTTCCAAGGAATATTGGCATTTTTGCTTCCTTATACCTAAAAGTTAACCTCTAAGACAGGTTTTCAGGAACTGGACAGAAAACCTATAGATCAGGTCAGTAGGGCTACAGAGTATTTGGTGTCCCTTTTCAATCACACCCTGTAGCTGATTGCCTAGTTCAACTACATATAAGGCTTTTCAGAGTCTTCAGGTAGCTATTTTTAAAATTTTATCCTGAGGTTTTCGCTGCAATCAGCGGGAGGGTTAAGCTGTAGGGGTCTTAAATCACCAAAGTAGAACTAGGACTCTAAAGAACTCATCTCACAGACAAGCAAACTAAGGCCCAGAGAAATGGACAATGATGACAGCAATTTCTTACATTTGTCATAGACCTTGATGGTTGACAAAGCACTTCCTCCTATTATGCTTTCAACCTCACAGTAATCCATTGTGAAGGTCCAGCCTTCTAATGCCATAGATTCTAGCAAGTTGCAATTTATGTTATAAAATTATGGCTGTGTTTAACATTTCATTTTTATTTCTCTCAACTGTTTTCCTTGATCTATACAAATAATATAACCCAACAGACAATGTAGGAGGACATGGATTTACAGTGCTGGGACATAAATTTGCAATTAAATAGAAAAAATTTTAAGATAAGGCTCAAACTGGGACCAAGGAACAGTAGAGACATCTTATACCTTCCTCGAGGTATTCAAGGCTGATGGCGGGGATGAAACCAAAAGCCATGCCAAGGTGAGCTTTGTCGAAGTGAGAGAAGGAATTTGGATCAAAACAAGTAGAATGTTATTAGATGAAACCCCTATGCGTATGCTGGTGCACGTCAACACCGGGAAGGCCAGGATATCTGAGAAAAAGGGGCCCTTTGCCATTTGTAAAAAGAGGTTCTCTCTCTTTCTTAGTCTTACTCCCAATGGTTTTAATTTTCATCCCACTTTTGTTTTTTCCAGGGCATTCTCACGTACCCAATCTCATTTCAATCACACAGCAACACGGACTTGACAAAACGGGCACTCGTTTTGCTGTTTACAGGTTTTTATAGCTGCCTATACAGGTGAGAAACTGAAGCCCAGAGGGCTCGAGAGTTTTACTCAATGTCACACAGTTAGGTTCGAAGTGAGCAGAAACTAGGACTCTAGCAGAACATGAGTCAGAGGAGGTCTCCAAAATGCAGTAGAGCAGACTAAACACGGCAGATTGATACTACCTATGACTGTATCCTAAGTTCCAGCAAACAACAGTAAAGGCATTTAAAAGATTTTAGCCCAAAAGAACAAATGACCAGTCGAAGAGATGTCAACAGATGAGAAATTTCAACGCATGTTTGAAAAACAGTCAAAGGATGGACGTGTGGTTTTGGTTCAGCAGAGAGGAGGAAAGCACAGCTTAGCTTCCACAGAGGGGAATACCAAAAAGAAGTGAGATCACCTGATACCCAGAACTACAGACGTGTGTGACATGGGGCCCAGGTTATAGGAGGCAGAGGGCATGTCAGGGATGAAAACAAGACATGGCGCCAAATCTATACACAACCTGATTTGAATCCTGTATCATCCCCGCCCACCATACTGCAAGTCATAATACTCTAAGCCCTGATGATTGATTTAAGCAAAATTGGTGATACTGCCATGGCGGGCGGGTGGAATAGGAACTGGGGATGTGTACACAACCGTAAGCTCTCATTTACTATGACAAGAAATTAAGGGATGATGTCCAAAACTATGAAATCAAAACTGTGTGATATAAATAGCCAAAACATGGAAACCACCTAATGTCCATCGACAGAGGAACAGATAAAGAAGATGTGGTACATATATACAATGGAATATTATTCAGCCATAAAAAAGAATGAAAGAATGCCATTTGCAGCAACATGGCTGCAACTAGAGATGATCATACTAAGCGAAGTAAGCCAGAAAGAGCTGGCTTTTTTGGGGGGCTGGCAGATGCAAACTATTACATTTAGAATGGATAAACAACAAGGCCCTAATGTATAGCACAGGGAACTATAGTCAATATCCTGATGGTGATAAATATGGTGATAAACTATAATGGAAAAGAATATTTAAAAAGAATGTCTATATGTGTATAACTGAGTCACTTTCCTGTACAGCAGAGATTGACACAACATTGTAAATCAACTATACTTCAATTAAAAAAAAAAAAAACTGGGTGGTATAAACATATTACTTAGAAACACGATGATAAATACCAGAAGGAACAGCTGGATTTGACAACGGTCACCTCTGGGGTTAGGATCTGGAATTGAATGGGATAGAGCAGGTGACTGTAATTTTTCATTTTAAGGCTTCATACACATGCTACTTTACTTGAAACATTAATTTTTTAATAATTTTCAAAAATAAAAGTAGCCTTAGTCCTCTCTCTCTCAGGAAAAAAAAAAAAGCGAGTTCCCAGCTATGTCCTCCTCAGAGGGGCTGTCTAGTGAAATAGTTGGTTGAGGGGCTGAGGAGCCTCCTGGGTAGGACATCTGAACCAAGAGGGAGGGACCCAGACACAGCCAACTGGACCCAATGGCGGAGCCTTGGTCCTCCGAAGGCAAGGAGAGCACACCAGATGCACAGCACACAGGATGCCCCTCAGAACTGTTCTCACTCCAAATCCCTGTTGGTCTCTGTCTAAGGCCCGTGTCGTAGGGAAGTATTAATACAAGCAAAAACCACAAGAGCTAATTCACTGAGAACTCCGCAGGGGCACTCAGCCCAAGGACAGTCCTACCTTGGAATCCCTCTAACAGCCTGTGCCCCGAAAGTGGGGAGATCCCTGGGCAGACCCCTCCGCAGCTGGGCACCTTGAGAGCTCCAGCACATGGGGCGGTGTCCAGAGGAAGACAAGTGCTAGAAGTGGACGTGACTGCCCTGGTTGGATCAGGGCAGGAGTCTGCGATGTAGACACTGAGTGACTGCTGACTGACCTTGCTCATGCGCACATGACAGTCACCTCCTGGGGACTCCCAAGATCCCTGTGGGGCATTTGGCGGTCACCCTGTAAGCCGTGTGAGCAGACGGAGCGAGACAGGCAAGTTAGGCATAATGTGCTCACGTGGCCCTGTTACCCTCACAGGCTGGCGACCTGGCAAAACAAATCTTCCTGGATAGGGTCCAGATGTGCTGGCTTGGGCATCCGGCTTGGGCAGAGAGGTTAACCTGATCACTTTGGAGTGCTCTTGCCATGGGCGGTCTTCCCAGATGCCAATCAGAGAACATAATGCTGCCCAACCCGCCCCCAAAAGCTCCCAGGTCACCACTCATGAGCGGCCACCCCTCAGACAGCTCCACTAAGCCTGAGAAAGGGGCTGTGACCAGCGGACAAGGCCATGGCTGCCAGCTCCATGGTCTGGGTTTCACACCAGGAAGAGCAAGGGATACCAGTGAAATGAGCTCTCAACTTTGGTGTCTGTTTTTCCCCATGGCCAGATCCTCCATCCTGGGCACCTGGGCACATCCTCAGTTTCTGCAGCCAAAGCCACAGTGTGCTTTGGGTGCCTGGGTACCAAGGAGGAGGCTCCCATCACCTCCTGGGCCCCAGGGCAGCATTTCCGTGCCTCTTTCCTTCCTCCGGTGGTTCTGTTGTTAAAACGAACAAGAGGGATTTTCCCCATGAGGGTCATTTCCATTTCTAGAACAGCGGGGAGTCTCTCAGAGACCTCATCTGAGCCCCTATCCTGCCCTCTCTAGCCCAGATACTCCAAATCACATCCCACCATTCAATGATAGTTCCTCTTCTAAGGAAGGTCTCCTATTGTTTTTCACAGCTTGGTCTTTTTCCTCTAGCTAGACATTCCAAAATCGCAAGGGTCAACCTTAGACATCTATTTTGTAGTCCCCAAAGCACCAGCCCTGGTCCAATAAATATGCCGGCACTCAATAAATATGACGGCACTCAATAAATATGACTTCACTAGCTCTTTCAACCCAAAAGGCTAGTTTCATAAGCAACCCGAAAATTGGCTTGTTAGGGGGAAAGAAAAACAAAGAAAAATCTACAGGTCCTTCAAAGTGCTTTTGATATTCTCTCCTTCATTTTCAGCCCCTTCCCCACACCCATGCATACTAAAAATACATAAATAAGATTCTATCAGAAGCCAGACATTTAGAAGAACATATTTTTGAGGGATTTTTTTCAACAAAGCTTGGATGCCTGTGAAGGTTATAAATTTACAGCTGAAGATCCTCTGCCAGAAGTTCTTTGGGGTGGTTACAGCTGTGAAATACAATCTTTAGGTGACTATGCTTCCTCTTTGTGGCCCCAGCCTGATTCCAACAGCTGGTATTCCTGACAACATAACTCTTCACAACAATAATGAAATAACAAGAATATTTATTTAGATGTACATACCACCCTTCACCTAAGGGTCTCTGAGCAACTTCAAACACAGCTGAAATGGCTCCAAGCCATGTACCTCTCCAACTTTGATTTAGAAGCTAAAAAATGAGTCAGTCTGCTGTGTGTAATCCCTTGGCAAAAATCATACACTTCACCATAAATGGAAACAGTGAGTCCTGGCTCCTCTTCAATAATCTTCCTTCCTTTCCTTATGCCTTTCTTCTTTGTTCGTATATAACCATTGGTATAACCTAGACCCCACCTGTACATTTTATTTTGTGCTTCCAAGATTTTTTTGCAGAGGGTAAGAATACTATAAAAATGATGTGTCTTTCTACTTTGCAAGGTTCCGTAAAATAACTTTTCAATGGGATACCTAAGAAATGGGAAATTCTGTGTAATCTGTGATTTGAGTTCAGTAGAAACCCTCTGTCCTCCAATACTTTATTTTTTCAACACTTGCACGTTTATTTTTCCAAAATTATAGCTATTTCTTGACTTGCCTTATTCTACTCTACTAGACTGGAAGATCTTAAAAAATAAGACCTGGGTGTTTATAGCCCTTCTGTTTACAGCAATTTCTCTCATGCCTCATGCAGGGAATATGTAGACCTGTGATGCATTTCTTTATTTCTGAATTGAACCCATAATCTAAATTTTCTCTCAAATATATAATGACCCCAATGTCTACATTAGGATACAAATAAGAGGGTAAAAACAGTAAATGTGCAAACTCTATCTTTTACTCCACTGGACCTAAACAAACAGCTCCCAATGGGTATCTTGGGACCATTATCACTGGAAACAAGGAAAACAGATTACTAGACTCATCAGCATAGGAGCCAGATCTCTTGTTTTAGTTCAGCCCAGCAATAGAGGGAAATTCCTCTGAGATCTTGGATTATTTCAGCCCCACGGCTGGGCAGATAAAATGCTGACCCTCTTGGAAAACCTTGGCTCTTAGTCATTCATTAAATCTCAATAAGGAATCTACTATGTGTCAGACATTGTGCTCAGGGCTGAGGATATAAGAATGTGCATTGCTCTGTCCCTGAGGAAACTTGTAGTCCAGGGAGGGAGACCACTGGAGAAACAGAGAAGCGCAGGAAAACACTTAAGTGACATGACATAATTATGCACACCGCGGACATGGCTCCGTCGGAACCCAAGCTGACCGACGCTTCCTCGCAACCACAGGCGGGGCTGTAGACATACTTTAAAGCCCTGGGCTCTAAACCCGCCTGCCCTCCTCTGACCTGTCCCATTATATCACAGCCGGGGCCATGCCTTGTGTCCTGGCATCCCGAGAGCGGTGCTTTTGTTGTACCCTCTGGGAGCTTTCTGGCTTCTGCCCGGGATGTCATCTTTCTGTTCTCTCTTGGCTCTACACTCTGTAACCCACAGCCTGCTTGTTTTCTTTTCTCGCTTGAATGCTGTGGCTAGATAGTATTTTCAGATATTAATCTTTTTTCTCTCTGTATCTGTATTTGTATGTTTCCGTCCTCCAGTTTAGGCTGGTAGCAGTCTTGATATCCCACAAGTTCCAGAAGGCATGCATTGGGGTCAAAAGCAGAAATAGCGCAAGTCCTTCTGACTTCCCCCCAACACACAAAAACATGTTTAAGCCTTTAAGAGAAGTTGGTGGTTTGGGGAGAAGGTGGGAGAGTGTGTGAGAAGCGAGAAGAAGGGGGCTTCATCCTTCTTCCTTCTCTGCCCTAGAAAGAGATGTCCCTGGGCTAGAGGAAGGAAGAAAGATAGCCAAGGGTCCCAGAGCAGACAGGCTTCCCTCATGCTCCCACAATCTTGACAGCAAAAGTCCAAGTGGAAGGGCTGGGTGGAGTTTAAGCTAGTCAGACAAAACTACAGGCAGCATCACATGGCATAGCCATGGCAGAGATAAAGGGATCTAGTAGGAAGGATGGCAGCCTCAGCAGTAACCTCCCTGATAGATGACAAAGGACCAGATCACTGCTCTGTACCCTGATGCCTCAGCACAGCATAAGAGGAAGGGAAACTCAAATAAATAAAATTAAGTTTCCCACCGGAATAAAAGGAGGGGTGCTCAGTATGAAATGAAGTTGACTTACAAATTGTAAAAACACATGACATTTCTAACTTATGTGAGTTGTGTGGGCTGATTCATTCTGGAACCACCCTCTTCCTGGATGCTTTTGTCTGTGTCCTAGGTCTTTAACACTGTCGAACTCCAGATCTAAATATCAGGTTTTGTTTTCTTTCTCTGTAATTTGGAGTGATATTTCAAACTGCTCTCTTTTTTTAAATTTTTTAAAATTGAAGTATAGTTGATTTACAGTGTTATGTTAGCTGCTTTCTAAACATTTCTAAATGTTTCACTTCAAATTTACCATGTCCTAAAGTGACTTCTATCTTTTTGACTCTCCCACACTCCCACTGTACCAACCCAGTTCTCTCCCCCATGTTCTTTTCTCTGATAATAGCATTAGAGGTCACCAATACTAGAAATCTCATTTATAGCCTTAGTTTCTGTATCTCCCTTACCTCCCAGACTGGTCAGTTCCACCTCAGGAATCCCCTCCATTGTCTCAGCCAAATCCATTTCCCAGATCCTCATCATCTGTCCACTGTATTCACGTTAACAGCCTCCTTCCTGGGGTCTGTGTTATCAAACCCTCTGCTACCCTGCCCAAGGCACCCAAAATCCTAGGTTCCTCTGGCTTCCTATTAGAGAAAATCCACATTCCTTGGCAGGGAATACAGAACTCCGCCTAAATATGGTTTCTGAGTACTTCATCCCCCACCGGTTCCTAAATGTTTGCACACTCACACACATACCCTAGAATCTTACCACCTCTCATGATCCAAGAGGTGACTATTGTTAAGCAATGGATTAGGAAACAGTAAGCTTGTGGCTGAGTCAGATGATAAGCTGGTTGAACATAACTAAGCATGAAGGAAGTAAGAGCAAATGAGAGAAAATCGTGTTGTGATTTCCTTCTAGAATTTTCTTACAGAGCAAGAAATCAAACCCAGGAGAGCCTGTTGCTTAGGATAATGGTTACGGTGAATGCAAATAAAGTTTCTGAACGCTGTAAGGCTGCTCTGGCCAGCTTTCCAAGAGTCCTTGGCCACTTGTGGTGCCTGTAATACCGCCATTCTCACAGGGTTTTTGTTAAGTACAAAAGTGATAGTGGCGGGGGGAGTTCTCTGTAAACTATATAAGTGAGGACTTACAATATTTCCTTTAAATAAATATTCATTCAAAATATTTATTCTGTCTCTTACAATTCAAAATTTCTTAGAAAAATTCAGCTCACAGAGGGTTTGTCTTATGCAAAAAGGAAATGCCATATACCCATGACAATCCAAATAAATTTTAATGAAAGATTGTTGGGAAGTGGCTGGGTTATCTTTTACTGAGAACAGGATGGGGAATCCATATGAATTGAGAAACATTACACCTTAGTTGTTATCATCAGCGCAGCCCTGGTGTGTCTTGGCTGAATTTTTAATACTCTTATCTTTTTAATCTTGCATGACCCTCCCTGACAAAGTCACTCCAAAAAGAACAGACCCTTCATAAACATTAGAGGCTGGGGAGTAGCTGTTTGTGAAACTGGCCATTACGTACCTGTATGTTAGGCTAAATAGAATGTTTTATGGAGACTAATATATCCATGGTGAGGCCTCATTAAGTACATTACTGTTTTTATGGCCCCTTCAGTACAGCAAACAAATAACCTATCCTTTTTCCCAGAGACTATCCTGATCCCCACATCTGCTTTGCACTCACCTTGCATGTAGATAAGATATCAAGGCTGGTTTTACAAGATGACAGAGTAGAACCAGTTCTTTGCTGCTTACAAAGCCCTGATAATACATGATGAGGAATAAAGTTTTATTTCGGTATTCTCCAAACTGTGTTCTATAGAACATTAGTTCTGTAAGCGGTTAATGTGTATTCCGAAAAAATAAAAAGAAAGGAGGTAGCCATGATAAGCGGTTCCATGAGCAAATAGCTTTGGGAAATAATCAGCCAAACAAATGTAGTTTTCTTTCCTGCAGGATATGAGCCTTCAACAGGCCAAAGTGCTTTGCGAATCTCCTAGAAGGAAATATAGTATATAGAGTGCCTCGTCTCCAAAATTATTTGACCATAAGACTTATTTTCTAGAGAACACAGTAAAAAAGACACTAACGTTCCACAGAACATAGTTTAGAAGAGGCTGTTTTATTTAATAAAGCCAAGTAACCAACGACAACCAGTTCAATCGTCTCCAGAACAGCATATTTCTCATTGAAAGTCCTAAACAAAGGAATATCCTCCACAAGCAATATTGTTACAAGAAGCATGAGACAGAATCATCTGCAAATGAAGTTTCGAGTAAAACACATTAAGATTTCACGACAGCCTGAGGATTCACAATTCAATATCTGAAGTCATCGTTTCTTTTATTGAGAATAGGAGAAAAAATTGACAAAGGAGGTTGCCATATTTTCTCCACTTTGCTGCAGGATGACAATTTTTACTAAAGTACCAGAGGGAAAATATTAGAAAAACAAAAAGCCAAGTATATCTGCTGTCCACGTTTTCCCTTGTAATTATAAAAAACATCGTAAGAGTAGCAAGCATATAAGGTATGACAGCAAGAGTGGCCAAGGTGACCGAGAATGGGAACCATAGTGTGAAAGGCCTCTCATGTGACTCCAGGTTGTCATAATGTAATGGATGCTGTTGGTACCCCTCCTGGATCCCTTTTACCTGGCTGGTGCATCCATTCCCTAGTTGCCATGAGTGTTGGTTACTAATGGCTCCAGAGGCTCCCTCCCTGGAGAACTGCCCTCTGCAGAATAGGAATCACTTTATCCAAGAGATTATATCACCCATTCCAGGGTAGCTCACAACCAGTGACTGGCTGACAAGGGGTACAAAAAGTTAGCCTTCTTTCCCCAAGGTGGGATCAGCCATGTGGTGCAATTCATGCCCAGAGCTCCCTGTGGGATCAAGTTAAAGCTGGCCTCCAGCTGAGACCACATCCTTGCTTAGTGCTCTGCCTTGCCCTATGCTACTTCCCTTATTCTCTTTTTCCTGAGACCACTCAACGAATCACATACACCCAAACGCTGGTCTCAGGCTCTCCTCCTAGGGAATCCAGCCTAAGACATACAGTTTAGAAAGTTAGATCTAAAGAGACATTTTTTCTCTTAATCACAATATTAATGTCATTCACAATGGTCAGTCTTCTCGCCTGCTTCAGGACCCTGACATCATGTTCTATAAGAGGCTCTAGATCAGTATTCCACTTTATGTGGTCTTAGATCATGCACATTAGAGTTATTGCGGTGCTTGCTAAAAAGTGTAGATTGCCAAGGCTCACCCCAGACCTAAGAAATCAGAATCTCTGTAGGTGGGACTCACAAATTACATTTCCTGTATCAGGTACTTCTCATGAATACTAGAGTTTCAGATCCACTATCAGGAGGCCATGGTTTGACCAGTTCTCCCCACCCCCCCTAGCCCAGGGCAGTTGATTCAAGCCTAGACTGCTTGGCAAGCATTCTCTTCTCTTCATTGTTGTTGTTGTTTTCTTTTTGGCGGGGGGGGGGGGGGGGGGGGGAGGGCAGTGTACGTGCCACATGTGTGGTCTTAGTTTCTTGGTCCAAGAGAAATAAAGTGGTCTTGATTCCATGCCAAACAGAGCAGTTCCTCACTGGCTGCAATTTCTTAATGACCATGTCAGCAGGGATCCCAAAATGAATCAGCCACCCCTAGAAAACTCACTCACCCCTAGAAGATGTGTATAATAATTATCTGGTACTTGGTTAATAGAAAATACAAGAACACAATTCTAATAGAAGTGAAGTACATTTTCAAATCTCAGACATCCAAAAAACTACCTGGTAGGAAGCAAGTGGGTCATTCAATTTGTTTTTCTCTCCTGGAAGTTAAAAACATGGATTCTGTGATAGCAAATCTAAACACAAAAACTCAAAGAGAAATCTAAACTTGCAAGTTATGGAAATATATTAAGACCAATATTTTTACAAAGAGATATTCCAAATATAAAGCATTGCAAACAACACATTTTTTAAGGAAAGACAACTTTACTGCTTTGAACATGTAGTTTACAAAGTCCAAAGTGGTTCCAATGTGTCATTTTCAAATGAACTCAAATTCCCCTGGAAAACGTGTTATTAGAGTGGCTCCTTTTGGGAAGAAAGTTATACATTACTCCATGGGATTACCATGCAGACACCTGAGACCACGCCTGACAAGAGTCAGCATCTTTGCCTTGAATTTCATAATCAACTCTGTTGGTACACTGCAACTAACTGACTGCACCAAGAGGACGCTAGTCATCTGAGAAACTTGAGATTTTCAAACAGACATAACAAAAAGGAGAAAGAACTATTTTAGAGGAAGGACCCGGGCAATGGCAACACTAAAAGCAGTTAATGATCCAGGCTTCTACCAATAAACAGTCTTACTGCTCTGACAGTTCCAGAGAAGGTAGGAAGAAACATGACAATTATAAACTCATCTCCCCAACAATAATTCCTATGGAGACACGAGGAAAAATCATCAAACTATCTATTTGAAGGGCACCCAGAGAAGTACCAGGTTCAAATAACCTTACATGCCTTCATGAAGAACCAGGATAGGGGGGCCCATATAGCCCTTCAGCCACAGAATTGATCTACATGGTATGTGGATAAAGGAAGCAGAATTAGAGCTAATTTTCTCAAGTAATTCAATTCTGGTCTACATGATATTCTTAGCAATTACTGATCAAGATATGGTTTAGCACCTAAATGGTCAAAAGCCAGACCCAAAACCAAGCACCACAGAGTATCATCAAAATGAAAGCTGGGGTTAAAGTTATATGCTTTTGTCCTTTAGATGACACAAAGTGGAGTTGGGCTGCTTAAAAGTCATGGAATCCTAATTAAAAGCAACTGTAATTAAAAAAAAAAAAAGAAAAGATGCTCAACTTCATTAGCCATCAGGAAACCACAAATTAAAACCATATATGATACCATTATACACCACCAGAATGGCTAAAATGAAAAAGACTGACAATACAAAAGCTTGGTGAAGATAAGGAACAATACGAACTCTCAAACTGATGGGGATGTAAATTGGTTCAACCAATTTGGGGAATTGTTTGGCAGTAAAGCTGACCATACATATACCTGACATCTCAGTGATCCCACAGCCAGGTCTATAGCCAAGAGAAACAGGTACACACGTTCACCCAGTTACTTCTAGTTTTAGGCTATTGTGAAAACTGCTGATATGAATATTCTTCATGGAATACTTAAAAGCTCAAAAACAGGCAAAACTAATCAATGGTATTCGAAGTCAGGATAGTGCAACCCTTAAGGCAGGACAAGTACTGGTAGTATTCTGTTTCTTGATCTAGACCCTGGCTACACAGGTCTGGCCACTGTGAAAATATTTTGAGTTGTATACTTACAATTCATATACTTACAATAGTATTTTATGTTATACACTATGGACTGAATTGTGTCCCCTCCCCCCAAATTCATATGTTGAAGTCCTAACCCCAAATGTGATGGAACTTAGAGATGGAGTCTTTCGGCAGTGATTAGATTTAGATGAGATCATGTGGGTGGGGCCCCCATGATGGGATTAGTGATCTTATAAGAAAACATAACAGAGAGCTTGGTCTCTCTTTCTTTCTCTGCCATGTAAGGACACAGTGAGAAGGTGGCTGTCTGCAAGGTAAGAAGAGGGCTCTCAGCAGGAATTGAATGGGTCAACACCTTGATCTTGAACTTCCCAGCCTTCAGAATTATGAGAAATAAATGTCTGTTGTTTAAGCCACCAGTCTATGGTATTTTGTTATAGCAGCCTGATCATATTAATATATTATATTCAGTAAAGTTTATTCAGACTAAAACAATAACAAAAAAGCAATGGTAAACATTAGAGAAATAGTCCATTAAAAACAGAATATACTTGAAAACTGTGATTTCAGTAAAGTGTCTTGTGATATTAGTGAGGGATGATTGTTGAGACCTTCTCAAATTCCCAAATTTGCAAATACCCCTTTAGATAAAACAAATCCCCACTGGGATATGGTTCTAGGACAGGACAGGCACTTCCTACATGACAGGTTCTGGACACTAGCCTTGCAGTCTTTGAAACTCAAATATTTGCTTCAGTAAAATGACAAGTGACTTCCTGTTTGGGTCACTCACACACACACACACACACAAAATCCCACTACTGTAATCTCCACAAATGCCAAGTCTGCCATATAAGGTTTGGGGATATAAAGCGAAGCCAGAGTTATCAAGAATAATTGGGTAAAACCATAATTCGAAAAGATACATGCACCCCAATGTTCACCGCAGCACTATTTACAAAAGCCAGGACATGGAAGCAGCCTAAATGTCTATCGACAGAGGAATGGTTAAAGAAGATGTGGTACATATATACAATGGAATATTACTCAGCCATAAAAAGGAATGAAATAATGCCATTTGCAGCAACATGGATGGACCTAGAGATTGTCATACTGAGTGAAGTAAGTCAGACAGATGAAGACAAATATCATATGATATCACTTATATGTGGAATCTAAAACAAGCATACAAATGAACTTATCTACAAAACAGAAATAGAGTTACAGATATAGAAAACAAAGTTATGGTTTCCAGGGGGTAAGGGAGGGAGGGATAAATTGGGAGATTGGGACTGACATATACACATTACTATATATAAAATAGATAACTAATAAAGACCTACTGTATAGCACAGGGAACTCTACTCAATACTCTGTAGTGGCCTATATGGGAAAAAAATCTGAAAAAGAGTGGATATATGTATATGTATAACGGATTCACTTTGCTGTACAGCAGAAACTAACACAACATTGAAATCAACTACACTACAATAAAAAATTTAACAAATAGCTTTCCAATCTTAAAAAAAAAATAGATTGGGCAGAAAGGGTCATCATGGATCACAAACTCATAGTGGAGTATGAAATACCTTTCCTGAAAAGTTAAAACTTAGATATGTCATCTGTTTCTGGTCAATAGAACTTGGGCTTCTGTAAGAAAATTTCAACCAGTGACATTGGGCTCTAGTAATGGGAGTTGACATACAAGGGCTGGGAACTAATTCTTTGGCTATCCTAGACTAGATACTCACTATAGGATGATATTTATTTTGGGTGAAAAACACTTTAAAAATGTCGGGAATCATGCAACATAATAAAAGTAACACTTGTGGGCAAAACCTAAAGGTATCAGAGTACATAGCTACTGGAAGGGCAGCTTGCAAAGTGTTCTGGAGCCCTACTGACTGCCTGCATTGAACCTGGCTCCACCCACTTAGTAGCTCCACCTACTTGACCTTGGGCAAGTTACTTAACCTTTTCATGCCTCAACCTCCTCACCCATACACCCATACATAGGGTGATAATAATTATCCTTGGTGGGGTCATTGTGAGTCAGTGGAGTTAACTCAGTGTGCCTGCCATCTAGGAAACAGTATACATACACCCGGACTGTTACTACAGAACAAGAAATAGCTTTGAGATTCTTAGAGCTAGTAGATAGGACTCAACAAATAGTTTTCCCTTCCGTGGCTTAAAGTAGAGGAAAAGAAAGGGGAAAGCAAGGCCAGTTGTGGGTTGGGATTTCAGAAGCCCCCAGAGCACTTCCCTCACTTGCTCAGAGACACAAGAATTGCCTAAACATATTCCACAAACAGAAGGTCTCGAAATAGCAACAGCCCCTTAAAGCAGCTCTTTGAATTTCACCTTATTTACACTATGATGTAAATGATTACTGGCAGGACCCTTGCCAGGCATTCATTTGGAAACTGGAATACAGAGCTCCCCGGGGCACTGGATATTTGAAAAGAGAGTCTCAAGAACCTCGAAAGAGAAGAAGAGGCTAGGGAGGTTGAAGGCCAACTTCAGCATTTTTTTTTCTATAATCAGACTGGACACAGGAAACTATTTCCTTATTTTAAAAAAGAAGATTTAAAGAAATCTTCTGGGTACTACAAGTTCCCCCAAATCATTTCTCCTCAATTACTTGTGTTTGTCAAGTGCCGTGCCTATAAGCTTAAATTACCAGTGATTACATGTGCTTTGCTTGTGTAAATATGAGCTTTGTATTAAACAGTAACAAAGAAAGTGATAGAAAAATACGTAGGTGCAATTTTAACTCTCACAAAGATGCAAATCTTTGGAAACATGATATGTAGTTTTATGTACTTTAAGGGTACATAAAAAAGTAGAATGTGATTAAAACAACCATCGTGCTGGATAGCATACATCTCTAGAAATGGATCTGTGATGAGCTTTTAAGGGTGATTTAGTAACTGGCTATAAATGTTGACAGCAAAAGTTAGCAGGCCATCTCTAACAGAACTGCTTAAATTTATGAACAATAAAGGCTTCCTTCCTGGAATGGTTTATTCAGGCCAAGAATCTAACTTCACACCCTTCTTGTGGTCTGTGCCTGCCTGAGGCAACAAGCCATTCCAACACATCCTCCGGAGACCCTTTCAAGGTCTGTGGTTCTGCAATAAAGAGATAACTTACAAGAAGGGGAATCAACATGCAGAGAAAATACCTCCATTGAAACACTCTTTAGAGTCTGGATTACTGCAAATTACCTTCTCCTGGGAACTCAGGACCATTGTTCCTTCTTAATTCAGGAAAAAGTGTGTTTGGGTGAAAATCTTCTACCCTTCCTGATTTCCACAAAGAAAAAAAAAAATCAAACAAGTTCTCTCTATTGAATTAAGTGTGGTTAAAATAGTGGATGGGTAGAAATTATTATGACTATACAGAGCCACACTAAAATAACCAGCAAGATAAGAAAAGGGAGAAAGAAAAGGGGCAAAAAAGAGTAAACTAAAGAGATTCCAGGTAAGTCATTCTCATTTTTTAGGATCTTGGCCTGAGGCTTTTCTGTGAATTTTAGATAAAGATATTCAGCCTCTGCAGAAATCTCTAATAAAACAACCAACCCAACAATAATGCATTTTCCTGCTGCGGTAGAAGACTGCGGTTCAATTTTCCAGCATTCATGATCTGTATTTCCGTGCAAGAAAGAGGGCCAAGCAAAAAGGATTTTTCCATAAGGCAATTAAGGTATAACATGGATTAGGAGGAAAATAAAATGACTCTTTATCTTCTTCTATGTAAATATTTTTCCTAATATACCAGCTGCTGGAAGCCTCTGGCAGAATATGATTGCAAGAACATAACTTCTGTGAAGCAATTTTCTTAATTCTTGAGAAATTCCGTCAAAAGTGGGACAGCTCTTGAGTTATCTAAGACATTATCTCAACTCAAACCACTGCTTTGCCCTACTTTTACCAACCTGCCCCAGAAATCTCCATTTATCAGTTTTTCTGTTTGGTGAGATGAATTCTTTTTGCTTCCTCCTTGAGTCTGAAATCTAATCAGTTAACGAGTAACCTTTCCACTTCCAAATCTGGGAGTCATCTTGGATTTCCTCACCCTCTCAGCTTCATACCGGCCAGCCCCAGTGATCCTACACACACACACACACACATTCACAGTGACTAAAATATGCAGTTGAGTGTGACTCTCCCTGTGGACAGTGCCTTTTTCCCTCCTCTACACCCACTCAAATTCCAGACCTTTAAGGCCGAACTCAAATTCATCTTCTCCAGGCAACTTTGCTGGATGAGACCTACTCAAGGCACTTAACACTGAAGTACCAAGGTCAAACAAACCCTGTGCAAACAAATTCCAGGTCTTTGGTTGTGATGGACTTTGGTTCCTTTAATATTGCTTAAAATAGCATGGCTCTTTAGTATTTGGTTCTTGGTTCTCCCAGACCCAAGCCCTGCTTCCACCTGCACCTGCTCTACCTGCACCCTACCCACGACCCCCCTACACACGCACACACACATGCACACAACAGACTATCAAAAGCAGGAATCTGTTTGATTATTTTGTACCCTTTGTCCCTTGCCTTTCCCCCCATCCTTCCTGGATCATCAAAAACTACAGTCTTTTTAGTACTATAGTTATTAAACACATAAATATTCGTTCACCATTTTTTTGATAGCCAGACACAAAGGCCATGGAAACTAAACTGCCATTCAAATACCTGACCCAGGAGGCACCCAAAATGTCAACACCAGTGGTTTTCTTGAGGGTTGTCTTTGGGGGTGGGAGCTGGAGCAGAAAGAGTTTTAATTAATCTGTATATGAGATGACACAGTGTCTTCACAAAACTCTGCTTGATTCTTCCCATCCCTCAAGACCAGACTGTGACAATCCCAGCTCTCTGACTCATCAGCCTGGAGACATATCCTTTCTCCGGGCTGCCCATCCGTTCCAGGCCAGTTTCTTCTCTGCAGACGCCACAGAGGTAATGGCTGGAATGCTTTAGAGATCCCAGTCATAGCATTTATCCCACTGTCATGTGATTCATTAAGGTTGCCAGATTTAGCGAATTAAAGTCCAGAATGTCAGTGAAATTTAAATTTCAGATAAATACGAAGTCATTTTTTAGTATAAGCCTGTCCCAAATTTTCTATGAGAATACTTCTACTTTAAAAATGATTTGTTGTATATCTGAAATTCAAATTTACCTGAGCATCCTGTGTTTTATCTGGCAACCCTACCCAAAATAAACTGGGACCATCTCTGGTGCCACCCACCTCACCCCGTGCTGTGTACCCAGTTGGCACCTCATAAATGTTTTTTGGATGGATACACACTGAAAGGTAAACTTTCACATTAGTGTAAATGAACAGGACTCTATGGGGCCTTTTCAGGACAGACCCCTCCCCCATACCCTCTGCTGTAGCTCCTCTCTGAAGTACCCAGATAATAGTATCTCATGCATATTTCCTGAATTTTTCAAATGCTAAAAACCACCACCAAGTGGAAGAAATTAACTACTTGATGATCATGAGCCCCCAGACCTTCGGGCACCTCAGGATAATGTTAACTGCCCTGTTACCTCACCACCAACCAATCAGAGAATTGTGCATGAGCTAATCACATATCCTGTGACCACCCCCCCTCCCTGACGTGGCCTTTAAAAATGCTTTGCTGAAGAAACCCTTCAGGGCGTCTGGGGTTTTGGGGGGGCGTGAGCCACGGTTCTCCTTGCATGGCCCTGCAATAAACCTTTCTCTGTTCCAAACACCGACGTTTCAGTATGGTTCGGCCTCACTGTGCATCGGGCACATGAACTTGAGTTCGGTAAGAATAGGGAGGACAAAAATGATAAATGTTCATCTTTTAGCCCAAACAACATGGCTAGATCATGTAAAAAGAAGGAAGATATTGTTCAGAAAGAGTTAATGAGAACAACTTCACGTTAAATAGCATACACAAGTGATTCGCTCAAACAGCCTTATAAAAACCATAACCAATGGTCAAGTTCAGAGGCAAGACCACTGTCAGGAGTGCAGTTGCCCACACAGGTCACTTTCCAAAAAACAAAGCTTCACGTCTGCATTTCCCCCAAGGCTGCCTTATCTTCCTGCCACCCAAAAACGTATCCTACAAGTCATATTTCTCAAAAAAGAGATAAGAAACAAGAAAATCTACCACCATGGAGTTAGAAAGAGATAAGAAAAATAAGCTGTCTAGATTCCAGCTTAGCAATGGAGAAAAGAATTAAGGACCCGATATGTTTCATAGGTGGAAAGATGAATACAGAGGATAAAAGAAAATAGGAAAGTTTCTTTAGGGCTGAAGTAAAACAGACAGTAAAATATTCAAGGCTACAGAGAAGATCAGCAAAGCACTTCTCCATTCTGACAATACATTTTTATAGAATTGCAGATCAAAGGTTCCTTCACGAGGACTTCTTTATTAATTCTTCATATCCCCAAACCCTGTTAGTAAACCTGTCCCCCTAACAATGCATCTTTTGTATTGTTGCTCAACAAAATTACTCTTAAAATCCAAATGCTATATGCAAATAGGCTGGAAAGAAATAGGCTTTGGAAAGCAGAAAGAATGAACCTATACAACTCACGGCTCAGAACATCATTAAAACATTGCTTACTTCCCTTAAAAAAAAAAGTTGTATTACACATATCTAGAAAGGAATACCAGCTCACATGAGAAAGAGTGTGGCTTGTATACTAGCTCTGCCCCTTAGTAGCTTTGAATTCTTGAACAAGTTATTTTGCCTCTCTGGCCTTGTCTTTTTTTTTTTAATGAAATATAGTTGATTTACAATGTTGTATTAGTTTCAGGTGTACAGCAAAGTGATTCAGTTATACATATTTTTTTTTCAGATTCTTTTCCCTTATAGGTTATTACAAGATAACCTTGTAATGAACCACATTACATGAACCACACCCTTCCATGAAAATCTGGTGAAAATTTCGGATTCTTCTGAACTTCAGGGAGTAAGAACCTCACCAAGAACAAAAGAGAGCATTGCTGGAGTCTAGGATCCTCCTGACAGAAATAATTTTGGGGGTGGTAAGGACAATTCTGGAGGTGGTGAGGGCAGGTTCAAGAGAGAAAAGGCACCTGCTGTGGATGATAAGGACCCAAGAGAAGAAATCAAACACTTCTCCCCTGGCAGCTGGAAGTCAATTATCAAGGCTGACGATGGATGAGAATTTGAAATATTGTTTACAAAAATTAAAGAAGAAATACCTCTGGAGTTCAGGTCTTTTCAAATCAATGTATTTTGTTTCTTTGAAACCAAATGCTTCAGAATCTCAAAAATGGCATACCCAATTTACCCCTCAGATGTGCTCACACAGGTGCACAAAAATGTTTAGACAAGGAAATTCATTACAGTATTTTTCCTAAAAGCAAAGAATTAGAAATGACCCAAATGTCCACCAATTGGAAACTAGTTAAAGTACTGTTCATCTGGTACAGCAAAATCCTCTGCAGTGACGAAAAAGAGTAAAGTAGATGTATGTGTGCTGATCTAGACAAATTCTAGAGTTCACGATGGTACCTGTGTACGAATTAAGGAAAGGGTTCCTCTTCCTGGCAGCCCCAGGCTCCTGCCAGAGAACACAGGTTATTGAATCTCCACCCCCCCACTCTCCGCTTAGCAAAGTGCCTTGTACACAATTATATATGGTAGCTCTTTCAAGATGTATTAAGGGGAGAAATGGAAGGTGGGTGTAATTTGATAACATGAGTGCGTTTCAAACAGCATAGACATAAATGCTGAGTATATACTTTTATGCATAAAATACTTCTGCAAGAACACTTAAGAAATTGGTAACAATTGTTGCCTCTGGGGAGAAGAAATGAGTGCTGTGGGTAGAGTATGATGTTTCACTGTATTTTTCTCTGGTACCTTTTTTTTTTTTTTTTACCATATGCATGTAACTTTCTCAATTGGAAAAAAAAAAGAGGAAAGTTCTATTCTTTTTTAATGGCATGCCCAGAGACTGTGAGGCAAAGGGTCATGGCCGCTGCTGCTATGCTACCCGTCCTCCCACACATCTGGACCCCCTAGCAGCCTATATGTGGTGTCCTGGTCTAGTTCAGCCTGTGTGGCTGCCATTTATGTGTGCAGTGCAGATTTTTAAAGTATATTTTTGGTTTTATACGTTCCTCAGCTATGATAACTCTTCAAATCATTTGCACTAAGTGCGTCTCATTTTAGCCCAATACCCAGCCTGATCCAAGCCAACCATAAACTCTTTTGTCACTTCTGCCAACCGAGGTGGGAAAATAACACACCTACAGCAATGTGTGCAGCAGCCTGAAAATTCCTGCAACAGTAGGTTTCGGGGTAGAGTTTATAGGCTGTATTTGGCATCCTGTTTCCACACACAGGATAAACTACTTGGAAGGATGCTGAGAAAAGCCATGATCCCAAGAGCTCTGGTTAAGAACTAGATCTGGATCATTTACTGGCAGTGTGATCCTGGACCAGTTCCATACACACTCTTAGCCTCAGTTTTCTCATCTGAACATTGGGAATAATCATACTTCCTGTAGAGGATTAGTGTGATAGTTAAATAAGACAATGTATGTGCCTCACATAGTTACCACCCAATAAATAAACGTTTGTTGTTGTGACCACTGTCTTGTAGTAAAGTGGTTGTTGTCTGGTTAGAAGATGAGACTGAAATTATTACAATGATAGGTAACAATAAACCCATTATCATCTGAACAATTAATCTGCACTTATCATATGTGATCTTATCCAGTACATTACCTTCAATAAGTACAATAATATTTGCTGTTTGAGCCTGAAAGTAAGGCACATTGAAATACTAAGCCATGTCCTTTATGTTGTTGCTTAGATTTCATTTTTGTTTAATGATATACACTACCATTATTAGAGATTGGCAGAATGGGAAAAAAAAACAGACAAAAAGAAAGCACTCATCATTTATAATCCCGCTCCAGAGAACCACTGTTGACATTTTAGCATATTTCCTTCCAGTCTTTTTTCCATGCATTGTAAAAGCTGAGATCATGTGAAATATGTTATTCTCTATCCTTTTTCCTATTTAGGCTTTTATCAAAACATTTCCTAATATTATTGGAAACCCTCCATAAATATCTTCATTTAAATGGGTGGTTAATATTCCATTACAGTTATCATTTCTTTAACAAATACCCATTGAGAGCCTATTGTGTGTTAGGCACTGTTGAGACCACTGGAGCTACAGTAGTGAACAAAACAGATGGGTCCCTGTTTGCATGAAGTTGCTGTGCTCTGCTAAGGATTGTGGTGCAAATTAGAGTGACTTGAGGAGAAAACAGGAGGGTAGAAAAGTGCAGGCAGTGCCTCTAGACAACTCTTTCAACTAGTTTAGCTGTAAAGTGGCAGTAGCTGGAGGGAGAGGTGGGATGGATGCTGTACCTTATTTTATTTCATTATTGCACTAGTGTGGAAATACAAATATGCATCTTATATGAGCTCTTGGACATTTGTTAATACTTTAAAAAGACTACTTAATAAAAGTTGCTAATGTAGTTCCTAAACTGCTTTCGGTGAGTCTATTTTGGTTCTCATGGGTATCTCCAATAATTTCATGGTCTTTCAAATGGCATCAACAGAGAGTTGGGTTTAAGGGCCACAGCACTGATACTAAGTCCTAAGGCAGAATTCTACTTTGGCTGTCATGTTGTCACCGCGCAAGAACCATCCATCTCACTTTAAGAAGGGATTTGATAGAAATCGTCTCTGCTCTGGATCCATACAAATCTTTTTTGTTGTTGTTTTTAAGGCAGGGGAGGGGGAGGAAGGAGTATTGGTCTTATAGGTTTTGTACTAGAAATGTTTTATGGTTCCTTCCCATACCGTCTTCTATGGGAAATCATCTGCCCACAGCCCTTTTAAGGAATGGTGGCCATGCTTTGTAACACACGGCCCTACCACTGCTTCCCCACCTGCACATCACACACACACACACACACACACACACACGCGCGCGCGCGCGCGCGCACACACACACACACTGACCACACCTGACAGAAATCAGGTTGGACTCTGACCCAACAGCAGTGACCAACGACCTACGAACCTGAATGGCTCAACTTGAAATTTAGATTTCTTTGTTAATTTTCTTTTGGGAATTGGAGTGACAGGGCAAATAGCAGTGAGGGCAGAAACGGAAGTAGTACCAGAACTGAAGAGGCATTAGTTATCCAAACCACGATAAGCTGGAATTCTGGAAGACTAAAAAGAAGTTGACCTAATAGAGAAAGGAACACAGAGATATTCATAGAGAAGTAGAGACACTGTGAGATTAATTCCTGATCTTCCAAAAAACTCCCTGATTGAGACAACTGAAAGAGCAGCTGATTTTTTTTTTAAATTTCTTTAAATGAGCTGGCATAAAATAAAGTTTTCTGTGGATCCCAAAAATGCAATCAGAGCAGGGACCCTGGTTGGTAAGTGAATACCAAAGTTGGCTTTCACCCTGAAAGTTTCTGCTAAACCCTGGAGCATCTGAGCTTCTGCAGTGAGCTAGGGACCCACCTAAGGTGGGCAATCTGATTGAAGACCCTTCACATAATGTTGGAACCCCAGAGGGCCACACCTTCAGTGCACACATAGATGAGTGAGAAATAAACCCCATTCTACAGAAAGTGGCGGGAAGGATCACGTCTCTCTGGATCTTGGTGCTGAGTGGATAGTTAAGTGTTCATAGCCCTAAGCCAGTCCTCACATGGCTTGCAGTCCAGATTCCTGCTAGCCGTGCAGTCTGAAAAGCTTCAAACAGAGGCTGCAATTCCTAGGGTGCCTGGGCTGGTAGTCCCAACTTCAACCTTCATCTCAAAGGATTCTCACAGTTTCAGAAAAATCTGCCGCTCTCAGGCAAAAGTCACAAAACACACAAAGAGGCACCACAAGACACAAAGGCCATGCAGCTCTTGAAAGGGAATTGCCTTCACTCTGCACTTTCTGTCCTTGGATAACCAAGAGATTCTCTTAAATGCTGCAATAAAGTTTTCTTTTAGTTGATCGAATTTTACACTTTGTTCTTTAAAAAAAAAAAAATCACAACTCCCTTGTTACCAGTTTTTGTCCCTGAACAGAGGGCTGACCTCATGGATTTTAAGGACAGCAGTCGGGAGGGCTCTGCTGCCTCTCCTGCCATTATGTTTACTGTTCCTGCATTGGTCTCTAAACCGCATCCTGCAACCTCACCCCTTTGTCATCACCAAGCTCCAAGGATCGCATGCATCTCTCTTTGGTATCTATTTGAATGACATACTGGATGAACAAGAGAGGCTTACTGTGTCCAAGTGGGACTGGATTGCAGAAGAAATGTGTTAGAAAAACTCTTGTAGGAAATCTAGCTTATGCTAATCAAACACAATTTGGACGATAGTAAATGCCTGGGAATTAAGCAAAGTGAAACCAAAGAAGCAAAGGGATGGCCACCTAATTCCCCACAAGGGTTGAACACAAGAAATAACTAGTCTTATCATTTTAGACACAATAGGAAATAATCCACAGCCGAGCCTGGTCTATGCAGATAAATCTTTCCCAGAAAGGTTAAAACAACTGTTAACCAGCTTTTGAAAACGTAGTAGGGGGGCTTCCCTGGTGGCACAGTGGTTAAGAATCCACCTGCCAATGCAGAGGACACGGGTTC
This sequence comes from Balaenoptera acutorostrata, assembly GCF_949987535.1. Taxonomy (NCBI): domain Eukaryota; kingdom Metazoa; phylum Chordata; class Mammalia; order Artiodactyla; family Balaenopteridae; genus Balaenoptera; species Balaenoptera acutorostrata. The sequence continues at coordinate 70,802,592 of NC_080077.1, forward strand.
AACCCCTAGTCCGGGAAGATCCCACATGCCACGGAGCAACAAAGTCCGTGCGCCGCAACTACTGAGCCTGCGTGCCACAACTACTGAAGCCCATGCACCTAGAGCCCATGCTCCGCAACAAGAGAAGCCACTGCAATGAGAAGCCTGCGCACCACAACAAAGAGTAGCCCCCACTCGCCACAACTAGAGAAAGCGGGGCGCAGCAACGAAGACCCAATGCAGCCAAAAATAAAATTAATTAATTAAATTTTTTTAAAAAACGTAATAGGGCACTATTACGCAAGACTGCATTTTGTAAACCTGTGCTCTTCCGGGAATGATCACACTGTTTCAAATCCCCAGGCCTAGAGATGGGGATAAAAATGTCTTGGGTCCGCCAGAGAACTCTACATTGGCTGGCTGCCAGCTGCTGCTAAGACTGCTTTTTTTGAAATTCTCAGCAGCGCTTTTGTTTGTAGTCCCACTAAACAAGCAAACCACCTGGTTGTTGACAAAACTCTTATGGCAAGACAGAAGAGAGTGGCAGGGAGACAGAAAGCAACGCAACTCCTGACCTTCCTCTTGGTCTGAATTAACTGTCTTTGGTTAATACAATTAATCACGGGGAAAGAAGATACGCTCGGGAGCTAAAGCCTTTGCCTTCTGCTTCTCCTCTTTACTCTGTGAGCCACTATTTTGAGACTAACTGGACTTTTATCTGGGACACCCAGTTATGTGACCCTTCTTTGCTCTGCAGTGAGCAAACCCAGGCACCATGATTTCCTGCTGAAGGTCAGTTACACAGTGATATCTGAAAACAGTTCATCATCAGGCATTAAGGAAGGTAGAAGAGCCTTCTGTTTCCTCCTTCCTGGTTTGGAAAGCCACTTTTGATTTCAGATTAAGTGGCAATTTAGGGTCCAGGAGTAGTGGTTCTGTCAAAACAGTAGATTAGGTATTCATCAGTTGCAGATGAGCTTGGGCAAACTTGATGTGATCTGTACTGCACGGAAGCATTTGGGATACTGGGGCATTTAGGCTACAAAAGAGTTATGTATTTCAGTTGATATCTCAGCAAAAGACTTTTTCTTCTCCCTTCTCAACTTGCTTCATTTGAAAAGACCTAGCTTTCTCTAGATTTGAGAAACCAGCCCTCCTTAAAGGATCTTATTTGCAGTACCATGATTCCTGATCTTGTTTCTAGAACTCTAAAAGAAGAGGAAATATATCTGTCTGTAAACTCATAAATGTATTTACACACACACACAAATATACACAAAGAAAAGATAAGAAAAGGTGTACTTTTAAAGGAATGTTGCTTGGAGTTTAGCCTTGGTAACCTCTCATTCCGCCAGCTAGCCCACTAATTTAAATCACCAAGTATTTATTAAACATGTATATGTTCAAGGCATTATGCTGTACCAATTGAGACAAATGTCAACCAAAGGGAGGGATCTAAAACTAGTTGAATTTCATGAATTTCATCACTGAGGATCTCAAACCAAAACATCGTCATTTTTTTAAATTCGTGAATTCTGACTTAGTCGAATAGAAGGCTTCCTATGTAATCCTTATCAGAGAATATGCTTAATGCCCCTGTTCATCACTAATAAGCTAGTCCTGCTGGAAAACAGAATGTCATTTTTCTCACCGTTATCATCAACAACAAACTCCTACAGATGCAAGGCATCATAGTGGCAAAATCCAAATATACAGGAGGGACTGAGGGAGGGTCTGAATAAGAAGGGGCAGCACAAGGGCTTCCTGGCGGTGTTGGCCTTGCTCTGTATCCTGCCTGCCACAGGGGGTACAAGAATCTATGCATCCCCCAACATGAGCAAGTTTTGTGTCAACAGTGAGATAGATGAGGGAAAGATCTGTCTCATCTTAGAAACTTAAAGAAGAATTATCAAAGTAGTCCATTAAAAATATTGATATGACAGTGACTTATCAACATTCAACCACCCTCATGAACAAAGTCTCCCATTTAGCTTACCATGGAAAACTTTCTTTTTGGATTCTCATTTTAAAATTTATACTAGACATTAAATGCAAAATAGAATATGATTCAGAGAGATTTATTGTACATCCTGGTTACATGTGAGAAATTCAATATTTATTTATTCACTAATTCTTACTGTGAATAAAGAGTTTCATGAATAAAAAAAGAATCTATGTTTATGTACAAACTCATAGAACTGTAACCAATAAAAAGTGAAATGTACAGTATGTAATATCTTTGAATGTTTATTTTTAATGCATAAGAGGAATGCAGAGGCAGATTTACCATGCAGCTGATGAAGCTTAAGCTTCAGGGTCCCTGTCTAGTACAGCCCCTTCCAAGGCTTCATACCTGTTTTGTACTCTTTTTCATTAAGAGGGATTCACCCTTTGGAGGTAATCTTAAGTAATTAGATTTATTTCCATAACTCAAATATCAGGAAATGTAAATAGCAGTATGAGGCAGCAATGCTGAATGCTAGGAATTCAGAAGAAGAGTGATGACTGTGGACTGGGGAGCGAGGAGGGATGTGGGTTGGGTCTTTGTAATAGAGTCTGACTCCATCTTTGATGTATGACAGCTGAGAGCTTACAAGCCCCATCACTCCCAGATCCCTTCTGCCCCACATCTGGGCAAGCTGATAAGAAAGTTGGGTGCTCACTCCTTTGGTGCTGGCAGTAAGTTGAAACCACACAAGCCCTGGCCCACGTGGGATCCCTTATCCTATCCCAACCCCACTCCCTAATCACAGTAAAAGCAGAGCCAGTCTTGTTCTCCATAGAAAGTTCCAGTGTGTGAGTAATAAACCTTTACATACCCTCTCGGTGCATGCATGACATCATCAGTCTTGACATCCAAACCGTATTTCGGGTGGGAACCAAATATTGGATGATGGGTCCATCCTGTTCTGCTTCTACAAGATGACAAAAAACAGTCTTGAAAATCTATGTAATTTAGATGCACAAAGAAGAAAAGAAGGGCATTTCAGGGACATAAAATTGCTTACATGGAGGTGGAAACGTGAAAACTGTGATTGCAAGATAGTGTAATTGAAACCAAAAGTTTTCATAGATGAGTCAGAAGGGTGGTGATAACACTGGAGTGGCAGGGAGGGCTCATTGAACAGGTTAAGAAACATGGATTTTATTTTTGTACATCAAGAAACTACCAAAGGGGGGGAGGAGCTTCAAGATGGCGGAAGAGTAAGACGCGGAGATCACCTTCCTCCCCACAAATACATCAGAACTACATCTACATGTGGAACAACTCCTACAGAACACCTACTGAACGCTGGCAGAAGACCTCACACCTCCCAAAAGGCAAGAAACTCCCCACGTACCTGAGTAGGGCAAAAGAAAAAAGGAAAAACAGAGACAAAAGAATAGGGACGGGACCTGCACCAGTGGGAGGGAGCTGTGAAGGAGGAAAGGTTTCCACACACTAGGAGCCCCTTCGCGGGCAGAGACTGCGGGTGGCGGAGGGGGGAAGCTTCGGAGCCACGGAGGAGAGCGCAGCCACAGGGGTGCGGAGGGCAAAGCGGAGAGGTTCCCGCACAGAGGCTCAGTGCCGACCTGCACTCACCAGCCCGAGAGGCGTGTCTGCTCACCCGCTGGGGTGGGCGGGGCTGGGAGCTGAGGGTCGGGCTTCGGAGGTCGGATCGCAGGGAGAGGACTGGGGCTGGCGGCGTGAACACAGCCTGAAGGGGTTAGCGCACCACAGCTAGCCGGGAGAGAGTCCGGGAAAAAGTCTGCAGCTGCCGAAGAGGCAAGAGACTTTTTCTTGCCTCTTTGTTTCCTGGTGCGTGAGGCGAGGGGATTAAGAGCGCCGCTTAAAGGAGCTTCAGAGACAGGCGCGAGCCGTGGCTACCAGCGCCGACCCCAGAGACGGGCAGGAGACGCTAAGGCTGCTGCTGCCGCCACCAAGAAGCCTGTGTGGGAGCACAGGTCACTCTCCACACCTGCCCTCCTGGGAGCCTGTGCAGCCCGCCACTGCCAGGCTCCCGTGATCCAGGGACAACTTCCCTGGGAGAACGCACAACGCACCTCACGCTGGGGCAACGTCACGCAGGCGCAACGTCACGCCGGCCTCGGCCGCCTCAGGCTCGCCCCGCCTCCTCCTTACCGCTCCCTCCCCCCGACCTGAGTGAGCCACAGCCCCCGAATCAGCTGCTCCTTTAACCCCGTCCTGTCCGAGCGAAGAACAGACGCCCTCAGGCGACCTACACGCAGAGGCGGGTCCAAATCCAAAGCTGAACCCCGGGAGCTGTGCAAACAAAGAAGAGAAAGGGAATCTCTCCCAGCAGCCTCAGGAGCAGCGGATTAAATCTCTACAATCAACTTGATGTACCTGCATCTGTGGAATACCTGAATAGACAATGAATCATCCCAAATTGAGGAGGTGGACTTCGGGAGCAACGATATATATATATTTTTTCCCCTTTTTCTCTTTTTGTGAGTGTGTGTGTGTATGCTTCTGTGTGTGATTTTGTCTGTATAGCTTTGCTTTTACCATTTGTCCTAGGGTTCTGTCTGTCCGGTTTTTTTTTTGCTTAAAAAAAATTTTTTGTAATATTTTTTATTTTAATAACTATTTTATTTTATCTTCTTCTTTCTTTCTTTCTTTCTTTTCTCCCTTTTATTCTGAGCCGTGTGGAGGACAGGCTCTTGGTGCTCCAGCCAGGCATCAGGGCTGTGCCTCTGAGGTGGGAGAGCCAACTTCAGAACACTGGTCCACAAGAGACCTCAGCTCCACGTAATATCAAACGGCGAAAATCTCCCAGAGATCTCCATCTCAAAGCCAAGACCCAGCTCCACTCAACGACCAGCAAGCTACAGTGCTGGACACCCTATGCCAAACAACTAGCAAGACAGGAGCACAACCCCATCCATTAGCACAGAGGCTGCCTAAAATCATAATAAGGCCACAGACACAGCAAAACACACCACCAGACGTGGACCTGCCCACCAGAAAGACAAGATCCAGCATCATCCACCAGAAAACAGGCACTAGTCCCCTCCACCAGGAAGCCTACACAACCCACTGAACCAATCTTAGCCACTGGGGACAGACACCAAAAACAATGGAAACTACGAACATGCAGCCTGCGAAAAGGAGACCCCAAACACAGTAAGTTAAGCAAAATGAAAAGACAGAGAAACACACAGCAGACAAAGGAGCAAGGCAAAAACCCACCAGACCTAACAAATGAAGAGGAAATAGGCAGTCTACCTGAAAAAGAATTCAGAATAATGATAGTAAAGATGATCCAAAATCTTGGAAATAGAATGGAGAAAATACAAGAAACGTTTAACAAGGACCTAGAAGAACTATAGAGCAAACAAACAGAGATGAACAACACAATAAATGAAATTTAAAATTCTCTAGAAGGGATCAATAGCAGAATAACTGAGGCAGAAGAACGGATAAGTGACCTGGAAGATAAAATGGTGGAAATAACTACTGCAGAGCAGAATAAAGAAAAAAGAATGAAAAGAATTGAGGACAGTCTCAGTGACCTCTGGGACAACATTAAATGCACCAACATTCGAATTATAGGGGTCCCAGAAGAAGAAGAGAAGAAAGAAAGGGACTGAGAAAATATTTGAAGAGATTATAGTTGAAAACTTCCCTAATATGGGCAAGAAAATAGTTAATCAAGTCCTGGAAGCACAGAGAGTCCCATACAGGATAAATCCAAGGAGAAACATGCCAAGACACATATTAATCAAACTATCAAAAATTAAATACAAAGAAAAAATATTAAGAGCAGCAAGGGAAAAACAACAAATAACATACAAGGGAATCCTATCCTCATGAGGTTAACAGCTGATCTTTCAGCAGAAACTCTGCAAGCAAGAATGGAGTGGCAGGACATATTTAAAGTGATGAAAGAGAAAAACCTACAACCAAGATTACTCTACCCAGCAAGGATCTACGAGGCCATAATCACTCTGATACCAAAACCAGCCAAAGATGTCACAAAGAAAGAAAACTACAGGCCAATATCAGTGATGAACATAGATGCAAAAATCCTCAACAAAATACTAGCAAACAGAATCCAACAGCACATTAAAAGGATCATACATTATGATCAAGTGGGGTTTATCCCAGGAATGCAAGGATTCTTCAGTATATGCAAATCAATCAACGTGATACACCATATTAACAAATTGAAGGAGAAAAACCATATGATCATCTCAATAGATGCAGAGAAAGCTTTTGACAAAATTCAACACCCATTTATGATAAAACCCCTCCGGAAAGTAGGCATAGAGGGAACTTTCCTCAACATAATAAAGGCTATATATGACAAACCCACAGCCAACATCGTCCTCAGTGGTGAAAAACTGAAACCATTTCCACTAAGATCAGGAACAAGACAAGGCTGTGCACTCTCACGACTATTATTCAACATAGTTTTGGAAGTTTTAGCCACAGCAATCAGAGAAGAAAAAGAAATAAAAGGAATCCAAATTGGAAAAGAAGAAGTAAAGCTGTCACTGTTTGCAGATGACATAATACTATAGCTAGAGAATCCTAAAGATGCTACCAGAAAACTACGAGAGCTAATCAATGAATTTGGTAAAGTAGCAGGATACAAAGTTTATGCACAGAAATATCTTGTATTCCTATACACTAATGATGAAAACTCTGAAAGTGAAATTAAGAAAACACTCCCATTTACCATTGCATCAAAAAGAATGAAATATCTAGGAATAAACCTACCTAAGGAGACAAAAGACCTGTATGCAGAAAATTATAAGACACTGATGAAAGAAATTAAAGATGATACAAATAGATGGAGAGATATACCGTATTCTTGGATTGGAAGAATCAACATTGTGAAAGTGACTCTACTCCCCAAAGCAATCTACAGATTCAATGCAATCCCTATCAAACTACGAATGGCATTTTTCACAGAACTAGAACAAAAAATTTCCCATATTTGTATGGAAACACAAAAGACCCCGAATAGCCAAAGCAATCTTGAGAAAGAAAAACGGAGCTTGAGGAATCAGGCTCCCTGACTTCAGACTCTACTACAAAACTACAGTAATCAAGACACTATGGTACTGGCACAAAAACAGAAATATAGATCAATGGAACAGGATAGAAAGCCCAGAGATAAACCCACGCACATATGGTCACCTTATCTTTGATAAAGGAGGCAAGAATATACAGTGGAGAAAAGACAGCCTCTTCAATAAGTGGTGCTGGGAAAACTGGACAGCTACATGTAAAAGAATGAAATTAGAACACTCCCTAACACCATACACAAAAATTAACTCAAAATGGATTAAAGATCTAAATGTAAGGCCAGACACCGTCAAACTCTTAGAGGAAAACATAGGCAGAACACTCTATGACATAAATCACAGCAAGATCCTTTTTGACCCACCACCTAGAGAAATGGAAATAAAAACAAAAATAAACAAATGGGACCTAATGAAACTTAAAATTCTTTGCACAGCAAAGGAAACCATAAACGAGACGAAAGGACAACCCTCAGAATGGGAGAAAATATTTGCAAATGAAGCAACTGACAAAGGATTAATCTCCAAAATTTACAAGCAGCTCATGCAGCTCAATATCAAAAAAACAAACAACCCAATCCAAAAATGGGCAGAAGACCTAAATAGACATTTCTCCAAAGAAGATATACAGATTGCCAACAAACACATGAAAGGATGCTCAACATCACTAATCATTAGAGAAGTGCAAATCAAAACTACACTGAGGTATCACCTCACACCAGTCAGAATGGCCATCATCAAAAAATCTACAAACAATAAATGCTGGAGAGGGTGTGGAGAAAAGGGAACCCTCTCGCACTCTTGGTGGGAATGTAAATTGATACAGCCACTATGGAGAATATGGAGGTTCCTTAAAAATCTAAAAATAGAACTACCATACGACCCAGCAATCCCACTACTGGGCATATACCCTGAGAAAACCATAATTCAGAAAGAGTCATGTACCACAATGTTCATTGCAGCACTATTTACAATAGCCAGGACATGGAAGCAACCTAAGTGTCCATTGACAGATGAATGGATAAAGAAGATGTGGCACATATATACAATGGAATATTACTCAGCCATAAAAAGAAACAAAATTGAGTTATTTGTAGTGAGGTGGATGGACCTAGAGTCTGTCATACGGAGTTAAGTAAGTCAGAAAGAGAAAAACAAATACCGTATGCTAACACATATATATGGAATCTAAAAAAAAAAAAATGGTTCTGAAGATCCTAGGGGCAGGACAGCAATAAAGACACAGACGTAGAGAATGGACTTGAGGACACGGGGAGGGGGAAGGGTAAGCTGGAACAAAGTGAGAGAGTGGCATGGACATATATACACTACCAAATGTAAAACCGATAGCTAGTGGGAAGCAGCCGCATAGCACAGGGAGATCAGCTCCGTGCTTTGTGACCACCTAGAGGGGTGGAATAGGGAGGGTGGGAAGGAGGGAGACAGAAGAGGGAAGAGATATGGGGATATATGTATATGTATAGCTGATTCACTTTGTTATAAAGCAGAAACTAACACACCATTGTAAAGCAATTACACTCCAATAAAGATATTTTTTAAAAAGTATAAGAAGAAAGAAAAAGAGGGAGGAGATATGGGGATATATGTATATGTATAACTGATTCACTTTGTTATAAATCAGAAACTAAGACACCATTGTAAAGCAACTATACTACAGTAAAGATGTTAAAAAAATAAAAATTAAAAAAATGGAAGAAAAAAAAAGTAGTTATCACTGCATGATAAGCTAAGGGAGATTTTAATCTAACTTTGTAGCTTTCTATATTTTTGTAACTATCCACAATAAGATATATTATTTTCTTAGGCACAAGGAGAACTTTTTAGAAACTTTTCTATATGGGGATATATGTATAGCTGATTCACTTTGTTATAAAGCAGAAACTAACACACCATTGTAAAGCAATTATACTCCAATAAAGGTGTTAAAAAAAAAATCTTTTCTGACCTTCGGTTACAATGGACATTGCTAAACTGCAAGCAGGGATTCACATGTAACTGATGTGTCCCAGAGCACAGCGGCCTGAAAGATACAAACTGGGCAACATGGGGTCATAACTTTCCTTCAGCTGACTTTCACCCTGCCCTTTCACCCTGCTATTTCTGGACACTTCTTTCAAGGAGCTCCCACCTCCCCGCCACCCTGCGCCACCAAATTTCTAGGCCTTCCCAGGGGCTGTCTTGAATATGTCCAAGAACAATCCCATGTGGTATCAGACAAGGCTGCTGCTTCCACTGGGTAAGGATCTGCCAGGCATCTCTGCTGCCCAGTAGAAGCCCTGGGGCCTCAGAGGTGACAGTGCTGGCCTGTGGCCTCTGGAACTGTCAATCCACGAAAGCTGCCCTCTACCCTACCTCCATCCTGAGTTACCAACTGCTTAAGGGCTATGAAAGAAATTCCACCAAGGCCCTGGGGTTTTAGAGAGATTTAGGTAAAAACAGCTCTTTTGGGATTTCATTTATTTGCTTGTAAACCTAAAGTTTACAGACACACACACACACACACACACACACCCCCCCGCAAGAATCCGTGCACAGAACTGCACCAAAGGGAAACATTTCATGAGACAGATATCCTGGCCTGACTCCTCTCACTCTTTGGGGCTTTAGTGAGCCAACCTGCCAGTCTAGCTCCCCCTTCCTCAAGTCTAGCTCGCTGGAGTTCTTTCCTTGGGGCTCCCTTGTTGTGTCAGTGAAAAGTTTTATTAGGTTGCCCACAGACCTGTGGAAATGCGCAGTGGTCTCTGCATTCCAGAGGAGACCAGAAATGGGTGCTATTATTTACCCACATTTTACAGGTGAGGACACTGAGGCACAGAGAAGTTGATTAAATTGCTCAAGGTCACACAGCCACTAAAGGCAGTCTGGCTCCCAGGTAAGTGTTCTCACCCACTACAATGCACCGGCTCCGGAGCATGAAACACAGCCTCCATACTGTGCCAGGTTCCATGAGGTTCCAGAGAGACCCCTGCCCTCAGAGACTTTACCACCTGGTAATAACAACAATCACAGCCGCAAATATCTGAGAGAAATTCTAAGAACGATCTTAAGGCATCCTTCAAGTCCCAGTTAAAACCGCCTCTTTCAGGTAAGCATCAGCCCCCAAACAGGAGTGCCACCTCCTCCATGAAATTTTCCTGGAGTCCCCCAGTCAGGACCAAATCTCAGCCCCTTTCCTATTCCCGCAGTACTTCAACTCTAGAGAACATAGCACGGTCTCATTCTCCTTAGAGTGAGCGATCGGTGCCTGCATCTCACACTAGAACGCAAGCTCTGCAAAGACAGGACTCGTCTGCTTGCTCTTAATGTCTGACGGCACTCATGGCAGTGCCTGGCAAGGGAAGTGTTCCCTGCTTGTCTTTGTTGAGCTACGTTGGGACTTTGCTGAGCACGTGGTGGGTGTGCAATGATCCCTGATTGAGTGGTGAGCGGTGGGATGGAGGCCTCGCCACAGAAGGCCTTGTAGAATACAGTAGTAGGTCAAACCCTGTGAAATTGCTGTTTTATAGGCCAAATTGTTCAACTATTGACAATTTCACATGAGTCAGTTCAATCTAAAAATATATTTATATCCTAACTGGAATAGCCTATAAACGCCAGTGTTTCCTTGGAAGGTTTTGAAATCTCCCTTCTTGGATATCTTTTATAATCTAACTATAGTTACTAAATATTATTTTGTAAAAATACCCCAAAAGTCCAAATTCTAGACTGTAAATCCTCAACAATCCCAAAGCCCAGACAACAGAGATGAAATTTGATTCCAGCGACTTTGTTCAGCCATGAGTTCCTAGGGTCATGTGGGCAAGGTCAACTGTTTACAGAAAACGGAAGAGAAAGCAGTTTTACTCACTTTATTTCTCAATCGTGGCCAAAAAGCCGGCTGAGAAATACCTTCTGGGGCCTGGTAAATTGCGGTTTCTATGTGCAGTAAATTCCCCACTGTTCCTTGATTCCTTTTTCTGTTCCCTGGCACCTTTTAGTGGATTGATCCTCCTGCATATTTATCTTTGGGAACCACACTGACCTTTGGAAGTAATGTCAATAGTGGGAATTAGTCCAATAGATGAGAAGTTTCCTCAACTGGCAGCTTTCTTTTGCCTGGCTCAAGCCTCTGGAACTAAAGGCTGTAAAGGTAACTGACAATGTAATTTATCCACATTTCACCTGGAAACAGTACCATTTCTTTGAGCTCCCTAGAGACCCCCCACCTGGAAAAAAGGCCCAGGATGCCTGTCAGACCAAACAATGCCTATCATATTTTATTACATGGATGAAACTTAAGACTTTCTGCTCCATTAGCAGATGGTTTCATTTTCACTCCATGAAAGTAGTTCAAGGTTACAACACCTTATTCTGTGTTTTCTTATGTTTTTAATACAAAGGTCTTAAAATTCCCCACTTCCATCCTCCACGCCCACCGCCCCAGGCATCCAAAAGCTATATTATCAGATTTTACAGTCTGAGATAATATGTTATAGTAAGAGTGCCAAAATATATGTGGTGTGTACTTTTTTTAATAAAACTACAGCTTGATAGAAAGAAGAAGTTTGCTCTCTAGTGGCTGACTTATAAAAGGCTCTGAAAACCACACAGTAAGATAGCTTAGAAAAAGAAGAAACTTAACAGTGATATTTGTGTAACAAGGTCTGAGTACTTACTTTGTTTTTATTGATCTTTTTAATTTTCCTTACAGTGAAAAAGTACATCCGAGCAAGTGTTCTGTGGATATTTTTCCCTATTAAAATTTTTCCTATCATTAAGCTAATTTTAATTCTAAATTCTTAGAGTAGCAATTAGGTTTCTGGTGTTTTATTAGCCTATTGTACCTTTAGAAAGCTCTGTGGATTGGCTTAATACCTATAATTAGTGTCTATTATAGACACGTTGCCCAATAATATAATATTATTAGAGCTTTTTAAACCATTTTTAGCTCTTTGCAGAAAGATTATATAAATTCAGGGAGACATAGTATAATTATTAGTATGATGCTAATTAATATCATTTTATTACTCCTTTTTCTACTGCAGCTCAATTTATACAATTCTACTGTAATATGAATTATAAAGGATAAATTTTATTCAGCATGCACCTCTTTCTAACCCCTGTACCATCTTTTACTTTCCCATTTTATTCTCCATCTGTGTCTCCCCAAGTTCACTATTTTTCTCAACTCTGTCCAGTATCCTTGGTCAGATAATAGGAGCAAACCACACCACTAGTCTTAAAGTTCCCACCCTCCATGTTTCAAAAAAAAGAGAGAGTTACCTAGGAAGCTTTCTACCTGTACAGTAATAAATACTTTAAAGGATTTTCAGATCTGTAAATATTCTTGTCCTCACTTTACTTATGAAAAAGGAACCAGATAGCATAAAGAGGCTTAACCTTTTCAGCAGGTCAGGACTACAGTGGAAGTAAAGTACTAGACAAGGCAAAGAAGAAGAGGGTGTTTCATGGGTGGAGCAGGCATACGGGACAGCACAAGGCGTGGTTAAGAAGGGGAATGATGCAACCTGATTTCCATTTTTTTAAAATATTTATTTTATTTTATTTTTTTCTGGTTGCACTGGGTCTTAGTTGCGGCATGCAGGCTCTTAGTTGTGTGCAGGACCTAGGTCCCTGACCAGGGATCTAGCCCGGGCCCCCTGCACGGGGAGCTCGGAGTCTTAACCACTGGACCACCAGGGAAGTCCCCTGATTCACATTTTTGAAAATTATTCAGGCTGCTGTATGGAGAAAATACCACAATGAGGACAGGAATAGAAAGAGGGAGACCTCTTTGGAAATGATCGCAGCCATGCACACAATAAAAGAGAGTGGCGTGGACAAGGGTGGTGAAGCTGTGAAAAGTGAATGGATTTCCCACGTATTCTGGAGGTAGAGCTAATTGGTGATGGGTGAGAGGTCGGGGTGGGGTGTGACTTCAGACTGAGCGACTGGGTGGATGGTGACGCCACTTACTGGAAAGGATGACAGAGAAGCAGTTTGGGGAGGTGAGGGGCCGTGGGAATAGAGTTCTGTTTGGGTTGGTCATGGTTCAATTCGAGATGCCTAACCAAGAGGAGATGTCAGGTAACCTCTTGCGAATATCAAGAGGAAATGTTCAGAGATGTCTGCACAACCAAATGTCTTCTTGTTAGAAGTCTGGAGCTTTGGAGAGAGGTTGGGACTGGTGATTTATACTTAGAAGTCTTCAGGATACAAATGACATTTAAAGATGAGATCCCCAAGGAGAGAGTTTCGATAGAGAAGAGAGAAGGCCTGGGCCTGACACTGGGACAGGGACCTTTGAAGTAAAGAAGGGAGGGTCATCCAGGAAGATTGAGCTGAAGTGGCCAGGAGGGTGGAGGACAGAAGGAGAAGATGAGTGAGGCAACACGAGTGGGAGCTCAGGTAGGATGAGGGCACAGGAGTGACCACTGAACTTGGCAACACAAGGGTCACAGGAGACCTTGACAAGAGCCCTTTCAGGGGAGTGATGGGGACAGAAGCCCCTCTTGTTCTTTCACCTGCCAACCATGGGCCTAAAAAATTCTTCCCCGGTGCAAATCTGCAAGATAGAAAGGAATTAACAATTGGTGCAGTTTTGGGGGGAAATTTCTCCATTGTCTGTGTTGATAGATAGTTAATTTATACTCTTTCTTTGCTCTGGACTTTTGGATTCAAAATGGGCAGGGAAAGGAATTCTTGGTGTCAGAAATTGAGCTGTGTATCATTTCACAACGTAACTCATCTTCACCACAGATTAGTTGAGTGAAGTAGAGGGAAGGTGGATAAAGGAGAAAATAACTCGGGAAGAGTCCATTTGACGTAGAGACTATAAGAAGACACAAGGAAGAGGGAAGAAGAACTAGAGGAAAAAGTACACTGGGGGCAAAAGAAAATATAAATAGGAATAGAAGGAACTAGGGATGGACTTTTTTCCTTAAGGCATAGCCCGAAATGAAATTTCAACTACCTGCCAATCTCAGAGGAAACAGAACCAGACAGAATAAATATGGAAAGCATTTCCATGTCAGACTATATACCAAGGGTTGGGGAACAAGGAAAGAGAGTAACACATTAAACAGGAGGAAGGAATTGTAAAGTGAACAGGTGGACGGCAGAAGCTGCTTATTTTCTAAAAGGCACTTAAAAATTCTCATAGCTATTTAAAACACACACCACAAGCCTCTTGACTGGTTAGTTTCTGCACAACCGTATCTCTTGCTACATTGTGGGGATGCCCAGGAGAACTCAAATGGGAGACAGAATCAAAGAAGAATTGGGTCAATATAGTCCTTTTTTAAAAAGAAACAAAAACAACTTGATTTGTTGATATTTTTATGAGCTTGAATAAGAACATTTTGAAAATGCAGAAACAAGTCATAACTGAAGGAACAAAAGCCAGTTGATTCTTCTCTTTCACACTCTTGGGACTGGTCTTTTTTCAACTCACATTACAGTATATGTCATGTAATGCCTTACTAATGCTATGATGTGAAAATTACTGGGCTTCTCTGGAAATGCTTGTTTGTGCTAATCCATAGATCTTACAGGCTCTCAGAGACACCAGTAAACCATGGTCAAGTGGAGGTAACTTTCATGTGGAAAGGATTGGCCAGAACGCTCAAGCCAGTCTAGATACCACACTTATTTCCAACCCTGGCCTCCCATCACGAGGCAACACCGTCCTCCCCCACCCCAGCCTCCTCGCACCAGGGACCCCCGCTGTGGTGATGCCCAAAGTCCATGTCTGAAAGCATCTCTTCACACGGTTTCTGCCTGGGATTGGGCTAATGGTTCACCGGATCCATTTCTCTGCCACATCAGAATCTCAGAAACGTCACTGTTCAAGTTTCAACTTGTTTCTCTTTTTCTACCTTGTAGCCATCCGTTGTTTCACAGCTATTTAAAAAACAGAACATTCTGATTAGAAATGGGGAAGGGGATCACACATCTCAGTTCCCAGGACCAAAGAAACACTCAAGTAGTCAGTTGAGGACAAGTGTGTTTCCCTTCTCCTGCACAGAAGCCTGAGATGGATGGCAGCAGGAAGCTTCCTTCTCTAAAAGCAAGGAGGTCATGGGGTGGTCCATTAGCAGTGACATCTGAAGAGAAAATAATGGCTGATTAAATGATGCTAAAATTATCACACGACTTCTGTCTCTTGTGCAGATCAGAAGGGAGAAATCAAGAAAATGATCAATACTAATTGGTAGACCAACTGCCTAGAATAGACCAGAAATATTCCCTTCTCTACCGTGCTCCCATCCCTGAAGCAAATAGACAGGAGGGACGATCCTCAAATCTTCATCTCCAGAATCAAACTTCAACCAGGATGTTCTTGTGAACTCTTCTGGTTTCTTACTAAATTAATTTTAAGAAGGTTCCAAGCTTAGCCAATGCCAAGTCGTACCAGGGAGTTATGTTTATGGGTGTTTATTGAGACTTAGTAGACTAATTCTGGCAAGTTGAAGTAAGTCTCCACTCCATCACAGAAAAGTAAAAAGCTAAAATAGAAGCAACTTCAAGAGGCTGCCAATGATTGAATCATATTGCAGAGGCCTTATCTGGAAAAAGATAAAAAAGGGTAACCCAGCCTAGGGCCTAAATATTACTGTATAAAATGAGAATAAGACATATCCTCTCCTTGTCCTGATGACTTTAAGTAAACATCTGATTTCCCCCAACGTTTACACATGATGGTTTCTATGATTATGGGTGTTTGTATTTCGAAATGGCATTGAGAAGAAATAGGCATAAAGGGCATGGAAATCCAGGAAAAGTAAAGGAAAACAACTTTTACAGGTCATTTAGATTTCTGAATAGGTATACACATGTGCTTTAAATATAGCACCCCAAATAGCAGTGAAGGCCTCCCTGTCCTATGTGCATGTGTAGAATCTTGGTTTACCCCCAAATTATAATAGATTCTCATAGCACTGCATGATTCTATGTTTTATCTTACAATAAAAAAAAAAAAAGAAGATTAAGTATAGGCTAGGGACTAGATTTCAGGGTAATGAAAGTAGGGGAAAACCCACATCCTTTGATATACTTTTCTTACTGCAGTCGTTGCTAAGGAAACCATTTCCTATCCATACACTGCAAATGTTTCCCCTATTTGTTATTCTCAAAAGCACACAATACCACATATAAAACATTAGGGCAAGAGCTCAGTAACATATATTCAGGGACACTCAAAGCTCTACAATAATTGGGAAGAGATTCATGAGGTCGTCCCAAGAGATAGGGACCAAGGTGCATTTAGCAAAGAGAGAATCTAGTCCCTATGGTTAGTACTCATTGTCCAATCCAAGCTAGAACGAATGCCCTGGAGTTTCAGAAAAGAGGCTCCTTCTGTTCCCATGACCCTCCCTCCATCAGGCAAGGGTGGTGGAACTCATAGTTCACAGAATCACACAGAACGTGAGAGCTGGAAGAGTCCTAACCTAAGCGAAGCTCCTCTTTTTATATCAAGGAAGCAGAGAGGCTTGCCAAGGTACCATGGCCATAGGACCAGAAGTCACTTTCTGACCCCCAACACGGGAAAAGGAGTTCAGCGAGTGTTGCTGGATGGCTGGAATTGAAAGACTCATAAAATCTGAGTGAAAAAAATCTGAAAAAGAATGGATATATATATATATATATATATATATATATATGTATATGTATAACTGATTCACTTTGCTGTACACCTGAAACCAACATAACATTGTAAGTCAACTATACTCCAGTAAAAAATTTTTAAAATAAAAATAAGATAAAGACCATCTAAAGAAAAAAAAAAAAAATCTTAGGGTGATATGGCTCCTTGAGGTCTTGCAAGTTCAACTTGCCCTGCGTTGCAGAAATCCCCAGAAAGTTTCATTTTTATTCACACTACGGGCTTGGGCAATCATGACTCCTTGCTTAATCTATCAATAAATATCTATGCAGAGCTCACTGTGTCTGAGGAGACAATAGAGGTTAAGGGCAGTGCGGATCTCAGTGGTACGGATATGGTCACAATGCTTGTTCAACTCTTAAGAGTGTGCCAAGGCTGCTTCCAAAGCTTTTCTCAAGGCTCTAGAAACTCCCTGGCTCACTGTTTTTCTCTTCCTCTTCTCTTTCCAGGTCCCTCTCACTGTGCCTTTGCTGGCTACATTAACATCCAAAGAGATGTCCTCTAAAAGAAAGAAACCAGAAGAGAAGGGAGTGGGAGCAAACAAGAAACAACCAAGAGAAGAACCTGGCCTTTGATGAGATAACATGATTGACAACGATGTTGGTAAAGGAGAATTTTATACCAATTTGGCTTTCCACCAAGCTTGCTTTCCACTGCTGCAAATCAAAGTTGTGCTAAACATCTAAGTCAGACTGCAGTTATCTAAACGCACCAAGAAATCCCTTTGATTGCCTGAAGTTAATTAGAAGCTCCCAGACATTAAATAGAAATTTCTTTTGTTTGACGGAATTATTGCATTTCCTTTTCCACAAATGCCTTGGTTGAAAATGTTTCCGCACAATGATATTTACCAATCTGTCACATGTCCATCAGCCCTAGGAATAAAGTCCTGTTGGTGTGTTGTCTAAAATCCATTAGTTCTATCCTTTTCCATACTCTGTCACTTACCCACTCCATCAATAAACACACACACACACACACCACAAAATACTAGTCTGCCTCAACCTTCTGAAAAATTTTTTAATCTAATAATTCTGCTTTATGACACATAGGACATAAATATGCACTTGAAAACAAATGTAACTGAAATTTCTCTGGCTTGGATTTTTTCCCTTTATGGTTCCAAACTTGAAGATGGGTCAAAGAAACTGCTTCCCTTAATCTCTACACTTGATCTTTGGTTAACACAAGGGGGACATAGTGGGTGACAAAAAGAAAGCAAGAGGAGTCTCAGCAAACCAAGCTTTCAATTGTTGTAGTTTTCGTCTCCTGTGTTTTTGAGACAGTAACGCCACCCATGGTATCATCAACTGTTTGTTTCCACTGTATTTCTTGTACAATTTCTAATTCGATGATCAGAAACACATTGGTCCTTAGAAATCAACTAAGAAATTAGATATGTCTTTTTCAAACATGCAGAATGTTGTTTCACATTATAAAATCATTGAAAGATGTGTGATATAAAATATTATGAAATCTATAAGATTTCCTCAAGAGCAGTTTTCCATAGTATCTTTTATTTGTATACAGATATGTACTTTTGAAAATACTTTCTCATAATAATAATAGCTAACATTTATTAAACACTTAATATCTGTTGGACGTTGTTTTAAGTGTTTTACATACTAACACATTTCATTGTCTTGTCCACATTTTAAAGAAGAGAAAAAACCCAGGATTTTTTTCCTATGTAAACTTTAGGTCTTAAGCTATAAATCAGGTATTATCTCACTTGAGCTTTCATCAGTTTGTGAGAAAAATTAGACCTACAGCTTCCTATCTCTGCTACTGTACTTCATCTGTGAGTATGAGAAATGAAAACTCACTTATTTTCTCTCAGAGAAGTTATCATATATTCAACTTAATTATTTGACTGTGAAAATACAAAGTGCCAAGTTTTCATATATGAAGACCAAATGCCAATTAATATTGGTAACAAGAAATGAACAACTTGCAAGTTAAAGACTGGTTTTTCTATTAGTCCTGTATGACTTCAGTGTTACTGTAAATAAAATCTCTGCCTTGAACAGAAAACAAAGAGGATTTGTTGAACATAGATCTTGTGTAAAATACAAAACTCTCAGATTCTTGGATTATAAGCAGAGCGATGGCCTTCCCTTAAAGAATGAGCCCTTAAAATAGTAAGCTAAAAAACAAAATGCATGTATTTTACCTACTTTTTCTTTTCTCACTGCAAACTTTTTGTATGTGACCTTTAACAGTAGCTCAAGTGCATCTGTGTTTATGTCTGTGTGTACAGAGAGATAGAGAAACAGATGGACGATAAGAATATCAAGCCCGGGGCTTCCCTGGTGGCGCAGTGGTTGAGAATCTGCCTGCTAATGCAGGGGACACGGGTTCGAGCCCTGGTCTGGGAAGATCCCACATGCCACGGAGCAGCTGGGCCCGTGAGCCACAACTACTGAGCCTGCGCGTCTGGAGCCTGTGCCCCGCAACGGGAGGGGCCGCGATAGTGAGAGGCCCGCGCACCGCGATGAAGAGCGGTCCCTGCACCGCGATGAAGAGTGGCCCCCACTTGCCGTAACCAGAGAAAGCCCTCGCACGAACCGAAGACCCAACACAGCCAAAAATAAAGAAATAAATAAATAAAGTAGCTATAAAATTTAAAAAAAAAAAAAAGAAAAAAAGTTTAAAAAAAAAAAGAATATCAAGCCCTTGGAGAGCGATCCGGCCATTTGTAACTGGAAGTCAGATCTTTTTTTTTAATTCAAAGAAATATTTAGGATAATTCCAAATCCATAATAGTTTTCATTTTAACTTGAGATATGCCTCCCAAAAATACTCTCCCTGTTACTAGAGAAATTAGTGCTGCTAATTTAGTTCATCAAAGTAAAGTTGCTTAAATATCTTTAGTCAGGTTGTCAGGTTGCAGAAGTGCAAGGACACATTTATCTTTGTCTCTTCTGTAACTCACAGCATAACACCATGAGTTGATGAGAGAATCATAAAACTGGAAAATGGGATCCCTGAGTTTTCTAGTTCTTGGTTCTCCACTGGCTAAGTGGTCTCTGAGTCCCTACTCTAACCCAGACTATGACATCCTCAAAGCTGAGGACATTATCTTGACACATAGTGAGGACAGAGGAACTATTCATCAGTGAAGAGAACAAGCTATGATTCTAGTTGGTAATCACAAATATTTCTCCAAATTGGAGTGAGAGGTGATATATCGTTTATACTCTAATACTCACTAATGATAATATGAAATGTGCAATAATCATTCAGAACATGTTCAGGCATTTTGGAAAGTACTCCACTGGCCACTTGCAGATAAATATCCTTATTTATACATGAGGACTAAAACTAATATTTCTCAGTAAACTCCACCTCTTCCTTACCAGCAAGCCTGCAAGGAGATTTACGACCTCCATTTTACTAAATAAGAAACTAAACATCAGAGAAGTTAGTTAATTTGCTCAAGTTCACAGAGCTAGCAAGTGGAGGAGCCAGAATTTAACCCAAGACTGACGGATTTCTTGGAGACCAACTTCTTTCTACTATATTTTGCCACCTCAGCACTCCATATTAACACACGTACTAAGGTAATACAGCTCCTCAAGGGCAGAAAATGAGTTCTGTCCATTGCTGTATTGCTAGAGCCACCAGATAAGTCTACTGAATGAAGGAATTCATGGTCCACAGCACGCAGTTTCCCAGCCCTCATTAGAAACGTGCCATGGACAATGTTTGCTCCTCAGGGCAGTTGGACCGGGCTCCATCCATAAGCAGCCTTGTCTGTTACCCACACACACACCCTTTGTCTACAAACGTTATCGTTGTCTCCGTGTACCATGCCGTGGGAAAGGCTGGGGAGCAGTGCGTAACTTGTCAATGTGAGCAAGAGGAAATTATGTGCTCGTCGCAGTCAGAGTGATGTCCAGGCTGGAAAGAAAGGAAATCTTCAAGTTTGAAAGTCACAGCTTGACCACAGTTGGAGTAGAAACCACGAGAACCAATGGACACCATGATAATGAACTCCCTGAATCAGGAATGGAGGGAGAGTTCTTTGGCAAGGGAAAGAGAAGAAAGCCCGTACCAAAAGCAAAGAAGGAGGAAATAACACATTGGATCATTCATCAGAGCTGTGGATGGGGTTGAGGGAGAGCTGGGAGGTAGGGGCGAGGGAGGCGGAGAGGTGGGTGATGTGAGCTCCCTAGGACCAGGACTCAAATTGCTTTTGCCTAAGGAGTGTAGAAAACTACAATGTATCTTAAAAGAAACTCCCAGCCCCTGTATCATTCTTCATAATGACAGTAGTTGCCATTTATTATGTATGTATTATATGCCAGCCATTTTACATACAGGTATAATCTCATTTTTTTAATCTCACACAGCTCTCTAAAGTGTATGTTATTGTTCCTACTTACACATCAGAAATCTGAGTCTCAAAGTGGGTAACTTGCCCAATGTCCTACACGTGGTCAGGAAGGAGTAGCCAGGACTCAGCCCCAGGCTGTCCGACCCTAAAGCTCACCCTCTTCCCATCATGCCTTGCTGCCTCTGCCCACCCCAGCTCCATCTGAGAGGCAAGGTCCCCTTCATCGTTCTTAGCAAATATCTTCCAATGAGAAAAACGAGGCAAAGACTTATCTAACTCCCAAAGCCCTGCTGTAACTTAAATCAAAGGTGGCAGAGTGCTTTGAAAATGCCAGTGCAGCTCCATGAGTGCCTGGGGCTTCGCTGGGGCTCAGAGGCCCTGGGATGAGAAGCTCTATAGAGCTTGTATGTCCTACAACTGCCGTCAGGATTCCAGGAGCAGCATGGAGCCCCTCTCTTGGGAGAAGCCTTCAGAACCCTGGGCTGATGGGGCGGTAGGAAGACACCTCACAACAGAGCTGTCTCCAATTAAAGCTCCTGCCTAGCAAAAGGAAACAAACTTAAGCTTCCAGAAGTACCTCAACAAATTTTTAAATAACATGCTGAGCAGAAAAATGGGATAAGAGAAAACTTGTTTATTTAGAAGAGCCGTGAATTGCCTCAGAAGGATTTGCGTGCCGTTAACTGAGTTTCTGATGGAACACTAAAAAGAAACCCCTCAAATTTCCCAAATAAACATTGATGAACAATTAAAAGCTCCTACCACTGTCTAGATCACTGAGCCACCAACTTTTTACAGAGCTATAACTTGACCACAGACCTCAGAAAGCCATCCAGAGAAAAGCCTGCTTAAGACAGCAGAGACAGCAGCGTTTTCTTTTTTGTGTTTTGTTTTGTTTTGTTTTGTTGTAGCTCTAAGACAAACCCCACCCAGAGCTCACATGAAGAGTCAGATTGATTGAGCAGCATACAGCTCATTATGTATATGGGAGAAAGGCAGGGTACTGATACTAGAAAATGGAGGACGGAAAAGCTTAGAAAACAGACAGCTATGGGTGGTCAGTTCTTCTCTTGTCAATTTTAATATTGCTTCATGTTTATATCAGAGCACAATTCATTATGACATGATTTCCCAACCTCCATCTCTCATCTTCTTTGCTCTTCCCCTACTCCACTACCTTCCCAAGAGCACAGGGGTGTCTCGATTAGCTTTCACTGTGTTACAAACCACTCCAAATCTTAGTGGCTTCACACAATAGTCAATTATGTCGTTCACAGTTCTGTGGATTAATCAGCAATTTGGGCTGGGCTCAGCTGAGTTGTCTTTCTGTTCTTGTGTGAGCTCATTCATGCTGCTTCTTAGCTAGGTGACTTTGTTTCTGGGGCTGACTGGCTGTCGGCCGAGGCTAGGGGACAACTAGGCTGTCATCATCCAGCAGGCTAGCCTAGGCTTGTTCTTAGAGAGCTCAGCAAGGTTCCAGAGTTAGAGCAGAAGTGTGCAAGAACTCTTGAGGCCTAAGCTGAAAATGAACAGAATCCACTTCCCTCAAATTCTGATGGCCAAACAAGTCACAAGTTCAGCTAAATTCAAGGGGCAGGAAAACAGTCACCATCTCTTCATGGGAGGAACTGCAAAGTTACGTTGCAAAAGGGTCATAGATTTAGGGAGGGAAATAATTATGGCCCTTTTTGCAAAACATCTAACATATCTGGGTTTAGGGGAAAGGACCACCATTCCTTTTCCTCTCCTTCCACTTTACTCTGCTTTCCTTTCCCCCTTTCTACTCTATGACTCACCCAGTCTCTGTAAGTTTTTTCTTCTTATCTCTTCTGAAACGATCTGATCCACAAGATTTTACACAGCTACCTCTCTCTGCTCAGCCTTTTTTTAAATATCAAATATCTTGCTGAGACAAGGCAAATAACATTAGGAAAATAACAGAGATCCAGAGCCTGAGGAATCCAGTCTATATTTTTTCTCTAAATTAACAATACAGTTTTCATAGAGTCCAAAACCCAAACCACTCTCATATTCTTGGCATACTATTTGTTCTCAATAGCTCCAAGCTTACTTTTAAATCCTTTGTAATACTGCTGGAAATCATTAAACAGTGAGTCATGGAAGCTCTCTGATGGCCTCCAATAATGATTTTACCATCCACAACAGAAACTTTTTTTAAGTTCCATTTAATGAATTTAGTCCATTGCTGCGATTTCTTCTTGGGAAGATCCCAATTTTTCCTTTTTTCCAGGAGGAGCCTCGGGGTCACTGAGTCCCTGGCACTCAAAGCTCTGCAAGGGCCAGCTGGTACGGTCTGATAAACCAAAGGTGCCTCCTGAAGAAAGCACTCGTTGCTGCTGCTTCTGCCCTTTCTTACATCCTGGGATTTGTTCTGAGATCTCCTGAGCCTCTCCTTTGATATATGTCCTGCTTGCAGAGTTTCAAGAAAGGAGATCATCCTCAGGTCAAACTGGAGTTTGTGCTGGGGAACTGAGTTGCTTAAACCTCAGTCTCCATGTGTATCTGAGTGCCTAACAGACACTGAAAATGCACCAGCATCAAGCTCCATAATTCAGATATCGGTAGAAATTTGAAAAGACTTGTCAGACTTCTTTGCAAGTTCTCAGTATCTTCATCTCCTTTACCAATTGTTATCATCTTCCTTTTTGTTCCAGGGAAAGAGGCAGCCCTACCCCTTTCCATGGGCAGATCCATCTCACCAAGTCTCTCCATCACCCCATCTACCATGCAAATATCACACAATTAGTATTCTTTCTCTTCTCTTCATTTCAATCTCTCCTCCCTTGAATCCACACCCTCAGCCTGCAGATGTGATCAAGAGTTCCTATCCCCAAAATAAACTTTCTCTCACCCTACCTGCTGCCCTTTTCTGGCTGCCTCTCTACTCCTCACACCTCCACTTCCTCACCTCCTACCCACAACTCAACCCACTATAATTTGTCTTCAGCCCCCATCTCTCCACTGAGTCAACAAGGGACAAATCAAATGACTTTTGCTCCACCCTTTTTCTACTTGTCTTCTCAGCAGCATTTGTCACTCTTGATAACTGCCTCCTTCCTTAAACCCTTTCCTTGACTTGTGAGACAGGTACCTTTTCCTGTCTGCTTTTTTCTATTTTCTTTCAGAGACTCCCCTTCCTCCACCTCATCCTTAAATTTTGGACCTCTTTTCTCTCTCTAAATTCTCCCTGGGTAAGATTGCTTCCCCTATCCATCTTAATGGACATCTCATAATAGGTGTGCCACAGGCTTTTAGACTTGATACTTCCCAATCCAAACTTATTTTCTGCTTGCCCACAGCTCCCTTACCAACTTGCTCCTCTTTCTGCATTCTTTGACTTAGTTAACAGAAATACCATTGACTGTCTCTCCCATATTCATTCTACCTTTTATGGTAATAGAAGTTTTATTTGGGCACATGGCAATCCAGCTAAAGACTACATTTCCCATCCTCCCTTGCAGCTAGGTGAGGTCATATAACTAGGACATGGCAAAAAGATTGTGAGCGTAAGTTGTGCATCCTTCTGAGTCATGCCTTATTAGCCAGTGTGGATTCTGTTGTCTACAGATTAAAAACACTGAGTAATTGGTGCCAAAAATACAGTTTGTGATTTTGGTTTTCAGTCATCCAGCTCACCTCAATGTCCTCATTCCAATTCTACGGGTCCCACTCTTCCCTGTCCGTGCCCTAATTTTTACTTGAGAGAGATGGCAAGACTGTAAATTCAAACTATACTGTAATCCAGCAATTCACAGGATTAGACTCTGAATATGATTTTCAGCTACATAAATCCTTTGCTACAAGACAAAAAAAAAAAAATTCTTCGGGACAACCTTAGAATTTTTTTGGTCTTCTGTTCAGTCACTGAGCTGAGAATTTAAAACTTGAAGCTGTTATTTTCTTTCTTTAAGTTCTCCAGGGTACTTTGGAGCAGTAAGACAAACCCACAAGTCTTAGATTCTTCATGTGGTCTCTACAGTGATTTCGTGCAATAGCCGCTCACTCCCAAAGACTTGCGTAGGTGATCATTTACGTAATTCTTCCCTCCAACAGGTAACAAGAACTACCAGTGTTCCATCTTTAACAGTAACTGGATTCTTATTGCCTTCAAAATCCAACCCAAACATATATCCAATCCTAACTTCCCATTTCCTTGAGGATCTATTTAGAATGAGTGTTTAATATTTAAGAATGATGCACATGGATGTTTGGATATTAAAGCAATAGACTAAGGCAAAGAGTTCTAGTTCCCTATCCCTACATCCACTTCTTTCCTTCCCCCTTAGTAACAGAGCCCCGATTTTATTTAGGATGGCAAGACAGCCAGCCTAAAAGTCACATCTCCCAGGATCTCTAGCAGCTAGGTATCATCACATGTCCAAGTTTTGGCCAGTGAGACAAAGCGGAAGAACTGTTTGAGACTTCTGGGTATCCTGCTTCAAGGGAACTGTGTCAGCAGGACAGTTAGTCCTTCTGTCTTTCCTCTTGTTTCTGGCCTGCATCACAGGTATGATGCCTTGCCTCCCAACAATGATCTTAGATTATGAGGTGATCTTGAGAATGAAAATGTTGGACTATAAGAGTGGGACAGAAAGATACAAGGTCTCTCTATGTTTCTGATGTTTGTGGAGCCTAGCCGCCTACTTCCAGATTTCACGTACATGAGAGAAAAGTAAAATCCTCACTTATTGAATCTTCTGTTGTTTGGGGTTTTACTGTTATATGCAGCCTAACCTAATTCCAGCTGATATAGTCAATGTTTCAAGGACAAAAATTTAAAGGAGACAGTGCCTTGGTAATGAAAGAGTGCAGGACAAACAGCAGAGTGATTCCAACCCAAGAATTACCGTCACCTAAAGAGTGACTTTTATTGCAAACTTTTTCAATAACCCTGGGAGGTGACTCAATTATATTATCCTCCTCTTTCAGTTGAGATAATCCAGGCAATTAAAGTTTAAAGGACCACTTCTAGGATTATGACACTATACAGCAGAAAGGTGACCAAAATTCAGAGTACATTTGCCTATATATGTGGTTCCTATAATCACCCAATAAAAACACCAAAAATATGAGAAGGCCATAACAGGACTAGTCAACCCTTCCCTCCTACAGGATTAGGATGAGTTTAGATGATTTACCACCTTTTGGATAAGCTATTTTCTATGAGGGCTTGTCAGGCAAGTCCCTTTATGGATCATAAAAAGAGAAAAGTGGATGGCCCTGGAGTCATTTTAGTCTTCTTCTTACCTTCTTCCTGAGAAGCTCTGGCAACACTTCTGTTCAACACGTATTCTGGATCTCAATGTGAGAGTCTGAGAGAAAGGGTGTGGGTCAACTCTACTGTAGGTATTAAACCTTTCCTTTCTTTTTTAAAATTTATTTTATTGAAGTATAGTTGATTTACAATGTTGTGTAAGTTTCTGGTGTAGAGCAAAGTGATTCAGTTTTACATATATATATTCTTTTTTCATATTCTTTTCCATTATGGTTTATTAAAGAATATTGAATATAGTTCCCTGTGCTATACAGGGCCTTGTTGTTTATCCATTCTATATATAATAGTTCGCATCGGCTAATCCCAAACTCCCAATCCGTCCCTCCCCCACCCTCTCTCTCCCTTGGCAACCACAAGTCTGTTCTCTATGCCTGTGAGTCTGTTTCTGTTTCATAGATAAGTTCGTTTGTGTCATATTTTAGATTCCATATATAAGTGATATTATATGGTATTTGTCTTTCTCTTTCTGACTTACTTCACTTAGTATGATAATCTCTAGGTCCGTCCACATTGCTGTAAATGGCATTATTTCATTCCTTTTTATGGCTGAGTAATATTCCACTGCATATATATACCACATCTTCTTTATCTATTAGTCTGTCAATGGATATTTAGGTTGTTTCCATGTCTTGGCTATTGTGAATAGTGCTGCTATGAACACTGGGGTACACATATCTTTTCAAACTATAGTTTTGTTCAGATATATGCCCAGGAGTGGGATTGCTGAATCAGATTTTAACCCTTTTCTAACAGAGCTTTTTATTCATTTCCCCCGTATCTGGCTAAGCTAAGGATCATATATGAAAAGACTTTGCCTTAAAAATTAAGGGTGAGTATAACTAGGCCAACTGAGGGTTCTTAAAATTGAAATCAGAAAACCAAAATTAGTTTGATGCTTCCATGGCTATGACAAAGATAGAATGCATTTTTCAGATGCAGGCAAAGCCAGCTTTTACAGTCTGGCTCATCCACTGGGTGGATACAAGGATTCAGCATCCCCTGCTGATTTAGAAGGTTTGAAATGTTCAATTTTGCATATTTTAGAATACATTTGGACATTGCAAATCCTAAAGGAATAGTGAATAATAGAAAACATCAAACCAACAAATGCTGCTTTTGGACATCAACAAGTCATTTGATCATAAACTTCCTGTTAGAAACCAGCTTGCTGCCACTTCACAGAGGGTTCAGGCTTCTTTCCAGCAATTCCAAAGCGAAACCTTCCACAAGGAGATCAGAGAAGCCCAGGAAAGGATCTGACATTCTAGGAACAATGGATTGTTGATGATTCTAGGGTCAGGTTTTCTGATCCTACTGGGGAATCTTATTCAGACTGTTGGCACATTTTTCAGGGGGGTCAGAAAATGCCTGACCCATAGCTCTGAGTTGAGGGCAGCGATGTCGCCATGAAAAAGCTCTTTGGAGAACAAAATCTTTGGGGCCATTAAACTGATTTAAAAGCACGGTCTTCAACAGTCAACTCATTGGTAATAAGAGATTCTGCATCAGTCTTATTCAAGCCCTGAGCTTGCCAACAATCAGTCTACTCTTGGTTCCCTAATTGCACTGTGCATGCTTCAGACCCCGTGCATTTACCCACACTGGTCCCTTTGCCTGTGACATCCTGCACTCACCCTTTCTTTACCTGACTACTGCCCACTCAGCAAGTAACTCCCTGCTTCGGGGGTCACTTCCTTCAGAAGTTTTCTTCAGCCACCTCAGCACCAGGGCAATGAACCTCCTCTGAGCTCCCTACACCCCAGGCATACCTGCATCATAGCATTTATCACACTGTATTATAATTTTCAGATCATTTGAAGGCAGGTTCTGTTGTTGTTGGTTTTTTTTTCTGTGTTGTCAGAGTGCCTAGCACAGTGCCAGGCCTATAATAGGCCTTCAAAAACTGTCAAATAAATGAATTAACCGATGCCCAGTGGTAAGAGCACAGTACAGCATAGTATGACCAGCATGGGAAGTAGCATCAGAACACCTGCTTCCAAAGCATGGCCCCATCACTTATTCAGCAGATTAAAGTCTCTTAGACTCGGTTGCACCATCTGTAAAATGAGAATTATAATCGCTATTCCATTCAATGGTGGAAGGATTAAATAAGATAATACAGATAAAAACATTTTGCTAGATTTCTAGTAGCCACTTACAAGATGTTATTTAAATGCTATTTGAGCATTTGTATTAACATTAATATACAATTTGTCCCTTCTGCTTTGAAAAAGGAATTATAGCTTCACAGATAAGAGGAGTACAACCTGTGCATGGTATAGAGTTTATGACGGTGAAGCAGTCGTGGACCACCAGGCATTAATTGCTTCTAAAAGACAATTCAATGGGTTTCTTCTGTGCTCATGTGTTGCCTGATCCCTAAAACATCCCAGATTTGAGAAAAAAAGAAGCAGCCCAAGCCTCCCACAGAAGGCAGGAGATACAGGAGGCCGGACTTCCAGTGCCTTCCCTTCCCCTGGGGTAGGAGGAAATTTTGACCTCCAGGGAGAAAGTGGTCTCTGCTTCTAATTCCCAGGGTGTTCTGCCATCTCAGCCTTGCCATTTAACAGTCTTCTCTCGTTCGTGTTTGTCACTTCCCAAGAAGTGAGTTTGAATATAACTGAATAATGCTGCACAATGTAAGTTTCCTCAGTCTTATATAGAAGAGGTAGGAGCTCTGTATCCAGGAGGCAAATGAGTGCAGCACCGGGCCTCCACTGTGTACCCAACCTCATAGTAGACTCTGCATCCACTTCCTCTCCACCCAGAAGGGGCAGGAGCTGTATTTATATGCTGAGTGATTGTGTTGGAGGAGCAAAGTATTTTAAGGCACAATGCTTGGATGAAAGACTATAGAAACCCAAGTCCAAAGTCGTTACCTCTGTTGGCTCCTCTTCCTCTGTTAAAACCTTGTAAATGGCATTCATGCCGTCTGAGTCATGAACTTACTGCTGTGTACCAATTCATTTCACTGAATGAGTCCTAATCACTTACATTTTGAAGGGTGTAGTCAAGACGTTAGAGCTGACTAATGAAGCTTTCCAACATGCACACCATTTACTGTAAGACATGCTAGATCCACACAGTTAAATTACACGTCATTTAATCTCCCAAAGAAGCAGGGAGCTTGAATAGGTGGGATTCAGCTCTGAA
Source organism: Balaenoptera acutorostrata (assembly GCF_949987535.1). Taxonomy (NCBI): domain Eukaryota; kingdom Metazoa; phylum Chordata; class Mammalia; order Artiodactyla; family Balaenopteridae; genus Balaenoptera; species Balaenoptera acutorostrata. Next base: position 70,832,058 of record NC_080077.1, read on the forward strand.
TCAGTCACTCAAAGGTTTACCCTGTAATCTTGGTGTTTAGTTAACATTCAGGAAAGAGCATAACCATGCAAGTCATTCAAGGCTGCCCAGTAGGTTGGAAACTATAGGTGTGAACACAGAGTATATTATTTTCACAACCTTAACTGAAATTGTTTACATTTTGGCAATATTGTGACCATTGTGAATAAATAAAATGCTTCATGTAATGGCTTCTCAGCTACCAAGAATATAAGCAAAACTCGGCCTTCATATCTAAAATGCCTCAAAGTCATGCTATACGAATGAAATTCATCCTCGCCTAAGTGCAAAGCCATGGAATCGCCACTGTGGGGCACCCAAGGTTGGGTCCACCATGGTCCCTTCCCTCTAGGAGTCCACATCCAAGTGGGAGATGAACATCATACGAGGCATAATGAAGTAAGTGCCTATTGAAGAAACGAGCTCCTTCTGTGGAAGGCGGGAGGAAGGAGACCATAATTCTGACCTGCAGATCAGGGAAGGTGACAGAAAGAAAGTGGATCTACAGGATGAAGGGGATTCCAATTGGAGGAGAATGAGAATGATGGCATTCCAGAAAGGTGGAATAACAGGAACAATGGCATGGAGGCATGAAACCTTTACAAATACAAGCTATACAAGCTATACAATTATATCTACTCCTAAATCCCACTACGTGTCCTGCCTACACTATGCTCAAAGCATAGAGGTCTTGACAAAAAAAAGAAGCCTAATATTGTCTCTCCTTCTGTACTCTAAAGATACCTGAAGACTCCCAAGCACCTTTTATCACAGTCATAGTCAGAAGGAACTAAACAGTATCTTTATTATTCCATACCCAGACCATGATAATAGCTCCTTATTGATCTCCTGGCCACGGGTTCTGTTTCTAATCCATTTTGCACACTGAAGCCTTATGAATCTTCCTAAAAGATGCATTTCTTCAGGTAAGAAGAACTCATGGCATGGGAGAACTTACAGTCCTCTTCTAGGGCATCCTAATGTTCAAAAGATAAAGCCCAAACTCCTCAACCTGGGCCTTGAATCTCTCCTTGATCTGGTTTCAATTGCTCATTCCATCTTAAGCTTCTGCTACTCCTCATTGTGCAAGCCAGGATGGTCTCTTATCACTAGAAAGCTACCCAGAATTCAGGGATTTAAAAAGAAGAAAACTCTGTTAGGATTGATCAGAGACAAGGAAAAGAGTGATACTGCTTCTAGCAGTAAGAGTCTGGATGGTACGCCAGAGAGAGAGGCTTGCTAACAAAGAGCTTCTGATGAGAGAAAAGATTTTTGTTTTCCTCAGTGAAAATTGCATTTCAAACTTGAACTTTGAAAATCAAAATAAAGTCTTAATAAGATTTTAACTCAGGAATTTCCTGGCAGTACAGTGGTTAGGACTCCACCCTTTCACTGCTGAGGGCCCATGTTCAATCCCTGGTTGGGGAAATAAGATTCCACAAGCCACGTGGTATGGCCAAAAAAGATAAAACAAACTCACATAATAGTTGGTCTAGTGATCCTCCTCATGACTATTTAAAATGATCATTTATTTATTTGCTCAACAAACATTGACTGCGCCCACACTGTGCCAGGCACTGTTCCAAGTCTGTGGGGATACAGTGGTAAACATGACAGAAGTGGCCCTACAGAGTTTAGTAAAAACTAAAATGGTAATATTAAAATGAAGTGGGGGACTTCCCTGGTGGTGCAGTGGTTAAGAATCTGCCTGCCAATGCAGGGGACATGGGTTTGAGCCCTGGTGCGCACAGCAACGAATACCAAACGCAGCCAAAAATAAATAAATAAGTTTTTTTGAAAAATGAAGTGGTATGTAATAGGGAAGAACCTTTGTATTATTCTATTACAAGTTAATCACTAAAGGGATGTTTCCTGTAAGTTTAAATTATACATAATGGCCCATCTCTGGGAACCCTGCCTCCCAGGTAATGAGCGTTAAGCTAAAATACCTTTGTTCAGCTCACAGGAAACATCCTGACCAGAACTCACTAGTGAATGGCTGCAGGAAGGAAAAAATGAACACATCCCCTCCAGAGTCTGGCTGGAACCAGGACTTTACCCCTTCCCCTTTAGTGTAAAAGAAGCCTGAATTCTAACTTGGGGAAGGTGGTTCTTCGGGACATTAGTCCATCATCTTCTTGGTCTTCTGGCTTCTGGAATAAAGTTGCTATTCCTTGCCCCAACACTTCATCTCTTGATTGATTGGCCTGTCGTGCAGCGAGCAGTATGGGCTAGGACTCTGTAACAGGCCAGAAGATGTATCTGATGTGCACTTACACACCCACACTCCAATTCAGCACAGCAGGGACTAGGTAACTAGATCAGCCAGCAAAAGACAGATGCTCCCTGATTTCACTGGCAGATTAGCTGTCCACATTTTACTTGCCCTTCTGAAGAGGGTGACACCTATAAGCGTTGCTAAAGTTTTAAATAGGGACAACTTGATATATTTCCTAATTAATGTTCCTATTCTTTCTCTTACAACAAATTATTTTCAATTTTTTTCTGAAATGTTTTCCATTGCACCTTTAAACAAGAGTAATGCCTTCACAAGAATTTCAGCTTTACAGAAATTGAGTACCTAAGATCTGCTTGGTTAACAATAACAGAAATCAACTTGAGCTAGCTTAATTGAAAGGGAAATTTTATTCTAACGTTACAGGGGTAGTTCATAAAACCCAGGGGCACGAAGGCAGCCATGCTTCAGAAGGGTCTAGAGCAAAGACCCAGGAAGCCATTGGGGACTTCTCCACTTCTCCTTATTTCTCTTAGTACACCTGTCTCGTCTCTCTCTTCAGATGGTCTTTCTCTGGGTGATTTGCCTCTGCTTGAGTTTTCACCAACTCAGTTCAGGCCATAAAGAAAAATTTACTGCTGTCTCTGAATCCCAACACCAAATTTCTGGGAGTGAGACTCTAATTGGCTAAGCTTAGGTTTACCTTGTTCTAATCAACAGCAACAGGGCTTGGTATCCATAACACAAATAGGCTGCCAGGGTCCCGTCACTAGGAGAAGCATGGTGAGCTGTGAAGATCATCAGAAAGGTATCTGCAATACCAGGAAAATGCGACTCCACAGCCACCTAGCACTGAGAAATTTCTTTCAAGATTCAGTACCTTACAAGTTACTCTGCTAGAAAGGAATAGAAAGAAAAGGAAGAATATGTTTAACAGTTAAACCCAACATCCCTTTCCATTTAAATTTTACATTACATGAGAGCAGTGGTTCTCAAACCTTGTGATCTCAAGGTCCCTTTACAATCTCAAAAGTTATTGATGACCGCAATAAGCTTTCCTTTATGTGGGTTATATCTATTGATATTTACCATATAAACATTAAAACTGAAAATTTTTAAAATATTTATTTGAAAATAAAAATAAGCCCATTAAATGTTAACATAAATATATATATATATGTAAGATAATTACATTTTCCAAAACAAAAAGTTTTTCAGTGAGAAGAGTGGCATTGTTTTTATCTTTTTATAAATCTCCTTTAATGTCTAGCTTTATAGACTGCAAATATATTCTCACATCTCCTGCTTTCAATCTATTGTGATATCACACATCACATGCCCTCTGGAAAAATCCACTCTACACTCCTGAGAGAATGAAAAAAAAAAAAAAAGAAACAAACAAATAAAGTCTTAGGCTTATTATAAAAGGAAGTTTGATCACACATACCCCTGAAAATGTCTCAAGGACCTCCAGGGGTCTCCAGACCACACCTTGAACTACTGCACTACAGATTACCTACCATCTGCATGTAAGTGAACATCTAAATTAAACAAAGCAATTTGGCTCATAGGAGTAACTTTTTTCTATCTCCATATAAACCGACTCATCCAATAGGACTCCCTACAGTAATCATACTATCCTGACTAATTTGATGAATCCACAAGTCAATTGAATTTGATAAATTTCATTGATAAATAAATAGTAGGAAATGACAGTTACTGAAAAGACCTTTGCAGAAGGGCAGCCCTAGAATTAAAACCTGAGTACTCTACATATTAGCTGTCTGATATCAGGCAAATTCTTCAAACCTCAGTGTCCCCATTTTTAAATAGGCATAATAACGATAGTTACTCCTGAGGTATGAAGACTGAATGAGATAGTCAAGTGTTTGACCTAATACACAACGAATTGTGAGTATTCAGTATATTAGCTGTTTTTTATTACTTTTTGTTACTTGGCATATCTGTGCCCACAGCCATTAAAGATGAACTTTCTTTATACTTGGAGAATTAGTCCTAAAAGTGAGGACTTACATCTTGTTTCCTAGATGTCTCTACACCACAGGAAAAAATGCCAAATAGCTACATCACGAAGATGGCTATTGGGCACACAGTCATTCTGGAGGAAATGAGGTTACCTTCCATCCACACAGCTGGCTTAGAAAGTGATGGGTCTCACTGAGATATTCTGGGAAATGCTTTCACATGGGCTGGGAAAATTAAAATATATTTGAATCTGATTAGCATAATACTGGTTCTACTCCCAAACTTTTATTTTATACCTTGATTCAAATGATTTGTCTCTTGGAGCCTTACAGAAGTTTCTCTTTTGGTTAATAGAAAAAGTTGGGGGTTAGTGCTTTCTGGTTGGTTACTTGCAAATCCAATTCTATTCTATCTAAACTTCACCTTCTACAAATGAACCTATTTACAAAACAGAAATAGAGTCACAGATGTAGAAAACAAATTTATGGTTATTAAGGGGGAAGTGGGGGAGGGATAAATTGGGAGATTGGGATTGACATATACACACTACTATATATGAAATAGATGGCTAATAAGGACCTACTATATAGCACAGGGAACTCTACTCAATACTCTGTAATGTCCTATATGGGAATAGGATCTAAAAAAGAGTATATATGTGTATATGTATAACTGATTCACTTTGCTGTACAGCAGAAACTAACACAACATTGTAAACCAACTATACCCCAATAAAAATTAATTTTAAAAAATAAATCAATAAAAGTCATCTTCATCTGTTCCAAATCGACAGAAAATGAGGAAATGAGGAAGAGGGGGGCTAACCATTTGCTTATGGGGCCATCACAACCCATATAAAATAAGTAGTTAAGGAAATGGAAGCCAGATCACTGCTCTCTGGCTTCCCCTAAGCTTTCTTCACCCTCATTTCATAACTTTTGTTGAAGACACAAACTTCCTAAGTTATTTAATTTTCTTTATCCAATGCCAGTATATTTTTATAAAATGAAACAGGAAAATATTTCCTTGGAGCACCTGCTGAGTGGCCAAAGACAACAGACGTTTTCTATGAGACAGTACATTTGCACCGGCAAGAAACGAAGAGAATAAGACATCATCCCACATAGCCATGAATAAGTTTCCTCCAAGTCTTATTCCTACTCTCCTGCCAAACTACTGACCCAGAGTCTGGGACCCAATATGCCATAATATAGAGCCAGGAAATAACTCGGTTACTTGGCAAGTATAATTACTTGATTCGGAGAATATCCTTTTCTCCAGTTATCTTTTACACTAAAGCACTTTCCCATGAGATTCGTAAGGAAACCTTTAGATTCCTCTTTACTCTAAAATCGCCAAAAACAAACAACTAAAATCCAGCACCTTTGGTTTAATTTTAATGAGGGAAGGCAACAAAACATTAATCCAGGATGACATAAACCAGAACAACATTTTTATAAAAATTTTAATCAGCAGCATAACAAAGCACACACTGATAAGTTATGAAGATTTCATGTTTGGATCAAATAACAAAATGTTTATTTATATGATTTTTTTAGCTTTTCTAAAGCTAAAAGACTCACATTTTTGTTAGATGCTTTTCATAATTTAGAGTACACTTCTTCCAGCTTCTCCTGGGTTGGTGGTTTGGCAGGACATAGTGACAGTTGCACCTGTATAAAATTTTTTAGTGGTCACATAATACCATGTCTATCCCCTTGCTTCCTTACTTATGTCAATGTATTGCCTCTTGTAAAAGATATTTGTTATCTCAGGCCACCTAGCACATGCTTCAAGACAATACTTTGCTGTTTCATTGTATAAGAAAATACTGGTGGGAGTTCCCTTGCAGTCCAGTGGTTAGGACTCGGCATTTTCACTGCTGTGGCCCGGGTTCAATCCCTGGTCAGGGAACTAAGATTCCACAAGCCATGTGGTATGGCCAAAAAAAGAAATAGAAAAAAGAAAAAAGAAAATTAAATAACATGTATTTGATTTCTCAAAAATACTATTTACATATATTTTATTAATAAACTTTATCATATATAGTAATATGTTATTTTATTTTTAAAAATGGTAATCATTCTAAAAATTGAGGGGAGTTAATAGTCAAGCTTGTATACAATGCAATAAAAATAAATGTCTCATATTAATAGAGAATGTGTTGGAGGAGAGGCTGATCAAGAAGTGTGATCCCTAAAAGCAAGGGGTAGAGTTGCCCACAAATCCTTGTCTCCTGGGCAAGTTTAACCATGGAAAATACCAGGGCTCTACTCATTTCATATCTCATAAAATACAGGAGAAGTCTGGGAGCCTTAGCACTTCAGGATTCATTGCTGAGCAGAGCCATTAAGGATTTCAGCATTTTCTTTATCTGTGTCACAGCAATAGTATTAACTCTAATGTTCCATGTGGAACTGAGTACTCACCAGTCAAATGAAATTATAGATCAAAGCATTAGAATTTTTGCAGAATGATGTTAAATAATATGCAGAAAGCTAGAATGGGATTTTTTTTAATGCACATTTATTTTTGCCCCAAAAATAAAGACAAGGAGAATCCTTCCAAGATCATGCCCTAAAATAATCTAAAGTAATGAAATTTCTCTATTTTTTTAGACCCAACTCTACTCGTTTACCATTATTTTCCACAAAAATTAAAATCTATTTCAGCACCCACATTTTGTATAAATTAATATAAGGAGAATTCTGAAGGATGAAGTTTAGAAGTGAGCAAAATAAAGAGTTTTTCATTTTTCCATGGAAAGAGAAAAAAATCACTCGAAAAATATTCTTGAAATTTTTCCATTATTCTAAAGCTCCTTGTTTGTGGAAACTATCCAATTTTCCAAAGAAAACATTATCCTTAGATCTTTGTACTAGAGCATATTTATTGTTATGATTTAAAAGTTACTTTTATTATTACTATTAACTATTTTTTTTAACACTGGAATCATTTCTGATGTCAAAGAAAATATTTTTTATCAGCAGGTTTACCATTATTAATTTAATAAAACAAATAATAAATCAAGCCATAAGATCATTAGGCAAGAACAGACAACAAGATTCCATTTCTAGTAATGGCTGAGTAGCTCATATTAGACCAATCCTCTCAAAATGACAATTATAAACTCTGGACAAAACACACAAAAAAACAATCTCTGAAGCCATTTGAGAGCAGCCAAAAGCAGGCAAAAAACTGGTGGTCAACAGTTAGAGGAAACGCTTGGCACTTGGATAATCGCCCATTTTTTATGTCCTTTTGCCTGAGGGCAGTCCACAATTCATACCACTAGGAAGTGACTAAAACTTGAGTAGAAACCTCACTGGTTCAGTAATCAGAAGACAACATTCAGGGCAATAGCAGCTGGAAAGTGGAGGGGAAAATACTGGAAAGAAGAGAGCCACAGAGGGGAAGCCCCAAATTCTACATATAAACTCTGGCCAAATCTTTGGCCAACCCTAAACTAAGCATATGTTGTGCCAAGACCAAGAAGCCCAGCTAAGCCTAAAAGAACTAAACAGAAATTTCAATTGCTACATAACACAGGGGAATTTAGAATTTGAGATAGGCCAGGTTAATTGCCTGCTGAAACAAAGCAATACTCTTCAGAGTAACATAAGAGAATCCAGGGTCTCTACAATATACTATTCACAATATGCATGATATAATCTAAAATTACTAGACATAAGGAGAGACAAGAAAATATGACTCATATGCAAGAGAAGTGACAGTCAAGGGAGACCAACTCTAAGATGATTTAAATATTAGAAATAACAAATAGGGTTTTAAAAGAGCCATTACAATTATGCTCAAATATATAAAGGAAATATATTCATAATGAATGAACAGACCAAAAATCACCAGAGAGAAATGGAAATTATAAAAGAATCAAATGGAAATACTGGAATTAAAAATATATAATATCTGAAATAAAAAATTCATTGGATGGGCATAACAGTGGATTGGAAATAACAAAAGAAAGAGTCAGTCAATGTGAAGTTAGATCAAGAGAATTATCTGATTGAAGAACAGAGAGAAAAAATTTGAAAAAAATAAAGAAAGCTTCAGAGACTTGTGAGAAAATAGGAAATAATAGTACATAATAATATTACATGTAATTATAGTCACAGATGAGAGAAAATAGAGAGAATGGGACAAAAAAAACTTTTGAAAAAAATGATGCAAAAAATTTCCAAATTTGGTAAAGAATATACATTTACAGATTCAAGAATCTCAGTGAACCCCAAGCAGAATAAATAAAAACTATACCTATGTACATCTTAGTCAAAATGCTGGAACCCAAAGATAAAAAGAAAATCTTGAAAGCATCAGAGAAAAACAACACAAAATTATATACAGGGAAATAATGATACAGACCATAGCTGATTTCTCATCGGGGGAAAAAGAAAAAAAATGGAACAATATCTTTAAACTGAAGAGGGAAAGAAAGAAAGAGGGGAGGGAGGGAGGGAGGGGGAAGGGAAGGAAGGAGGGAAGGAAGGAAGGAAGGAAGGATGGAAGGAAGGAAGGGAGGGTGGGAGGGAGGAAGGGAGGAAAGGAGGACTAGGATTCTTTATCCAGTGAAAATCCCATTTCAAACTGAAGGAAAAGTAAAGGCATTTTTATATAAATGAAAACTAAGAATGTTTATTGTCAGCACTTACAAGAAATACTTAAGAAAGTTCTTCAGGCTGAAGGGAAATGATCACAGGTAGAAACCTGGATCTCCCAAAAGGATCTTCAAAAATGATAAATATGTGGGTAAATATAAAAAACAATCTTTCTGCTCTTTTCCTTAAAATACATCTTACTGTTTAAGGTAAAAATTATAGCATTGTATTGTGGGGTTTATTTCACATGGTTATGTGATATGTATGACACCTGGAAGCATAAAGGAGATAAATGCAGATAATCAGGCAAAGTGGAAACTTCCTGACAGCCTTTTCTTTTTTTCAATTTACAACTTACATTCAGTAAAGTGCACAAATCTAAGTGTAGAGTTGGATGATTTTTTTTTATTTTATTGAAGTATAGTTGATTTACAATGTTGTGTTCATTTCTACTGTAGCAGATGGACGAATTTTTACATATGCATTCACCCAGGTAACCACCACCAAGATCAAGATTTAAAACATTCCGGCTCCCCCAGAAGTTTCCCTCATGGCCCCTCCCATTTGATGCCACTCTTCTCGCCTCTATCGCCCCAGAATAGCTGAACCTGTCCTGACAACCATTTTTCCCCCATGTTTACTTCTCCTACCTCTTAGTCCTCTATCCTCCACTTGTGATCTTTAAGGCTGTATTGATTGGCACCCCTGTCAAAGGCTCATTCGAGGGAGATGTGTATCTATTCCTCAATGCTAGAAGAATAGACAAATTAATTTCTGAAACAGGAGGCATGAGGCTGAAAAAGACAAAAGGGTGTGGAAAGAGGAGAGGAAGGAGGATATTTTCTTGAACATTCTGACCTAGCAACTCCATGGAATGAAAACAAACACTACTTCTTTTCCATGAAAACTCCACTTTCCCTCACAAGCCTGTAAACAGCCGCAGAGACTGCCTAGGATGATCTGGAAGGACTTCCCGTTCCAACTTTCTCTGATTTTACAGCCTCTGCAGGTGGGTTTCAGAGTTCTTCCCCAGAGCAGTTCCAGCAGGGCTGAGTGCCCAAGGCAGCCAAGGGCACCCTGGCTCCAAGTCCCAAAACTTGTTAATGATGATGCTGTTGGCCGTGAGTGGAGACTTGCTGATTAGGAGGCGGTGGGTAGGGAATGCAGCGAGCTCTGAAGATAAGTGAATTCATTACCACAGGGTGTGCGGTGACGCTCACATCAAAAGCCAACATCACGTTTGGTAACACAGGGAGATCAGCTTGGTGCTTTGTGACCACCTAGAGGGGTGGAATAGGGAGGGGTGGAGGGAGACGCAAGAAGGAGGGGATATGGGGATATATGTATACATATAGCTGATGCACTTTGTTTTACAGCAGAAACTAACACAAAAGCGTAAAGCAATTATACTCCAATGAAGATGTTAAAAAAAAAAAAAAGCCAACAGCACGAAGGGGTCTTTGATCTCTAGTTCAGTACCCTTTCAAGTTGTTCCCTTTCTCTTGCCCAGAAAGTTCTTACTTCTTTTCCCCTTGGTTTCTGGGGAGAATTCTAATAAGAGTGACCTCCAGCCCCATGCACCCACACAGTGCTGAGCACATGAGGGGTTGGAGCACCGGCCTGAATCCACAGCCAGCTCCCTGCATGGCAGCATGGCCAAAGGCTCCAGTCCCCAGCGACACAAAATAAGAGCACAGCTTTCCTTTTAAGAGCAGCTCATGCACCAGGAGACCTGTACAAGACTGCTCTCAGCAGCTTTGCTAATATGAGCCTAAACTAGAAAGAGCTCAAACAACCAGCAACCACAGAATGATTACATTGTTATGTGTCCTAACAACGAAATACTATATAGCCAGGAAAATGGCCAAACCACAGCTCCGGGGAGCCACGTGGACACCTCTCACAGACATAATATTGGGTGAAAGAAACCAGCAGGAAAATAATAATGCTGTATAATCCCATTTATATAAATTGTAAAGCATGCAAGACTAGATTATAGTGTTTCTAGATGAATAGTTAGGTGGCAAAAGCATAAACAGAAACAAGGAAACAATTGGCATTAAAACCAGGGAGGAATGGGGATTCCCTGGTGGTCCAGTGGTTAAGACTCTGAACCTTCACTGCCGAGGGCCCAGGTTCCATCCCTGGTTGGGAAACTAAGATCCCACAAGCTGTGTGGAAAAAAAAAAAAAAAATCCCAGCTCCTGCTGGCTGTTAAAAAAAAGAAAACAGGGAAGAGGGAGGAGTGTGGCCGAGCAGGGGGACTGTGTTTCTGGGAGCTGGGAATGGTCTACTTCTTGATTCAGGTGATGGTTACCTAGGCGTTCCCTTCTTTATGTTGTACTTTTTTTTTCTCTCTGATCTTTTCAGTAACTGTATCACACAGTTTTAACAAAAGGGTTTCATATAGAAAAGCAAAGCCTGAGAAATGTAAGACTAGCTACAGGAACTGGAGTTTCAAAAAAAAAGAAAAGAAATTCTGCTCAGCTTCTGCGGTGGCTAATAAAGCTGCAAATCTAGCCCAAACCCGCAGGCTGTCAGATGCACCAAGTGTGAGCACAGTGCAGGCGGTGGAGATGGATCCTTGGGTAAAAGTTTCACAGAAAAGAAATCTGTCCTTGGCCGCCCATCCTTCACCGGTGCAGCACCAGCCCCGGGTGTTCAGTGGCTCAGAGGGGCTGGGAGAGGTCCGCCTTTCTCAGGGAAGCTGCCTGGCCCTGCTCCCTTTCACCTCTGCTGATGCCAGAAATCCTGACTGAACAACAGTCTCCTTGGTGCCCGAAGAGGAGGCCGTAGCACTGCCTGGAGATAAATCCCTTCAGAGTCTGTGCTTCCCATAGAGAAAGTGTTGCTTTCAGAGCCTCCGGGCCCTGCAGGGCAGAACGTGCCCCTCCCCTGCGCCTTGCCCAGCGTGTGACAGCGGGGGGTTCTTCCCAATTATCCTCAGGCTCCAGCTATGGTGTATACTTTCCATCGAATGGGATCATCCAGCTGAGCTTTGTGGCATCACAGAAAAAACGAATCAGATGTGTTTGTTGGCAATCTGTATATCTTCTCTGGAGAAATGTCTATTTAATGTCTTCTGCCCATTTTTGGATTGGGTTGTTTGTTTTTCTGATATTGAGCTGCATGAGCTGCTTGTATATTTTGGAGATTAAGCCTTTGTCAGTTACTTCGTTTGCAAATATTTTCTCCCATTCTGAGGGTTGTCTTTTCGTCTTGTTTATGGTTTCCTTTGCTGTGCAAAAGCTTTGAAGTTTCATTAGGTCCCCATACATGAAAGGATGCTCAACATCACTGATCATTAGAGAAATGCAAATCAAAACTACAATGAGGTATCACCTCACCGGTCAGAATGGCCATCATCAAAAAATCTACAAACAATAAATGCTTGGAGAGGGTGTGGAGAAAGGGGAACCCTTTTGCACTGTTGTTGGGAATGTAAATTGATACAGCCACTATGGAGAACAGTATGGAGGTTCCTTAAAAAACTAAAAGTAGAACTACCATATGACCCAGCAATCCCACTACTGGGCATATACCCTGAGAAAACCATAATTCAGAAACAGTCATGTACCACAATGTTCATTGCAGCTCTATTTACAATAGCCAGGACATGGAAGCAACCTAAGTGTCCATCAACAGATGAATGGATAAAGAAGATGTGGCACATATATACAATGGAATATTACTCAGCCATAAAAAGAAACGAAATTGAGTTATTTGTAGTGAGATGGATGGACCTAGAGACGGTCATACAGAGTGAAGTAAGTCAGAAAGAGAAAAACAATACCATATGCTAACACATATATATGGAATCTAAAAAAAAAAAAAAATGGTTCTGAAGATCCTAGGGGCAGGACAGGAATAAAGACAGACGTAGAGAATAGACTTGAGGACATGGGGAGGGGGAAGGGTAAGCTGGGACGAAGTGAGAGAGTGGCATGGACATTTATACACTACCAAATGTAAGATAGATAGCTAGTGGGAAGAAGCTGCATAGCACAGGGAGATCAGCTCGGTGCTTTGTGACCACCTAGAGGGGTGGGATAGGGAGGATGGCAGGGAGACACAAGAGGGAGGAGATGTGGGGATATATGTATACGTATAGCTGATTCACTTTGTTTACAGCAGCAACTAACACAACAGTGTAAAGCAATTACACTCCAATAAAGATGTTAAAAAAAAAAACGAATCAGATGAAGGTCGCCGATCCCAAGAGCTGGGTTCTACGACCCCTGCACCCGAGTGGCCCCAAGAGGCTTTGACTTTCTGGCAAAGATGGAAGAGTCAGGTGTGTCCTCACCACTAGGTCAAGGATGTCGTCAGGTTGTGTGGGTAGACTACCCCCGTCCTCAGAGAGGCAAAAAAGTCCTTTCTGTTCTTTTTCATCCAGATTAGAGCCTCTGATCATGTTGTAACAGGAGAAGCAGAACGGGCTGTGATTCAGAGGGGGGCACCGCGTGCCATGGGTAAGGCTGGTCTGCGCATAGACACGAGTGGCAAAGGCACAGCTATCCCATTGCACATTTAGCTCTGCGTCTCTCGTGGCACCTTCACCCCTCCCCCTCTATCTCGTGTTGTAATTATTTGTGGACTAACCACTTACCTTACCTACTCCATTACTGGGCTGCAGGCTCCAGAGGACACACCCCCATGCCTGTCACAGTGCCCTGTAGTCACTAGTCCCTCTAAATGTTTGCAGAATAGAAGAAAGAAAATCAGCACACATTAATCTCGAAACTATGCCAGTTATTATAGTAGATGCTTAATGTATGCTTCTCACAGCCAGTCTCTGAGGTCAGTGTTATTATCACCAGGTTACAGATTGAGGCTCAAAACTGTTAGAGGACTTGCCCAAGGTTCCTCAGCCAGCCAGAATCAGAGCTAGATATGAGTCTAAAGCTGTTGTTCTGCCAGGTCCCTGCCCTTCTCTCGCCATGAATGAGTGAATGAATGGGGTTGATGTCTGCAAGACACTTGCGTCCCCCAAGTGCTACTAATGCTGCTTCCCAGCAATACTCACCTGAGGTTCAGGGGGCTTTTTTAATCCGTTGGCAGTTCCTATTGGGAGTGGAATTAACCCAAAGACAATAGGGAAGTAGCCTTCACACTATTTTGTGAGCTACTCTCTCTGCCTGCATCACTACCAGGGCTAAGGTGAATGTCACTGCATTACTTGTGTCTGCTCTGTCCTTAAGCATGACCACGCCCATGAGGGTTAAGCAGACTCCTGAACTCACCCAGGCCTGCTCCTTGGGATGTCTGCCCCATCACCTACCTGCCAACGCCTGTTCATCCTTCTAGACCCATATCCTGCAGAAGACAAGAAAATAGACCATGGGAATACAGTATAACAGGACGTTATGTGCATCTCGATGTGGTATAATTGAAAATCTGCGACGATGACGTAAAATAGAACCCAACTGTGATTAAGTCTCCAGATCTAACTGCCAGTTGACAGGAATGCAGGGTTTAGAAGGACATGGTAAAACACTACAAGGGTGGAATCAGCCAAAACTAGATTATGGAAACAAAACAATTGAGCTGATTTCTTCAACAAATACATAAGGATGGGGGACGGTGATGGAAACTTAAAAGAAACTTAGGAAACATATCAATGAAATGCAACTACAGACTTAACTTTAAAAATGAAAACTTTCAAAAGACATTTTTGAGATAACTGGAGAAAAAATAAACATGAACCAGATATTAGATGGCATTAGAGAATTATTGTTAATTTTGTTAGGTATGATAATAGTTTTGCAGTGACTTTTTTCCAAAAGTCCTTATCTTTTAGCGATAGATCCTGAAGTATTAGTGAATGAAATGATACAAAGTCTAAGATTGCCTTAATTTTCTCTGCTAGGAAAAATAACTGTGGGGAGAGATGAAACCAAAATGGAAAATGTTGATAACTGCTGAAGCAGGGAGGGATCGTTGTTACACTCTTCTCTCCACTTGTATGTATGTTTGAAATTTTTCACGGTAAAGTGTTAGATTTTTTAACACACAGATGGCATGCTAAGTACACTGGTGGATAAAGGCTGAGGGCATCTGGGGAGCAGAGAGGAAGGGTTCTAAACCAGCCTGAGGAGGTTGGGGACAGCCGGACAAAGGAGACAGGTCCTCCCTTCTTGAGCTCTTCTGGCACTTACCATGCTGCCTTCTCATGAGATGCAACCAATTCACCTTTGGACAGAGAGATGCAACCAATTCATCTTTGAGACCCCTGGTCACAGCAGAGTAAGGCAAACAGCAGGTGTCAAATAAAAGCTTTTGAATGATTTACTTATAACCCTCCAAAGACCCCTTTGATGTTCCCATGAAAGCAGCAGTGGGAGCAAACACTGTATGTTGTGCTGGACCTGTAGGATACACAGAAGAGAAAATAGCCTCCACTCTCAAGGGAAGACAAGCCATTCACATAAAGAAATGACCTGCAAAGAGGAGCTCAGCGTGCTAAGTGCTAAATGAATGGTATGACACGCTGAACATGGCACCTCTGCGGATTTGTGTACAGAATGGCTCGCTAAGTTAGGGAAAGGATCCAGGCATGCAAGGATGAGGGCCATCAGGAGTGGCAGTGGTGTGAAAATGAAGGAAGGAAGGGGTGCTTGTGGAAGAACTGATCCCACTGTGAGGAAGTGTGTAGACCAGAGGAGCGGTGGCCCCCAAGACACTTCCCCAGACCATCAAAGCTCACGTGGATTCTTTCATCATCACTGCCAGGGGCATAGTGAAGGGGGCGCTGAAGGGATCACATATTCACAGACAAAAGAGAGCCCTGTAAAGACTTTAGTTTTTCCCAAGGCAAGGTGTGCAGAGGGCAGGGAGAGAAGGTGAAAATGCATTATATGTTCCCTGGGTAATTGTACCCTCTCTCCCTCCTCCTCTACAGTGGGATCAGAATCCCCCAAATTCCCTTCCCTTCTGAATATCTCAAGAAAACCATATGGAAAGATTCCATCTGAATATGCCTTAGGTTTTCTCTGCATCATCAGGACATGCCTCGCCAAGACTGAGAAGTGGCCCCTAGCCTGCCCTTCCTCATGGCTGGGAGAAGCCACTCCAGGCTGATCGCCAGTGCCTTTCTGCTCTATCTTTAGAAGCTTCAAGGGAGCAGCTTTCCCAAAGCTGAGCTCCCTAATGCTTTGACACAACCTGGAAATGAGCAGGGAAACCTCAGGAATTACTCACCAACCCAGCAGGATGTAGGCCCAAAGATAAAATTAAGTCAATTTATAGAAAATTTTAAAAGGTCCTATCTCTCGCACATCTGAGTCTGTGGGCCGAGATTTATGATCCCCACCTAAGGAATAGACCCTTTTCAAGTCAGCTTAGACAGAAAGGGGGGGGGGGGGTTACTGGAAGAACACACGGAAATCTAGGACTCTAAATTGGGCAGGGCCGGGCTTCCAAAGAGATTAAAACCAGGTCCAGAAGCCATCAGGAACCAAAGCATCATCTCCGTGTCTCTCTCTCCCCGCCTCTCTTTCACTGTACTTTCATTTCTTCTCTCTCTCTCTTTTTTTTAAATTTTATTGGATTATAGTTGATTTACAATGTTGTGTTAGTTTCAGATGTACAGCAAAGTGATTCAGTTATACATATACATATATTCAGTCTTTTTCAGATTCTTTTCTCATATAGGTTATCACAGAATATTGAGTAGAGTTCCCTGTGCTATACAGTAGGTCCTTGTTGGTTATCTATTTTATATATAGTAGTGTGTGTATGTCAATCCCAGCTCTCCTCTCTTGTTCTCTAAATACTAACTTCCCCTATTCACTTGCACATACATGGGCCGAACATGGCTGCCCAAGTCATTTGTTGCTGTTGTTGTTTTTCCAAAAGCAAACAAACAAACAATTTTAGTGACTACAATAATATTGTTTGACATTTTGCAAATCCCTTTAATGGTTTGCTTAATAGAAGATAGCTGAATTACTACTTCTGCATTCAATCTGTTGTGTTAGGTTGTTTGGGTTGAAGTATATGAAGAAAATTCAGCCTCACAGAGACATGTAGCTAAAAAAGAGTGGAATATTTTAACGGGCTTTTCAAATGATTGTGGATAAACTTTGGTAACTATACCAAAACTCAACAAGTAGTAGTTTCTTAAAGTTTAGATGCAGTGTGGAATCTGAATTTATATCAATGAAATTTTCTTACTGTTAAATTATAATCCATTAGTCTATCCACTTTGAATGAATCTCTTACCCATGTCTTTGTTATTTGAAAAATATGGGTTTACTGAGGTCTGCATATCTTCCAAATGTTGACACATTTCATGAAAAAATATATTTAAAATTCACAATTGTTAATATCGCCACAGATCCCACCAGAATACTTTTAAGTATTGAAAAGCTGTCAAGCTCGTGGTGTGGCAGTTACAAATTTTTTTTTTAATTTTAGTTTTCATTTGGAAGCTCAAATTTTGCCATTGGCAAAAAAATGCTGTTGGTTGTTTTCCTTGAAGTGACAGGAAAACTTCATTTATTTTTCAAGAAAATGTCTGCCAAATACCTAAGGCTAAGAAACCACAGTTTGTTCTTTCAAGTAAGAATAGTGCTCCTTTAAAAAAAAAATTTTTTTAATGTGTTTAGTTCAGAGCTCAAACAATCACATAAGTGGTTTTCCTCTAGACAGCTGCCTACTTCGGCATGCAGTAGAAGTGCTATATGCAAACTTCCCATTTCATCACACAGAATATTGAAAAGATGTGTACTCCAGAGTTAAGAGTTAATGAAATTAATAATTTTTACTGCTTCATCAAGAACGCTCTTAAGTGAAACTGGCTTTTGCTTTTCTTTTTCTTCTTCTTTTACTGTGAGTGCATGATGGTAAAAAATACGACTCCAGTTGAGTGCCACTGCACTGCCCTTGTTCATGCTAAGATGCTAGATTTTTTGCTTGTATACCATCAGCAAAAATAAATAAATAAATAAATAAATAAATAAATAAATAAATAAAAGCACAGTAAAAAAGGCAAATAACCTCGTAGTATCATTATGAAAATGGTTTTGACTTGGTAGACCCCATGAAAGGGTCTCAGGGACCACCCCCCCACAGGGATCCATGGACCATACTTTGAGAACTGGTATCTAAACCATCCAAATTCAAGCAAATAACAAACTCCCTGGGTCCCAATATCCTATTCCAGGGAGAGGAAATTTGGGTTAGGTGTCTGCTCCTAGCCCTCAGTGTGCCCAGGCACTTGCTCATGTGGCAAGTTGTCTACTTAGCAACATTTGTGGGATCAGAGAGTCTGAAAAGAGATAGGTCTGGCAGAGCTGAGGTTCAGGAGAGGGTGAGGTTAAGAGCCCCATGAACTTAAAAAAAGAGTTGGAACAGTGAGGGAATTCAGCAGGAATATGTCCTGGAAGCTGACCAGATAACTTTTAACAACTGAAGTGCATTCAGTGTTTTACAGATTCCAAAGTGGTTTCACATGCATTACCTCATTTAATCTTTCCAACAGCTTTGTGAGGTAAACGTTATTACTGATGCTTTACAAATGAAGAAAGAGTAGCTTAGAGAGGTCAAGGGACTTGCACAATCCTATAACAAAGAAGTGACAGAACCTAGGTCTTCAGACTTGAAGTAAAGGGCTCATTCACCCTCGGCCAGCTGCCTGCCATGTAGTTATACCCTAGGTGACCCGCAAGATGTGCTCAAGAGTGTGGCTAAGGATTTGGGGCAAGGATCCTGCACCTGGTGAGAGGGCAGGTGAAAGAAGAAAGCCTTTGAGCTCCCTGCCTAGAACTTAAAGTTAAGAAAAGGGAATGGAGGACTTCCCTGGTGGCGCAGTGGTTAAGAATCCGCCTGCCAACACAGGGGACCCGGGTTTGAGCCCTGGTCCAGGAAGATCCCACATGCCACAGAGCAACTAAGCCCGTGTGCCACAACTACTGAAGCCCACGTGCCTAGAGCCCGTGCTCCGCAACAAGAGAAGCCACCACAATGAGAAGCCCGTGCACTGCAACGAAGAGTAGCCCCCGCTGGCCGCAACTAGAGAAAGCCCGTGCGCATCAGCAAAGACCCAACACAGCCAAAAATAAATTAACCAAAAATTTTAAAAAAAAAGAAAAGAGAGTGGAGCCGCAGTCAAGGATTCCTAACTTTCTTGAACCCTGGACAGTTGTGTGCTGTGAGGACCCTGTGGACTAACTCCCCCATCCATATGGGCTGAATCCCCCAATATGGGCTAAGTCTCCCATATGGGGTGCTGTTGGCTACTCTATAAACTCTCACGGGAATGAGCCTGCTTTTTACATTGTGGTCACTGGCAGTGAAGTGCTTCTCCATGTGGGAAAAGAACACTGCTTTTGAAAAATAAAGTGTGAAAGGATGTATTACTTATTAACTATCTGATGTGAATTCCTGTGTTCAGACTAGGAATTAAAGTATAGACTTTGTTACATTATAAACATTTTTTTTTCCCTACAGTCGACCAGCTGGAGGACCTTCCCCATGAGAAAGAAGCATCAGGTCTAAACAGAGAGCCGTCCACTTAGGGAGTCTGGCTTTGATCATTTCCCTGACACAATCCAGTTTCCTCTAACCTCTCTCACCCTGTATTAATCTTTAGGATGTTATTCCAAGGGGGCTGAGCCAAGAGAAAATGAAGATTAAAGCTATAAAGGAAACCAACATGGGAAGATCCGGGCTCAGTTTTAAAGCAAAGCCAGTGAGACATCACCATGGAGAGAAATTGATAACAGCCTCGAGACAGGGTATCCCAATATGCTAGTCACTAGCAACTTATGGATGTCGAGACTTGAGATGTGGCCAGTCTGCAATGAGATTATGTTGTACATGGAAGATACACATCAGATTTCAAAGACTTAGGACAAAAACAAGGCAAAAGAAAATCTCATGAATAGTTTTTATGTTGATTACATTTTGAAATGTTATATTTTGGATACATTGAGTTAAATAAAATATAGTATTCAAGCCAATTGCACTTGTTTCTTTTTATTTTTTTTGTTTTTAATGTGGCTGCTAGGTAATTTAAAATGATGTATGTAGCTCGCATTACATTTCTGTTGACAATACTTGCCTGGAGAAGTCAACCCAACAGCTCTGCTAACCCCACTGCTTCCGGCTCCCCCTCATTTTTATTTGAACCATATCAGTTTGTTCTCTCTTTAATTTTTTCATTCCTTCTCAAATTCTAAAGATAAGAAATAATTTTGAAAGGCAACTCATTCCAATTTAGTTTCGGCAAGTTTTGATGATAAAAATTTAGAAGAAGGAGAAGGAAAGAATCTAAAAACCCAAGGTCTCCTGGTTTATTAAGAAGGTAAAAAAAAGAATTCTGCCCATCTATTTCCTTTTCTCATTAAAGAGAAGATGCCCTCTCCATGACAAATTGATATCCCTTTTAAGGAAGAAAGAATAAATAATATAATAATGACAGATTAGTTCCTATTCGACATTCACTTACCATAAGTCCCCTGAATTTGAGGTCTCCCACCACATATTAGCAGATGGCCCCAAAGCTGGAACAAATTACCATGTAAATTACCATAACAAATTAAATGCTATTACTTTGTGAAAATAAAGCTAAGTTCTGACCCAGAAGGTTAAAGTGCCGGGCGTAGGAGGAGAGGTAGAGAGTGTCTGTGAGTGTGACCACGCCATCACACTTCAATATGTCAGAAGAGCTACAGGGTATTGGGGACGTCTGGAG
Source organism: Balaenoptera acutorostrata (assembly GCF_949987535.1). Taxonomy (NCBI): domain Eukaryota; kingdom Metazoa; phylum Chordata; class Mammalia; order Artiodactyla; family Balaenopteridae; genus Balaenoptera; species Balaenoptera acutorostrata. Next base: position 70,852,609 of record NC_080077.1, read on the forward strand.
GAATTCTGTGTCTTGCCTCTAGGCTTTTGAGAAACCTTTACTTCAGCAGAACACAAAGCAGCCTTGAAGTTCAGGATAAAAGTTAACAAAAAGGCGAGGTCTTCTTTGGGCAACTTCAGTTGGAATACGAAGAAATGCACAGAAAAACAAAGGTTTGGGGGTGGGGAATGCAATACTTGCTGTCATTCGGTAGAGGATATGATATTGCATTTCCTGGCTTCCCCACCACCACAGAGATGATCTTCACCACAGCTCCCAGGAGTGACTCATTGCTCCCCACTGAACATCTCTCCACTAATCAGAGGCTTGTTAAACAAGCCCGCAGGTAGCCCATCAAACCCAGCAGTGAGATGTGACTTCTCCCGCCTCCACTTCCCCTCCCATTGATTCACTCCCCGAGTGATCCTGGTGGCCTGGCTCTGCTATTGAGGTACTTTATTGAACAAAGTGGTATACAGGAAAACAAGAATCCAGGCAGGAGTACCAATCTTTAAAAACCAATCTTCATAGACTTGTTTCTATCCATCTTTCATCCATCTTACATCTCTCCTCCCTTTTTATTCTTCCCTTTGCGCCTGCTGGATTTGCTCAAGGTGTGTGAACTGCTGTGAGGTTTCCCCACCTTTTCTATCTTTGGCATCCTCCCATTAGCATTTCCCAATGCCTAACGCTTCTCCTCCTGCCCAAGCCTGTGTTACCCTCCCAGCTGCCTGGGAACGACCCTATTCTGCAAGCTACCACATGTGAACAGGCTGGTGTTTTGCTAGGATGTTTTGAAATGATGAAACTGATCTGTCCCCCAAGGAGACTGACTCAGCAAAGATCATTACAAACACTCCACATCTTACAATCGTGGGAAAGGGAAATTAGAGCTGGGATTAGTCTGGAAAATCCCACTTTTCAGTATTACACAGTGGTGCTAAGATATTTTGGAGAAGCCATTAGAAAAATAGAAAATCTTCCTTAAATTTAAATGTGCATGCTGTATAAAAATACTTAAGTCTGAACAGACATGAAAGCCTAGCAACTTCAAAGTATGACACAAGCTCTGTATAATTAATCTGAACCCACACCCAGATAGAGAAGTCAGTATTACCAATCCCCATACATTTTCAAATGGAGAAACTTAGCCACAGTAAGGTTTTTAAAAATGTCCAAAGAGAACCAGCATGAATTAGCAGGTGTGGCTTAACGAGAACCAGCACCAGACAAAAGATAATGGAGAGAAATAAGAAGAAGCAGGGAGATACATGCAGAAAAAAGTCATTCTGAAATCTTAACTGTACTCTGGAAGGGAATATAAGACCAGTTTTTAAATGACTATAAGACCAGTTTTTTTCATAGGATATTCTACCTTGAAATTATTGCAGATAATATACTCATACAAACAGACCAAACTAGGCCAGTGTTTTTTAGAAGACAAAGTCTCTTGCTTGAAAATTCTATCAGTCTTTGAAGTAAAAGTATGTGTTTATTATTGCAAAAGGAATATGCTAGAATAATTAATGATGATTATGAAAGAAGTTAATTTTAGATGTAAATTATTAAGAACTTTTCAATAATTAATAAGGAAATAGATGGAAAGTTAATACAACTATTAAGAGTGCATTTGCTAGACAGTTGTAGGAAGACAATAGATTTTTATTGAGTCAATAAATGTAAATCCTTATGAAAATAATAATACAAGTCAGAATAATAGAGATTAGATTATATCATAATTTTAGTACTTGCGCAATTATTTGTATACTGGTACAAAACATTAAATAAAATAATCTTTAAGAACTCTAAAAAAAATATTTCTTGCTTGAGAACACCCTATAGTAGCCCATATTGCCTTTCATGAGACTTTCCTTCTTCTTCCAAAACACTGTCTTTTTCTCCTTGTTCTCCTTACAGTTCTGTACCTGACAACTTATAAGCCCGTGGCTAAGAGCAAAACTAAGAATCAGATAAAAGTGAGTTCAAAAGCTGATTCCACTGCTTACTAGCCACGTTGAAGGCGGGAAAATTCTTAACTTTCTAAAACTGCTTCTTCATCCATAAAATGGGAAGATAAAGGTAGCTACCTCTTAGGATTGCAGCAACATAAACTCATAAAGTGTTTAATATGCTACCTGGCATGTTCTCAATAAATGGTAATAATCACCATGATTCTCCTTGAAAGCAAGAAATTCCAGCTTCTCCAGAAAATCAATGCCAGCAGCCAAAACATAAACCGAGAGATCTGAAGGGTCAGTCTGTAAGAGTTTGTTTCTCTCTCCCACGTTTAGAACTAACTGAGTTATAGATACAGAGATCAGACAGATGGAGATCAGAACATCAGTTGCATGACTGACAGAAGTGGGAAGAGTTGGACATGGCTTTGATGTGTGGCCATAGGAGGCTTGTGTGGCTTTACCTCCGACACAGCACAGCTGGACCACCACAGGCCTTCCCTCAATGGTAAACTCCTTAAGACAAGGCAGAGAGCAGCATAGGCAGGAAGGTCTTTAAAAGAGAAAGGAAGGAGCTGTACAGAATGCGCTCAGTTTTTCCTCTGGGAGTGGGGAGAGGCCAGGAGTGTAACTCTAGCTGAAGTTCCTCCACAAGGAAAAATAAACAATTGGGAGAATGTTCTCACTGTACCCTGTTCCCAACAAGAAAGTCTTTCCTTATTGAGGTTGCTCTCCAAAAACCCTTCAAGTCCCCTCGTCCTCCAAGCCAGTCTTCCTCAGTACCCTTCTCCATTTTTTGCCTCTTCTCCCCCATAGTGTGATTCTCTGAGTTTGCTCCCAGGTTCAGACCTGCACTCCAAACTCTGCCCCCTGCCTTCTGTACCGACCCAATAATCACACACAAAGATGTTCATGTTCAAAGCCTTTCATTTTCATCGTTCTTTGTTTAGTACACAATCCTTCCTCAGCACAACAAAACCCAATTTAGAAGAATATAATGACAGTAAGAATATATCAAAAGGGAATTGAGAAAAATATAGTATTCAATCTTTATTGAACACCCAATATATACATATGAGAATATGGTGGTGAATAAGACAAGGTCCCGGCTCCCTCCCATGGAGCTTCCATTTGGTGTGGGAGAAACAGGGCAAACTGCCCAAAGAGGTCCATCTCTGCATACATGGAGGAAAACACTCAAGATCTGAGTTCTTGCCCGGGCCCTGCCATTAACTGACTATGTGACAAAGTTTTCCAGCAAATGAGGCGATAGTATTAGAAATACAGGGCATTGACTGAAGTTCTCAAAGATTTCCCTCACCCTTGGGTCTTCCCAAGGAGATCCTCTCCTGGATGACAGTGAAATCAAATGCAGACCTATCTCACTTGGCAGCTGTCCTAGGCAGGCACTGTTGGGAAACTTAAAAGAATCTACAAGTCAAATACTGCTCCCTTTAATATTTCATTGAAGTACAGTTGACTTACAATATTAGTTTTAGGTATACAGCATAGTGATTTGGTATTTTTGCAAATTATATTCCATTATAGGTTATTACAAGATAATGGCTATAATTCCCTGTGCTCTACAGTATATCCTTGTTGCTTATCTATTTTTTTTTTTTGCTTATCTATTTTATGCATAGTAGTTTGTATCTGTTACTCTCATACCCCTAATTTGCCCCTCCCCTTTTCCCTCTCCCCTTTGGTAACCACAAGTTTGTTTTCTATGTGGTTCTGTTTCTGTTTTGCATAGACACTCATTTGTGTTATTTTTTAGATTCCACATATAAGTGATAGCATATAGTATTTGTCTTTCTCTGACTTATTTCACTAAGCATAATATTCTTAGGTCCATCCACATTGCTGCAAATGGCTCTTACTTTATTTTTAGACAAGAACCTTTTAAGCTCAGTGATCCTTTTCCTGAAGGCAATGCAGATATGAAGAAGCAAATTGGAAGAGATCATAGATGCAGTCACAGGGGCAAGAAGTGACAGACCAAAGTGGATCTGCCTCATTTTAATATTCCTGAAAACCTACCATAATAGATGGAAAACAAAAGGTATTTATGCCCATGCCTCATATTTCAGAGATATGTTTAAATTATGTTCAGTAGAGTCTGAGATATTTTGATATATTAGGAAGCTTTCTATTCAAAAGAATTTAAGATTGGAAATGTTTGGTGCTTGAAGAAATAAATTTCTCTCTTCTCAAAAAGTAACCCCTATTCCTTCATGTGTGATTTGCCCAGTGATGATGGATAAATGCCTTTTGTAATCTATTTCTTTCCAAGCAGTTGCAAGCTCAGATGCTTTAGGGATCAAAAAATGTGTAAAGTAGCCATATGAATTCAGCCTCAAAACACAGTCAAGATTCAAACTCAAACTGTTTAAAGATTGTGACTCATCTTAATCAATGTTTAGGGAGAGAGAAAGGTACCTCTTGAACTTAAAAGTAAGGTCACCCTCTGAAAGCGACCCGAGTAAGAATCAATACATACTGGATGAGAAGAGCCATCAGTAGAAAACTGGTCTGTGCTAAGTATACGGCTGAGAAGAATCACTACCTCCAGCATTAGTCAAGTTTTCTACAGCAAGTCTCAAAGAGATAGCGCTGATGGAAATGAAAAAGGAAATGTAATTGCTGGGTTGCCTTTCCAACAGCCATTCCTTTCCCTTCTTCACCATTGTCAGAACCTACCTCCCATTATAGGCTGTGAAAATGCCTTTCCCGGCCTCTCTTGTAGCTAAAAAAGGTGACACTGTTCTAGCCAAGAAGACATGAGGGGAAAACTGCTGAGAGTCTTCTGGGAAAAGTTTTCTGTGTGATAATCATCACCATCATCATCATCAACACCAGAAGAAAGCTTATCTCTTCCCTGGGCCCACAGACTAAGGAAAAAGCTGGAAACTCTTCAAAGTGAGTGTGCAAAAGTCAGTGTAACTTGTACTTCAGAAGCGTTGATATTACAAATCCATGTTTACTCTTGGAGAATGCTTTGCAGATCAAAGGGCTGTATCTGTCTCTTCAGACACTCTCCAAATCAAACTCTGTATTAAATAAGAAAAAATTAAAATTCTGACAGAAAACTGTCACGTTCAGAAAAGAGCTGACAGTGAATAGTTTGCTCTAGGACATCAAATTCCCCCAGAAAGGCCTAGAACAACTTTTATGGAGATGCTCCAGCACGATTAGATATGCTTTTTACAGCAAATATGATAGATTTTGCAAATGCAGTCGGTGATCTCTGTCAAAGAAAGTATTAGTGTATAGTAAATATACTAATTAAAATAAATACAGTAAAATTTTAGCCCTTTCTTCAGGTTTCTCCACATAAAATGGGACATCAAGGGACTTCCCTGGCAGTCCAGTGGTTAAGACTCCGTGCTTCCACTGCAGGGGGTGTGGCTTCGATCCCTAGTTGGGGAACTAAGATCCCACATGCCGCGCAGTGAGGCCAAAAAATTAAAAAGTAAAAAATTTTTTTTAAAGTGTTTTTAAAAAGGGACATCAAGAGACCACTCCTATCATATTAGTCACCTCCCACGTGCCCCTTTAGATCCTCTTAGCCTTGCCTTTCTCTGTGGCCTTTGACCTCTTGTTCCAGCTCAGTCAACATCATGGCAGCCAACTTTGTGTAAATTCAACCAACTCCACTTGGGCTAACCCATAGCACCCCACTTCACTCATATCTCTCAGGCTTCCCTGTCGATGTTGAGGTGTGATACCCGACAGAACACATTCAGGGCCTACACATATATACACAATCAGGAAGTACAGGGGAATTAAGAACCAGTGGAGAAAACCTGAGGCCAAAGGGAGCCAGGAACCAATAAATAATTCTTCTCCCTTTCTTGACTGGAACTAGTCACTTTTTTTAAAATTTATTAAACTATAGTTGATTTACAATATTGTGTTAGTTTCAGGTGTACAACTTCAGATGCTTTTCCATTATAGGTTGTTACAAGATATTGAATATAGTCCCATGTACTATACAGTAAATCCTTGTTGTTGTTTATTGTATATACAGTGGTGTGTATCTGCTAATCCCATACTCCTAATTTATCCCTCCCCTTCCCCTTTCCCCTTTGGTAATCATAAGTTTGTTTTCTGTATCTGTGAGTCTGTTTCTGCTTTGTAAATAAGTTGATTTGTATTATTTTTTTAGATTCCACATATAAATGATATCATATGATATTTGTCTTTCTCTGCCTGACTGTTTCACTTAGGATGATAATCTCTAGGTCCATCCATGTTGTTATAAATTACAATATTTTGTTGTTTTTTATGGCTGTGTAATATTCTATTGTATATATAGACCACATCTTCTCTATCCATTCATCTATTAATGGACACAGGTTGCTCTGGAATCAATCACTCTTAATAAACACTCTCAAGTTGTACTTCTCTCCTTCCCTGCCTCACCCCCCTTTCCCTCATTGCTGTTCTCTGGGAATTGTGCTCCATAATAAAGTAGTAGCACATAATCCTTGGCCTCAGGCTCTGCTTTCTAAGCAACGCAGGCTTAGACTCTATTCATTTTCCATTTCCGTGTAACAAATTACCACAAATGTAGTGGCCTAGAAACAATACCTATTTATCAGGTTACAGTTCTGTAGGTCAGAAGTTTACCATGGTGTGGCTGGGTTTATTACTCAGGTTCTCAAAAGACTGAAATCAAGGTATAGCCCAAGTTACATTCTCATGAGGAGCTTGGAGTTCATTTCCAGTCCTACCTGGCTGCAGAAGAATTTGGTTCCTCACAGTTGTAAGACTGAGGTTCCCCTTTCTTTTCTGGCTGTAGGTGAGGGGCTGTTCTCAGCTACTAGATGGCACGCGCATTCCTTGCCACTCAGTTCCCTCCACCTTCAAAGCCAACAGCAACAAGTCAGATCATTCTTGTGCTTCAAATCTCTCTGACCTCTGTTTCTGATCTTTAAACCCAGATTTAAATGGCTCATGTGATTAGGTCAGTTTTACCTAGACAATCCTCCTATTTTAAGGTCAACTGATTTGGGACCTACATCTGCAAAATCCCTTTGGCCATATGATGTACCATAGTCACAGATTCCACCCTCCCCCAAAGGGATGTGGATTATACAAAGACAAGGGTCATTGGGGATCATCTTAGAATTCTGCCCATCACAGAGACAGTTGGCACCAAAAATGGCCCTAGAAAGCAGACACTCAGGATGACATTTTGGTGCTAGATTACTCACTAATCTGAAAGAAATAGGGTTCAAATTATTGAACCCTATTATTCAAATAGGGTGGTGAATGGAGTGGAAATTCTGGCATGCAATGGCATCACAAGTACTAAGGCTTTCCCCGGAATTTAATTGATATTAGATGGAGATGGAAGGTTAGGCAATGGATATGCAGTTGCCATGGTGCTTGAAAAGCATGGGAGCAACTGTGACTATAAAATGTGTGGATTGGCCTTACTGCTATTAGCAGAATTGGAAGCCTTGAGAAAAGAAAATAATAGACTCAGATCGACCAACTGCCAATTCAAAGCCTGCTTTGAAATCTAGAGGGCCTCTGGGGTAACTTTTAAGAATATTCTCATCTCCTGTCACTGAAAGGCAGAGCTGCTAGAGAGACAAGTCTGATGCCTCATTCCAAGTGGTAGGAGGGGTGAGGTGAGACCTCTTGTTTTTTATTTTAGAGGGATGTCCTGGAAAGCTCTAGACCACTGGATCCCTAAAAACTTCACCAATGTGGCAAATCCCTGAATCTTCAGGGGATTTCTCTCTCTCTCTCTCTGCTATGCATGATTCTACTAGGGCATATACGGTACCTTCTACTTCCTGCTCACCAGGTCCATTTAGCAAGATGCTGTGTGGTGATCTGATGATTGTCCACAAGATTGAAGTCCCTGTGGTAGAAAGCAGGAGCATTTACTTAGTCCTGGGGCAGGAGCATGAATGTTTACTGCTGCCCTTCTCATGTGAAGGTGAACTACTTTTGATCCCCCCTTTTAGTGGAAATTGAGAAGTACAAGTTCACCAGATCAACAGCCCCCCATGGTCCAATTCCCTCAAGATTTACCCCCTCACATATGCCCCTAGTTCCCGCTCAGATGTATTAATCAGCTCCAGCAATTTCTCCAGTGCATAAGCTACTTTCTCCTGGAGCAAAGACTGCACTTCCCTGTTTGAGCTATTCTGATACCTGACCCTCATTACTGGTCTGCCAGGGTAGATTTTGGTGAGAATAGAGGCACCTGCCTTGGGTAAGCTAAATGCATAGTCTCCAAGCAAGTGAAGGCTCCTCTCTTTACCAAGGAGAATAAGGATTTTTTTTGCCAACCCAGAAGTTTAAGAGGGTTTGGAAGATTCAAGATTCTCAGGCTTGTTCACCTTAATATCCCTATCCTATATCTCAGAGTTACACTTTTTTCCTATCAGGGTCCTGACCTTGATATAGGAGACTTGCCAAAGCCACACATTCAGTCTCCTTTGAAAGTTTACCCCCCTTAAAATTAAATCCTGGTCCTAATTTTCAGCACAGTATTCCACATAACCACAGGAGACAAAGGTCTCCTTAAATTGTGCCAAAGAGGCCTTCCACCTTGAGTTAACATTTGGCTGAACCAGGCTTGTTTTATCCTTTTCTCAAGGCCTCCAAAGCAATCCATAAAATCTCCACAGTTTTTATAATTCGCATTGCCCCTGTACCATTCAAGTGTATAACAACTATATAACTTAGTGCTTTCTCTTCCACTGGTACCTCATCCTAGGTCACCGTGGAGTCTTAGTAATTATGATGTTATTACACGCCAGGGTTAATCACCATCCATCTACTACCAACAATAGGGTTCTTCTTGCCAACTAACTGGCAAGTGACCCAGCTCTAAAATCCCACAAGGGCCTGCTTTCTGGTGTCATTTCTGACACCAACTATCTTATCCCAGGTTCCCCTGAGAGTTGAACCCTGAACAAGGTCTGTGTGCAGGGAGTTATTTCTTAGCATTTTTGTGCCCCCAAAGAAGCAGTTCTGACATCTGATTAAATACAGCTAACTGAACCTGTGTATTTTACTCCCCTTCCTGCCAAAATCTCACCAAATGAAAGTAAAAGAATAGAAAAGGCCCCTAGGAACAAAGAAAATGAGTGAGAAAATGAAAGCAGACAGAGATGAACACAAACATTGGAAGCTAGAATACAAATGGATAAGTAGTCATTGATTTAGCAGAGTGGAAAAAACTGAAATCTAAACTTTCAAGAGGGCAGAGAGGGAGTCCGTGATAAGCTTCCCTGATGGCCTTAGAAATTGAAGACACCAGGAAATGTTGAAGGCAAGCAGAGAACATGATCATCATATAAGTCTGTATAAGAAAGATTTAGAACACCTAATACCCTCTCCGCCATCATTTCCCTCCTCCCTGTGCAGCCAAAAATCACTTTTTCCCTACTCAGATAAAAGACTGTTGTTTACTTTCTGGAGAGGTTGAACCAGACAGATTCCAAGGGTAGAAATTGATTGAATACCCAATGTGCTTAAACATTGAGGAGAAACTTTCATGGCTGTGAGCAAGTTTCTGGATGAGTCACTGATAGGTCATGTCAAGAGAAGACTTGGAGACTGAAGCATCTAGAAAAAGAAAGAAAACTTTACCTGCAAAGACTACAGGGAAGTCAGACCCATAAGGACTGGCTCACAAAGTTTAAAACACAAGTTTCTGTGTCAATTTTTTTTTTTAATTTTTATTGGAGTATAGTTGATTTACAATGTTGTGTTCATTTCAGGTGTACAGTAAAGTGGTTCAGTTATACATATACATATATCTATTCTTTTTCAGATTCATTTCCCATATAGGTTATTACAGAATATTGAGTAGATTTCCCTGTGCTATACAGTAGGTCCTATTGTCTATTTTTTAAATTTTTATTTTATACTGGAGCATAGTTGATTAACAATGTTGTGTTGGTTTCAGGTATACAACAAAATGATTCAGTTATACATATACATGTATCTGTTCTTTTTCAAATTCTTTTCCCATTTAGGTTATTACAGAATATTGAGCAGTGTTCCCTGTGCTATACAGTAGGTCTTTGTTGGTTATCTATTATCTATTTTATTTTTTTTAACATCTTTATTGGAGTATAATTGCTTTACAATGGTGTGTTAGTTTCTGCTGTATAACAAAGTGAATCAGCTATATATATATATATATATATATATATATATATACACACATATATCCCCATATCTCCTCCCTCTTGCGTCTCCCTTGCACCCTCCCTATCCCACCCTCTAGGTGGACACAAAGCACCGAGCTGATCTCCCTGTGCTATGTGGCTGCTTCCCACTAGCTATCTATTTTACATTTGGTAGAGAACACAAGTTTTTAAAGGGAAAAAACCCCACAAAATTATCAAGGTACGAAGTTTACATTAATCTGTTCATGATGGAAAAAATAATTTTCTCACATCATTATCTCATTCGCAAAGGTCATGGCTTATCTTTAGACATCCATATAGTAAAAATCAGGGACAAAATTGTTTTTGTTAGGGAGTCCGGGTTTACAAGAAATATTCAAGGTTATATTATTTGGGGGACCAGAACCAGACAGACCCTGTTGTTTCTGGATTGTCTCTGGATGAAAAGTTCTTAGTCTTATTGCAATCAAGACAAAAATATCATTTTTTGTTTCAACAGTACAATAGAAAACTTTGCAAACAAACAACAACAAAAAGAGAGGCAATCACTATCTTTAGGGAAAACAAAAAATCATATGTGCTAGATTTTTTTCTGCTCTCTCTTGGATTCAGGTAGCCGGCCTCTGTAGACTGCAGGACCCAGGCTTGGGTCCTTGAAGGTTAAGTGCCCTTTTTCCTCACACAGTCAGGTACCACCATCTGACCTCTACCATTCTGGAATGCCATCATCCCCATTGATATTATTTGTCCTCTGGCTTCTGGTTGGATTCAACCAGTGAGATGTCTCCCACTGTTATCAGTGTTTACACAAGAAATAAGAGGGCAGGAGAGGTTGAAATATTGATTCCACCCTTACCCCAACCCTCACATCCAGGCTGTGGCATTTGGGCAGCAGCTCTGTTCCTTGGCCTACAGAACATAGGAGACCAAGGTCTCATGACCTCTCCACACCTGTGGCTCTCTGTAGGTCCCATGTGCATATTGGGGTGGAATGGGTGGTAAGAAACCATCAATCAGTCTTCATTTTCATAGTAGGAAGTCTATAGATAAGATCTAAAGCTGAAAAAAGTAATAACAGTATTATTCAGAAATACATAAATAAATACCAGAAAATTGGTAGCTTCTTTATCTATTTTTGAAGGTGTTTGAAAGTTTTTACTTCTTAGAAAAAGGAATTAGGAGATGAGGGGAGATGGAATTCAGTAATATTACTGTACTTTTAAAACTATGTACATGTACTTACTTTTTTTAAAAAATAAAAATTCAGTTTTAAACAAAGACTTCCTAAATACCTCCCCACAAAAGGTCAATGCTGAGTTCCCTTTTTTGACTTTTTGACCAATAGAAGAGGGGGAAATGCCCAGGTATACTCTAGAGTCTGTTCAGACTTAGAAACAAGGCCCCACTTGCAATGGCCCCCATTTCAGGATCATTGCCCAAGGCCTTGGCAACTGTGCTTAGCCAGCTGAATGCTTTAACTCAGCATGGAATTCCAGTTGCCTCCAAATGTTTGTTCATCTTTGAGAGACCCCAGTATATATGAAACTAAATCCACAAGGCAATCTTTTTCCTCAAACATTAGTACTTTGTTACAAGAAGATATTAATATACCACATTTGAACTTAATTTAGGGTGATCATCCCAACATTTTGAGAAAGGTAAATATTAATTTAACTTGATCTGGGAAGTTATTAAAAAAAATTAACCTACAAACATAAAGCCACTGTAAGCTGTTTAAAGGCAGTGTGTCTTGAGCTGTTCTCTGAATATTCAGCCAAAAACTTGAATCTACAATGAAGTCTTACCTTACCTCGTGGATAGGTTCAAATGTTAACACATACAGAGAAAAGCACATGTAGGTAAATTCCCCTTGACAATCCCTTAGGAAGGCTCCATGTTGGACACCATTACACTCTCTCAGTAAATTCCACAGAGACAGTGTTTACTCCAATGCTACAACAGATTGTTGTCTTTTGAGTTGAGCACCAGATGAAATTATGAACTAGCATTTACGATTTTAAAAGTTAAGTATCTTCAGCAATAGAATCACGTTCAGTTTGGCGAGGTTTTCACACTATGCAAAGACCTTGGGTATTGATCAGAGCTCAGCTCACATTCAGTCAGGGACATAACGCTCACTGAGTGGAATGGTGGGTGGACCCTCACAAGCTGATCAAAAAATATTTCTCGGGCTTCCCTAGTGGCGCAGTGGTTGAGAGTCTGCCTGCCAATGCAGGGGACACGGGTTCGCGCCCTGGTCTGGGAAGATCCCACATGCCGCGGAGCAACTGGTTCCGTGAGCCACAATTACTGAGCCTGCGCGTCTGGAGCCTGTGCCCCGCAACAAGAGAGGCCGCGATGGTGAGAGGCCCGCACACCGCGATGAAGAGTGGCCCCCGCTTGCCGCAACTAGAGAAAGACCTCGCACAGAAACGAAGACCCAACACAGCCAAAAATAAATAAATAAATTAATTAATTAATTAACCAAAAAAAAATTTCTCTTTCTTTGCGGAGTATGTAATTTACACAATTAAATGCATATATAACACAAAATACATGTAATTTGGAATTAAATGAGGAGTAATCTAAATAGGTACAGTGAGAATACATTTTCACAGTACAAGAGTCCAGATGTGCAGGGATATAATTTTCTTTGTCTACGGCTGAAATTAAATTTAGCTCTCATGATCCCATCTCCTTGGAGAGCAGAACACTTAGTTGTGCCAATTCTAGAGACTTGAGTCATTTCCATCTTAAAATGTAGTCTTTTAAGATTCTCTTCCTTTCTCCTCTTCTTCCCAGAATAATCTAAGTTCTGGGGGGGGATTACATATCATTTTAGCATCAGAGGAAGGACATTGGTCCATGTGTCATGTCTGTCCTCACTGGCCTTCCTGAAGTGTGGCTTGTTTCACCAAGTCTTGGGCCGTAACATCTGTTTCCACTGTGATCATGGCCAAAGTCAGGCTGGAGTAATCTTTGGCACTTTGGTGCTCCAGGACAGCCTGGGGACATGGTGGTCTCTCTCACACCAGCTGTCAATGGCACTGCAGATCCTCTGACACTTAGCCACATCTTTCATCCCATCCCTTTGCAGGACTGTTCTCCCCTGACCTCTACTCTGGGTCCCCTTGTTCTACACCGTTGTGACTCTCTGACAGACACACCCACCCTCAGTTATGAACCTCATTCAGGATCCCACTAAGACATGAAAAATTATCAACAGATCTGTTCCAGCCCCATGGACTGAAGGATATAGACAGGGAAAGGATAAGCAAACCAACTTTTTCACATCCTCTCCCCCTAAACATACTGCACTTCCTTTTCTTCCCTATTGTGACCCAAAGATTGGTCTAGGGCACACTTCCCAGAGCTCCAGATGGATTGAGGAATCCCTAGACTTGTCTGAGATTTCCATCCACATTCAACCAGAATTTTTACCTTGAGAGAGAGGGTGTAAAGTCAAAGCCCCGCACTAACATCTCAGCTCTAATATTCCTCTTCAAATGTTCTGAGCTCCTCCACCTAGACCAGAAAAGGGTCTTATCTTCTCTCTGTCTGGCATCTGATATCATTATGCATGCTTCCTTATATCCTGTGTAAATGGTATGCCCTAAATAAAAATAGACTTTTCTTCCCCCAAATCCTGGACCTTGCAAACCAAAAGCTCTTTAGTTCTCAGGCTATCACCTCTGTAGATTTGTCACTAAATTTGGAGAGTTTTCAGAGATTTCATCAAGTATTCTTTCTGCTCCTTTCTCTCTCCTCTCCTTCTGGGATTTCCATTATAAATATGTATACTTGATGATGTCCCACAAGGTTCTGAGGCTCTGATCATTTTTCTCATTCTTTTTTTTCTTTCTGTTCCCCACACTGGATAATTCAATTGACGTATCTCCAAGTTTGAGGATTCTTTTCTTCTAGCTGCTCAAATCTGTTGTTGAGTCCCTCTACCAAATTTTTCATTTCAGTTATTATACTTTTAAAATCCAAAACTTCTATTTCATTCTTTATAATTTCTATCTCTGTATTGATATTTTCTGCTTGGTGAAATGTCATTCTCCTACTTTCCTTTAGTTCTTTAGATTTGATTCTCAATAGTTCTCTGAACATATTTAAAATAGCTGACAAAGTTTTTCTCAAGTAAGTCCAATGTCTGAGTTTTTCAGAGATAGTTTCTATTGATTTTTTGCTCTATATGTGGGTAATATGGTTTTTTTCTTTGAAAGTCTAGAATTTTTGCTGAAAACTAGACATTTAAAATAATATAATGTGGCAACTCTAGAAACCAAATGCTGCCCCCTGCTCAGGGTCTCTGTTGTTTATTTAGTGACATTTCTGAACGAATGTCGAAAGTCTATATTATTTTCATGTGTAGCTACTGAAGTCTCTGCTCATTTATCTTAGTGGTCAGCTAGTGATTAGACATCTGAAAACAAATACCTAGAACCAATAAGTTTCCCAGGCTTTGGTGAAGGGTTCTGTGTGCGTTGGGGCATGCCTTCCATATTTAGCCAGGAAGCTGACAATTTTGCCTTAGCGCTTACTTTCTGTAGAGCCTCAAGGTCAGTCAGTGGTGAGAGCTTAAGACTTTCTCAGGTCTTTCCTGAACATATACACAGGTCTTGGCATGCACAGAGCCCTACACATGCACATGGCCTTCTAAATTCCCAGGAGTATGTCAGAGTTTTTCAAAGCCCCTGTAGCCATCTTACTCCTCAGTTTTTCCTTTAAAGCTTTTCAGTTATCCACTGCCTCAGGCAGCCACAAAGTTAAATAATTGCCTCTAAATTTTTTCAACAAACACCTCATTCCAACTTATGGTTACCAGGGGGGATGGATGGGGGGAAGGGATAGTCAGGGAGTTTGGGATTGACAGGTACACACTGCTATATATATATATATTTTTTAACATCTTTATTGGAGTATAATTGCTTTACAATGGTATATTAGCTTCTGCTGTATAACAAAGTGAATCAGCTATACATATACATATATGCCCATATCTCCTCCCTCTTGCTTCTCCCTACCAACCTCCTTATCCCACCCCTCTAGGTGGACACAAGGCACCGAGCTGATCTCCCTGTGCTATGCGGCTGCTTCCCAAAAACTATTTTACATTTGGTAGTGTATATATGTCCATGCCACTCTCTCACTTCGTCCCAGCTTACCCTTCACCCTCCCTGTGTCCTCAAGTCCATTCTCTATGTCTGCGTTTTTATTCCTGTCCTGCCCCATATATATGTGTTAGCATACGGTATTTCTTTTTCTCTTTCTTTTTTTTTTTTTATAGAAGCGACTATTTAATTAATTAATTTATTAATTAATTTATTTATTTATGGCTGTGTTGGGTCTTCGTTTCTGTGCGAGGGCTTTCTCCAGTTGCGGCAAGTGGGGGCCACTCTTCATTGCTGTGCACGGGCCTCTCACTATTGTGGCCTCTCTTGTTGCGGAGCACAGGCTCCGGACGCGCAGGCTCAGCAGTTGTGGCTCACGGGCCCAGTTGCTCCGCGGCATGTGGGATCTTCCCAGACCAGGGCTCGAACCCGTGCCCCCTGCATTGGCAGGCAGATTCTCAACCACTGCGCCACCAGGGAAGCCCCCATTGTTTTTCTCTTTCTGACTTACTTCACTCTGTATGACAGACTCTAGGTCCATCCACCTCACTACAAATAACTCAATTTCGTTTCGTTTTATGGCTGAGTAATATTCCATTGTATATATGTGCCACATCTTCTTTATCCATTCATCTGTCGATGGACACTTAGGTTGCTTCCATGTTCTGGTTATTGTAAACACACTGCTATATTTAAAATGGATAACCAACAAGGACCTACCGTATAGCACAGGGAACTCTGCTCAATGTTATATGACAGCCTGAATGGGAGGGGAGTTTGGGGGAGAATGGATACATATATATGTATGGCTGAGTCACTTTGCTGTGCACCTGAAACTATCACAACCTTGTTAATCAGCTATACTCCAATATAAAATAAAAAGGTTTTTTTAAAAAATGGAAAAAAAAAAACCCCACCTCGTTCCAGGGGAAAGGACACTTTGCAGAGGCAGTGAACAAGTTCCAAGTTAAAGTTAAATAAAGATAGCCTTGAAATGAGTCTTACAGAGAGCCATCATACAGGTCAAATAATGACAGTTCTCTGGGAATGAGCCTTTAAAGGAACTGCAACCCCATTCTGCCTTCTTCAGTGGCTACCACGCTGCTGGTTTTCCTCTTGATTGCAGGCCCTTGGTTTTCAGGCTACCATGGAGCTGGACAGTGGGGTATGTTAAAATGCCACAAAGCTTGCTATTTTTATTGAGAGTCAGCTATTTTATTTAATAAATGCTCCCTGGAGGGCTGCAAGCCTTTGATTAATTTCTAGAGTTCCAAAAAAAAGTTAATTCTGTCTTTTGCTAGTTTTCTTGCTGCTTTCATGTAATTTTTGGAGGTCCTGGCTCTGCCATTTTTGCTTATGTCACTCTATTACATAGTATTTTAAAATGCAAAGCTAAGCAATGACTATTTTGTTTTCAACTGTGATGTTGATGATAATATTTATTGAGAACCATGTGCCAAGCATCAGTCTAATAATTCACATGTATTATCTCAGTTAATCTTCAAAATAATCCTTTTACACAGGTACTATTACTATCCCAGTTTACAGACAAAGAAAATGTAGTATACAGAGTTTAAGTAATTTGCCTAAAATCAATAAGAACTAACTGGTGGAAACTGGATTTGAACTCATGCTATTTGGCTCTAGAATCAAGGGCTGTGAGGCATCATGGAACAACTAGGAATTACCAGAATGAACAACATGTCAGTTAGTGTTTTAAAAATATTAACCCATGACATAGGCTTTTCTTTTATTGAACTCCAGATTACTTTAGGTGTAAGAAACATTCATACCAGATATTTCTTGATCATCAAAATGTCAAGTAATTTTAATCTTTTTGATAAAGGCAAATTATTAAATATATAACTGAAGTCTTTAATATTCAGGTCTATGAGAATTTTCATATAAACAATTTAACAAATCAAAAACAAAATCCTTTATCTGACATAATTTTTTGTCTTTTGTTTGAGAAAATATTATCACTGTATTTTGAGATCCACCCCTCCACCCCAGTGCTGAAATCTTTTTGAGGCATTGGTTTAGCTTGTTCAATTTCAATTCAACAAAAATTTCAGAGTGTTTACTTTGTGCCAGTTACTGGGGATGTAATGGTAAACAAAGCAGATTCTGCCATCCTGAGGCTCACAGTACAGTTAGAAAAGTCATGAAGTAATGACAGGTGTGATTAGTATTATGAGAGGAAGCACAGATCTTATGGGATCATATGATGAGAGACTAGAAAAGGCACCCTTGAGGATATGACATATAAAGTGAGACCTAAAGGACAGGGTGGGGTCATGGGAAGTCTTGGCAGAGGAAACAGACATGTGAAGGCTAGAGACTGAGAAAGAATATGGTTTATTCAAGAACTGAGAACAACTTATTACGGGCAGAAAACAGAAACTATGGGGAGAGGCAGTCATGGAAATAAAAGGACATGGCTGAAGGATCTTGTTTGTCAAAAGCATTTTTTCAGATGAGCTAAAAGTCCCCCAAAGAGCAACACACTACATTTATACATAAATATTCTTTTAGCTCATCATTAAGAGGTTGCCCAGTGGTAGCATATGTGGTAGGGTCCTACTTTCTGGTTGATAGTTTTAAATGAAGAATTGCCTGCAGTAGAGCTAAAATCTACCTGAAGGTGGTACTAGGAGAGAGGGATAAAAGGTTCATGAGCAAACTGGTAAAAGTAAGCCAAAATATAAAACTTGAAAGAGAGAGAGAGAGAAACAAATCATGCCTGGAGACAACAATACCACTGAAGTTACTCCAAGGTTCTCTCTAATCAGACTGTCTTCTCTGCTCAGGTATTTTACAATACGTCATCCACAATCTCCATGACAAAGTTTTGAAGTATTACATTTCCCTATTTCATATGAGGAAATCAAGGTTCAGAAACATAAATGACTTCATTCACTTAGCAAGTACTTACTGAGTGCCTACTACAGGCGGCTTTATCAGTGAACCCAAGCTAATGGAACTTATATTCTAGCAGGAACTTATTCAAGTTCACACAGCTGATAAACCTCAACTAAGACTTTTTTAGCTAGAAAGACTACATTCCCCTGTTGCACCACACTGAACAAGAAAGGGTTATTTTTTTTCTTAAAAATGATCCAGGCTTCCCTGGTGGTGCAGTGGTTGAGAATCTGCCTGCCAATGCAGGGGACACGGGTTCAAACCCTGGTCTGGGAAGATCCCACATGCCGCGGAGCGACTGGGCCCGTGAGCCACAACTGCTGAGCCTGCGCATCCGGAGCCTGTGCTCCGCAACAAGAGATGCCGTGATAGTGAGAGGCCCGCGCACAGCAATGAAGAGTGGCCCCCACTTGCCGCAACTAGAGAAAGCCCTCGCACAGAAACGAAGACCCAACACAGCCATAAATAAATAAATAAATAAAGTTTAAAAAAAAAATGATCCAGAAGACACCTAAGTGGTTCACTAACAATAAATTGTACTGTGATGTCATTTCAACTAAGCTCTCCATTATTTGCTGGTAATTACAACAGGTACCTTGATTTCGAGCTGTAGAAAAAGATATGTAGAGAGCAACACCCAGCACTATCCGCCACCAGTCCCTCCAATCAGGAAGCTTGCACAAGCCTCTTAGATAGCCTCATCCAGGAGAGGGGAGACAGCAGAAGCAAGAAGAACTACAATCCTGCAGTCTGTGGAATGAAAACCACATTCACAGAAAGATAGACAAAATGAAAAGGCAGAGGACTATGTATCAGATGAAGGAACAAGATAAAACCCCAGAACAGCAGCTAAATGAAGTGGAGATAGGCAACCTTCCAGAAAAAGAATTCAGAATAATGATAATGAAGATGATCCAGGACCTTGGAAAAAGAATGGAGGCAAAGATCAAGAAGATGCAAGAAATGTTTAACAAACACCTAAAAGAATTAAAGAACAAGCACCTAGAAGAACTATAGAACAAACAGAGATGAACAATACAATAACTGAAATGAAAATATGCTAGAAGGAATCAAGAGCAGAATAACTGAGGTAGAAAAATGGGTAAGTGACCTGGAAAACAAAATGGTGGAATTCACTGCCACAGAACAGAATAAAGAAAAAAGAATGAAAAGAAATGAAGACAGCCTAAGAGACCTCTGGGACAACATTGAATGCACCAACATTCGCATTATAGGGGTCCTAGAAGGAGAAGAGAGAGAGAAAGGACACGAGAAAATATTTGGAGAGATTATAGTCAAAAATTCCCTAACATGGGAAAGAAAATAGCCACCCAGTTCCAGGAAGCACAGAGAGTCCCAGGCAGGATAAACCCAAGGAGAAACACACCAAGACAAGTAGTAATCAAATTGACAAAAATCAAAGACAAAGAAAAATTATTAAAAGCAACAAGGGAAAAACAACAAATAACATACAAGGGAACTCCCATAAGGTTAACAGCTGATTTCTCAGCAGAAACTCTACAAGCCAGAAGGAGTGGCACAGTATATATTTAAAGTGATGAAAGGGAAGAACCTACAACCAAGATTACTCTACCTGGCAAGGATCTCATTCAGATTCGACGGAGAAATCAAAAGCTTTACAGACAAGCAAAAGCTAAGAGAATTCAGCACCACCAAACCAGCTCTACAACAAATGCTAAAGGAACTTCTCTAAGTGGGAAACACAAGAGAAGAAAAGGACCTACAAAAACAAACCCAAAACAATTAAGAAAATGGTAATAGGAAGATACATATTGATAATCACCTTAAATGTGAATGGATTAAATGCTCCAACCAAAAGACACAGGCTCACTGAATGGATACAAAAACAAGACCCATTTACATGCTGTCTACAAGAGACCCACTTCAGACCTAGGGACACATACAGACTGAAAGTGAGGGGATGGAAAAAGATATTCCATGCAAATGGAAATCAAAAGAAAGCTGGAGTAGCTATACTCATATCAGATAAAATAGACTTTAAAATAAAGAATGTTACAAGAGACAAGGAAGGACACTACATAATGATCAAGGGATCAATCCAAGAAGCAGATATAACAATTATAAATATGCATGCACCCAACATAGGAGCACCTCAATACGTAAGGCAAATGCTAACTGCTGTAAAAGAGGGAATCGACGGTAACACAACACTAGTGGGGGACTTTAACACCTCACTTACCCCAATGGGCAGAACATCCAGACAGAAAATTAGTAAAGAAACACAAGCTTTAAATGACACAATAGACCAGATAGATTTAATTGATATTTATAGGACTTTCCATCCAAACACAGCAGATTACACGTTCTTCTCAAGTGCGCACGGAACATTCTCCAGGATAGATCACATCTTGGGTCACAAATCAAGCCTTGGTAAATTTAAGAAAATTGAAATCATAACAAGCATCTTTTCCGACCACAATGCTATGAGATTAGAAATCGATTACAGGGAAAAAAACACAAACACATGGAGGCTAAACAATACGTTACTAAATAACCAAGAAATCACTGAAGAAATCAAAGAGGAAATCAAAAAATACCTAGAGACAAATGACAATGAAAACACAATGATCCAAAACCTATAGGATGCAGCAAAAGCAGTTCTAAGAGGGAAGTTTATAGCAATACAAGCCTACCTCAAAAACAAGAAAAATCTCAAATAAACAATCTAACCTTACACCTAAAGGAACTAGAGAAAGAAGAACAAACAAAATCCAAAGTTAGTAGAAGGAAAGAAATCATAATGGTCAGAGTAGAAATAAATGAAATAGAAACAAAGAAACAATAGCAAAGATCAACAAAACTAAAAGCTGGATCTTTGAGAAGATAAACAAAATTGATAAACCTTTAGCCAGACGCATCAAGAAAAAGAGGGAGAGGACTCAAATCAATAAAATTAGAAATGAAAAAGGAGAAATTATAGTGGACAGAAATACAAAGCATCATATTTATGTATTTGGAGAAATACAAAGCATCATAAGAGACTACTACAAGCAACTCTATGCCAGTAAAATGGACAACTTGGAAGAAATGGACAAATTCTTAGAAAGGTATAACCTTCCAAGACTGAACCAGGAAGAAACAGAAAATATGAACAGACCGATCATAAGTAATGAAATTGAAACTGTGATTAAAAATCTTCCAACAAACAAAAGTCCAGGTCCAGATGGCTTCACAGGTGAATTCTATCAAACATTTAGAGAAGAGCTAACACCCATCCTTCTCAAACTCTACTAAAAAATTGCAGAGGAAGGAACACTCCCAAACTCATTCTACGAGGCCACCATCACCCTGATACCAAAACCAGACAAAGATACTACAAAAAAAGAAAATTACAGACCAATATCACTGATGGATATAGATGCAAAAGTCCTCAACAAAATACTAGCAAACAGAATCCGACAATATATTGAATGGATCATACACCATGATCAAGTGGGATTTATCCCAGGGATGCAAGGATTTTTCAATATACAAAAATCAATCAATGTGATACACCATATTAACAAACTGAAGAATAAAAACCATATGATCATCTCAATAGATGCAGAAAAAGCTTTTGACAAAATTCAACACCATTTATGATAAAAAAAAAAACTCTCCAGAAAGTGGACATAGAGGGAACCTAAGTCAACATAATAAAAGCCATATACGACAAACCCACAGGAAACATCATTCTCAATGGTGAAAACCTGAAAGCATTTCCTCTAAGATCAGGAACAAGACAAAGATGTCCACTCTCACCACTATTATTCAACATAGTTTTGGAAGTCCTAGCCATCAAAGAAGAAAAAGAAATAAAAGGAATACAAATTGGAAAAGAAGAAGTAAAACTGTCACTGTTTGCAGATGACATGATACTATACATAGATAAACCTAAAGATGCCACCAGAAAACTACTAGAGCTAATCAATGAATTTGATAAAGTTGCAGGATACAAAATTAATGCACAGAAATCTCTTGCATTCCTATACTCTAACAACGAAAAATCAGAAAGAGAAATTAAGGAAACAATCCCATTCACCACTGCAACAAAAAGAATAAAATATCTAGGAATAAACCTACCTAAGGAGGTAAAAGACCTGTATGCAGAAAACTATAAGACACTGATGAAAGAAGTCAAAGGTGACACAAACAGATGGAGAGATATGCCATGTTCTTGGATTGGAAGAATCAATATTGTGAAAATGACTGTACTACCCAAAGCAATCTACAGATTCAATGCAACCCCTCTCAAATTACCAATGGCATTTTTTACAGAACTAGAACAAAATATCTTAAAATTTGTATGGAGACACAAAAGACCCCAATAGCCAAAGCAGTCTTGAGGGAAACAAAGGAGCTTGAGGAATCAGACTCCCTGACTTCACACTATACTACAAAGCTACAGTAATTAAGACAATATGGTACTGGCACAAAAACAGAAATATAGATCAATGGAACAGGATAGAAAGCCCAGAGATAAACCCACGCTCCTACAGTCAACTAATCTATGACAAAGGAGGCAAACATATACAATGGAGAAAAGACAGTCTCTTCAATAAGTGGTGCTGGGAAAACTGGACAGCTACATGCAAAAGAATGAAATTAGAACACTCCCTAACACCATACACAAAAATAAACTGAAAATGGATTCGAGACCTAAATGTAAGACTGGACACTATAAAACTCTTAGAGGAAACATAGGAGGAACACTCTTTGACATAAATCAGAGCAAGATCTTTTTTGACCCACTTCCTAGAGTAATAGAAATAAAAACAAACGAATGGGACCTAATGAAACTTAAAAGCTTTTGCACAGCAAAGGAAACTATAAACAAGACGAAAAGACAACCCTCAGAATGGGAGAAAATATTTTCAAATGAATCAACAGACAAAGGATTGATCTCCAAAATATATAAACAGCTCATGCAGCTCAATATTAAAAAAACAAACAACCCAATCCAAAAATGGGCAGAAGACCTAAATAAACATTTCTCCAATGAAGACAACAGATGGCCAAGGGACACATGAAAAGCTGCTCAACATCACTAATTATTACAGAAATGCAAATCCAAACTACAATGAGGTATCAGCTCACACTGGTTAGAATGGGCATCATTAGAAAATCTACAAACAACAAATGCTGGAGAGGGTGTGGAGAAAAGGGAACCTTCTTGCATTGTTGGTGGAAATGTAAATTGATACAGCCACTATGGAGAACAGTATCAAGGTTCCTTTAAAAACTAAAAACTGAATTACTATATGACCCAGCAATCCCACTACTGGGCATATACCCAGAGAAAACCATAATTCAAAAAGACACATGCACCCCAGTGTTCATTATTTACAATGTGCACTATTTACATTGGCCAGGTCATGGAAGCAACCTAAACGCCCATCAACAGATGAATGGATAAAGAAGATGTGGTACATATATACAATGGAATATTACTCAGCCATAAAAAGGAATGAAATTGGGTCATTTGTAGAGATGTGGATGGACCTAGAACTGTCATACAGAGTGAAGTAAGTCAGAAAGAGAAAAACAAATATCATATATTAACACATATATGTGGAATCTAGAAAAATGGTACAGATGAACTGGTTTGCAAGGGAGAAACAGAGACACAGATGTAGAGAACAAACGTATGGACACCAAGGGGGGAAAGCAGGGGGGATGAATTGGGTGATTGGGATTGACATATATACACTAATATATATAAAAGAGATAACTAATAAGAACCTGCTGTATAGCACAGGGAACTCCACTTCGCTATCCAGTAGAAACTAACACAACATTGTAAAACAACTACACCTCAATTAAAAAAAAAAAAGCCTGCTGATTGGGCAGGTATTTTACCTGTATCGTGACACGTATACCTCACAACAGTCCTAAGAAGTGAGTACTATATTTATCCCCATTTTATAGCTGAGGAAACTGAGGCACAGAGGTGTGTCAAGTAACTTGTCCAAAGTCGCACACTTAGAAATGATGGAGTTAGAACTGAGACAGGGCATCTGCCTCCAGAGCTCGTGGTCTCAGCCCTCCTGCCTTTCTGCCGGTGCCACGAAGGTCAGCATCCTGACTTTACAGGGAGAGAAACTGAGTTGTGAAGCAATGAAGAGTGGGCTCAGCTCACTGAACAAGTGGATCAGTGGCAAAGTCAGACCACTACCACCCTGGCTCTTTCTTGGCTCAATTTTTCTACCACCCAATCTGTATAAAGATGTTCCCTGTCTCGTCATCATTCTTCCATTTTTAATGGTTCCCAAGGCAATGGGACTTGAGCTCGAAGAAACAAAAATCCATTACAAAAGCAAAGCTGCCCCCCGTGGCTAAAATTCCATTTTCCTAAAGGTCAGGATTCCTAATAAAAATAGAAAGCGGTCAATCCCAGCCTTTTGACACACCACAGAATGGTCTTCAAATGATCCAAAGTCCAGAGAAATGGATATGTCTTTCCTCTTGTGTAGGAGGCCAGGGAATGTCAACAACAACAGGTCAGACCACAGGCCTCTGGACTTTTTTCAGAGCTGAGGTTACACATGTAAAGATAGGAGAGTTATTACTTTTAAACACTTGAAGTTTCATGGATTCTTTTTAAATCACATGGAGGTCCTTTAAACTGCTTCATC
The DNA here is from genome assembly GCF_949987535.1 of Balaenoptera acutorostrata. Taxonomy (NCBI): domain Eukaryota; kingdom Metazoa; phylum Chordata; class Mammalia; order Artiodactyla; family Balaenopteridae; genus Balaenoptera; species Balaenoptera acutorostrata. Next base: position 70,877,403 of record NC_080077.1, read on the forward strand.
CTTCCTCCTTAACCAAGAAGGAGAAAATAGGATTTGGGGAGCAAAACCAAGCTCTCCATGTGGGAGTTGCTTAGAGAACTGATAACAATGTCCCTGGTTCTCAAATACATATTAGAAATACACGTGCATCTTAAACGTTGCAATCCTGGAGAACTTTATCTGGCTTCCGACTTAAGGGCTTCTTGGTACCTTAGATTTTGACACAGTTAGGACAGTTTTAGAAAAGAAAAATCAGGCTGGGCTTCATTCTCCTCCAGAAACAGCAGCAGCTACAGTGTCGAGAAGACCTTAACTGGGGGTGGTCTCACCCCTGAGAGGTAGTGATGCTCAGGCAGGCTCTGGGGGGGGTCTCCGTGTGTGGGAGCTAAGCCCAGTAATCAGAGGCTGCAGGGCGAGGGACAGAAGGCAGCTGGCGCTGTGCGCTAGAGCCAGCCAAGATTGAAGTAATAATAGACATTTCATGTGGCCTGTTCAGTCTGTCAAAAATAGTCCAAAAGTTTTGCAACAGTGGCCAGCCAGAAGCCCTACTCAGAGCCAAAGACAGCAACTGGAAACAAAGTTGCCAAACCCTTCTATCCCACTCTGTGTTGTATTATTTTGTGTTTTTTTTTTAATTTTTCCCTTGGCATTTGGAACTTAGATGTCAGCTCTGGTGGATAGGAAAGCACAAGGCTTTCCTGCTGCTGCCTGTTCAAAGGTCATGTCATTGAAGGCAGCGGCCATCTGCATGCGGAGGCGGTTCTTTCCACATGTGCATGGTGAGAATTTTTCAGGAGGATGAGGTAATCATTTTCCGTTTAGTTTTCAGTTCATGCCCAGTCTGGCTTAACTTCCCTATGTTGAGGATATACTGATGGTATTCAATTTTACTACCTGCTTGGCACTGCAAAGGGGCAGGTCTAATTTGGGTTAATGCCCTTTTTAGCAGGGAACAGCTATGTGGAAATTAAGTGGAACACCATGTCTTTAGGGGGATTGTCAGTTCTCTGAGAAATTGGCTAATGGGGAGTCTTTCCTTTTAAAACACTAAGCTGTGTGTTTCACAAATACTCAGGAAACTGAAGCTCAGCTTCCCTCAGATAAGATTTGTGATAAAAAAAAGAGGAGACTCTGTTCAAACAAATAAATCTTCAGAGGGAACAGTAGAAACATAAACATGAATTTGCTCATAAAGATTTCACATTTTTTGACCTTCGCATGATTTGGTTTTTCCTTAGGTTTTTAATTCTAGTACAGAAAGTGCCAGGTACATAGGAAGTACACTAAAAATACTGAAGTGGATGACTTCATCTGTGCTGAGCCAAGCGTATTATTATGTATATAATTAATGATAGCATGAGTTGAACTAATAAGACAAACAGAGAAATGGCCAAAAATTACTAACACCATAAACATCACTCATTCCTGAAGGCAAAGATCACCCCTAACTGGAAGAGGTCTCTGGGCTCATGGTCTCACTTTTCTTAGCTCATCGCATGTATGCAATGTGTGACCGCCCTGTGCATTAATCAGCCCTGACGACATCCCTGTGAGATAAGTGGACGAGGGGTATCATTCGTTTCATATGGCGGAAGGAGCAGACCAAATACGTGGGAACGAAACAACTCGCCTCAAGTCACTGAGAAGCCAGGGGAGAAACTGAGGTTAGTACCCACAAGCTCTTTCTTTCTCTGCAACCAACCCTCAGCCCCATGAAGCCAAGCGTGACCCCAGATGGTCTCCGAGAAACTGGTCCTCCGTAGTCACTGCAGACAACATCCTTGCTCCGGGTGCCGGGGGTGAAGAGAGAAGGCAGCTGAGCCAAGGTGCCCATCCCCTCAGAAAGAAAGAAACACATACATCTGTAAGCTTCAGAGTTTATTTTTGAAGTGCGCTTCTCAGTAGGTAGATAAATGACAAGCAATTTGAGAAGGAACTTTATCTTAAAGAAAAACAAGGGATGAAAAGGGCGATTGCGATGGGCTTTTTCCAGATTAAAAGGATCTGAAACATTTCTGTTCAATGAGCTTGGAATGAAGTTCAAATTCAGTTCATAAGCTTATCTCCCAATTTCATTTTTTAAAGTACCTCAAACATCAACTCCCACTCAACTTGATCAAAAGCCTCTTCTGCTTCAAGAGAGAGGGCAACAATCAGCTCTCTTGTTCGCGTAGCCAAGTCAGTGTTCTTAATCAGCATAAAAAACATCAGGAGCCAAAGGGTGGGTTTTTTTTTTTTTTTAATAAAAAGTGGTTTGATGCTGCTCCAGGCTGGTGGCAGCCTTCTCGGCCCAGAAAAATATGACTCGACTCCTCAGAGATGCAAAGAGGCCCAAGAACAGAGGCGCATTCCTGCATCCCTTATTTCTCAGGCCTCAAGTCCCCAATTGTTTGTGTCCTTCTACCTCATTCCTGCTCCCCTCCCCCTCAACAGCATTCCACATTTCCCACCCTTGTTTGGATCAGGGTTTCCGTGCCCTTTCTCCTTCCTAAAAGTATGCCATTTGGACTTTTCTTCTTCCCCCTCGCAACAATTGGCTCCTAAAATCATTAGGTGGCGCAGAGCACGGGACCTAAGAGGTGGTCAGAGGTGACTGCTGGAACCCCAGGAGGGCGAGAAGGCTGTCCCCATAGGGGGGCTGCTGAGGGTGCTCCGGCGGGGGGGGGGGGGGCAGGCCGGCTTGAGGTGGCAGAGTCCGCGTCGGGTGAGGAGGGCGTCCCCGGGGAAGGGCAGCCAAATGTAACATATCAGAGTGCAGGCAGAGCGGGAGGACATTCCTCCAGGGGTAAGGGGACGGAAGTGAAATAAGAGACTGGTCACACAGAGGCGATAAATCCAATGAGTGACTTATTAGGGACAAGGGGAGCCAGGTTTCTTACTATTGGTGAAGAGAGTTGCAAATATTGAAACAGAGGAATGAACTCTGGAGTTGTGAGATCGGAATCGAAGGGATCCAGGTGAACTCATGGTTTCCAATATATTTATATAGATACAGAAATAAATGTGTTTATACCCACCTACATACAGTGGAAGGTAGAATAATGGACTCCCCAGATGTCTACATCTTAATGCCCCAAACCTGTGAATGTGTTACCTTACAGGGCAAAAGGGACTTTACAGATACTATTAAGTTAAATATCCTGAGACGGGAAGATTATCCTGGGTTATCTGGGTGGGCCCAATATAATCACAATGGTCCTTGTGATTATATTGGAAGGCAGGAGGGTCGGTCAGAGATGTGATGACAGAAGCAGAGGTAGGAGAGAAAGAGAGAGAGATTTGAAGATGCTGTGCTGCTGGCCATTTGACATTTGTGAGGAAGAGGCCACAAACTAAGGAATGCAGGGAGCTTCTTCTAGAAGCTGGAAAGGCAAGGAAATGAATACTCTTCTAGAGCTTCCAGAAGGAATATAGCTCTGCTGACACCTTGATTTTAGGACTTCTGACCTCCAGAGCTGTAAGATAATAAATCTGTGTTGTCTTAAGCTACTATGTGTGTGCTAATTTGTTATAGCAGCAATAGGAAAGTAGTTCACATGTATATTGGTTAGTTCTGTCCAGTGAGAGAGCCTGGGAACAGATCCCCAGTAACAAGGAGCACACCTAGCTTATAAATACCATTCTCCACTAAAAGGAACAAAGGCTCCTTGGAGAAATGGCTGATTCAGGGCTGGAGCCTGGAAAGTACAGGTAAATTTGGAATATAACTTGTATCAGAAAGAAGGAAGTGCTCGAATGGTGGGGCTTTGTCAAAAGGACACAGCAGTCAGCTTGAAGGGACTGCCGTTGGACAAATCCAGGAAAATCTGAGCATCAAAATAAATAATGATAGTAACAGATTGTAAGATGACTAAAATGGAAACACAAGCCTTAAGGACTTAAATTAATAAATGAATGAATTTAGAGTTTGATTAGGATCGGGACTTTTACATCATTACAAAATACCGCCTCACAAAATACTAAATAGTTACAAAAGGGAAAAGAGTAGCTTTACATCAAAGCAACTGGGCAGGTAACACCTTAATCAAAATATCAGAGTGACTATTATCACTAATGGGACAAGTCAAAATCGTGCCACCCAATGGGATGCAATGAGAAGACCACATCATTACTCCTGTAATATTCCTGTAATCTTAATCTAACCATGAGGAATCACCTGACAAGACCAAACTGAGGGGCATTCTATAAAACAACTGGTGTAGAGTTCTCAAATTTTTTAAGATCACAAAAGTCAAGTGGAGACTGAGGGATCCTTCCAGATTGGAGATTATAGGGACATGGCAACTAAAGGCAATGTGGGATTCCAAACTGAACTTTTTCTGCTATAAAGGAATTTGGTGAAACTTGTATGGGATCTGAGTGTTAGATGGTAGTAACGTATTAGGGTTAATTCCCTAATTTTGGTAGCTGTATTGAGGTTATGTAAGAGAATAAAGTATTAGGGGATTACTCTCCTATAGTTCTGGAACAAAATTCTTTGTACTGTACTTATAACATTTCTGTAAATTGGAGATCATTTCAAAACGTTTTAAATGTATATCCTTTGGTCCCAAATTCTTTTTTTTTTTTTAATTGGGGTATAGTTGCTTTACAATGTTGTGTTAGTTTCTACTGCACACTGAAGTGAATCAGCTCTATGTATACATATTTCCCCTCCCTCCCACCCACCCCTCATCCCACCCATCTAGGTCACCACAGAGCACCGAGCTGATCTCCCTGCGCTACACAGCATGTTCCCACTAGTTATCTATTTTACACATGGCAGTGCACATATGTCAATCCCAATCTCCCAATTCATCACACCCTACACTCTCCCCAACCCCCGTGTCCACACTTGGGTCCCAAATCCTTTTCTTATACTGTAATGAGGTCTTCTCCCTCCAACCGCAGCTTCAGTTCTCCTGGTAGAAATGAACATTTTTCACTGTGCTGGGAGTCAGAGCATCTTCAGACTGCACACCTTGGAGGATATCTTGTGTCTGGGGCACGGAGCCTGGCAGGCCTTTTGGCAGCACTGATTGAATCCTGGGTGGTGTGAGATGATGAGGAGAGGTGTGAAAAGATGATTTTGAAACACAGTCAGAAGGTTCTTGCTTCACTTTTTAAAATTTTCCTAACATCTGACTAAAATACCCAAGTTCACCGTGGTGTGTCAAGAAGAAAAGTTGAGTATCGTCTGTTAGCATTTTTGCTCTACCATCAATTTAATCTCTCAAGGGCTCTCTGTTAGGAAAAAGCAGATGAATCTTTTGGAGAGACTCAGCCTGAAGGGCCGAGATTCTTAGAATGTCACAGTTTTCTAAATCCCAGCTCTTTTCTTTAGCTTTCCTTGGCAGATTAATTCCATTTCACTTGAGCATTTATGTATACTTACACAAGCCTAAGTGATATTTCAGGCTTCAGAGAAATCTGGCAGAGTGCAAAATACAGTTTAAAGTAGAAATTAGACTTGTCCATGTCTCTCCAAGGAGTCCAAAAATCTTATGCCACCCATTAAAAACAAATATTTGTCTTGTTTAAAAAAAAAGAGCTATAAAAGATCATTGGGGACAACCAGGGGAAAATAAATACTGGTTCAGTATTAGAAATTAGGTAATTTATTCTGTTAGATGTGATGCTGGTGTTCGGGTAAGTAGGAAAATGTCCTTATTTGGGAGACACGTGTGCATGTGTGCAGAGTATTTCAGTATAAAATATCTTGATGTTGGTAATTTTCTTTAAAGTGATTCCAAAATACGTATACACACACACAGAGACATATCTATACGTGACTCAAATATGGTGAAGTGGAAAATTGTTAATGATGGTTGAATCTAGGTGGGAGGTATATGAATGTTCATTGTACTGATTTTGTGAGATTCTAAAATCCTTCCATTTATCTTTTGTATTCTAACATCTATATTCTTTCCTCACTCACAAGCCTGACTCAAAAAAAAGGCTTTTGGGGAATCGTGGATGCATTCCATACTACATACATTTTAGAATAAATTTAGCTCCTTTGTGGCTATACCAGGTTGTTTCGGGGGGGGATTCTCAAAATCATTATGCACCTGCTTTTGAGTTCCAGACTTAACACTTAAGTATCCATAGTGCTATTCCCTTTGCCATCAGGATACCTGATATAAATGCTCTCAGCCCTGGAAGTAGCTGGGATTTTATATGAGTTTGTTCCCTATCTCTCTCCTACCACTTTAAAAAGAAGCTAATTATTTCCCAGAGATGTAGATTGTGCCTCCCCAAGGCCCTGAACCCCTTTCACAATGCCTTTGGTCTGCCCCTCCCTGTAACGCTCAGACAGACAAACACACGCACAATCACGCACAAAGGCTTTCCTTGCTCGGTTGTCACTTCTTGACTCCTCCAGCCACAATCAGTTGCTTGGTCCTCTGGGCTCTGACAGCATTTTGTTCATGTCCTTGAAACAGTACTTACCACTTGGTAATTTATAAATTTGTTCATCTGTCTTCCCCATAGGCTCTCAGCTCTTCTAAAGGAGAAACTGTGTATTATTTCTCTGGTCCAGTGACTGACACATAGTAAGTGCTCAATAAAAGCTTGTGAGTGAGTGAATGAGTGCATGAATAAATGCCTTTGAGTTGGGGTCTAGTCAAGGTCTAATGACTTGTAAAAACCGTGGGAGCAGCGTTTCTAATACTGCCCTTGAGATCCTGATACTTAATCTTCAGATCCTGGTACTTAATGCCATGCAGAGGCATTAAACAGCAGTCACTGTACATGAGATTAAAACCAAAGAACATTAGCGGTATTTAAAGCTTAAGGCATTTTTCCCTAATAAGTTTCACTTTTTTTTTTTCACAGCTTGAAAATTAGAGCTCTAATACCCATGCAGAACATCCATCAAACACGAAATAATAAAAGTCACGAAATATTCACAGAGGACATATGGACACTCCAGACAGTTGGGGGTGGTGACCAGGCGAAAACACTGAACCCATCTGGAAAGGGAAGTATTTTTTAAACCAAATGTCAGCTGCCATTTACACCAGACTCTATTCTAAGGGCTTTAGGTGCATTACCACATTCAGGACTCACAACAGTCCTGTGTCATGGGGCTCATTATCATCCACATTTAATCGATGAAGAATGGGGCAGTGACTCACTCACCTGAGAGTCACTCTGCGCCAAGATTTGTCTTGCCCTGGACTTGCTCCCAGACTCGCCCCCGTGCTCTACATCACATTGGACATCATGGAACCTTGCCATGTACAGATGTGCAAGACATTACAAATTAGCTTCATCTTATGAGCCATCTAGTCAACCCACTCAAGGTCCAGAGAAGGAAATGGAGACCATAGGGGGTAATGGCCTGCCCTGGTTTATACTGATTTTTCCCAGCAGGGCTGGGCTAGAACGGAGGGTCCTGGCAGCCAGCCCAGCCTGCCTTCTCCCAGGACACAGTCCTCTTCTCTCCTCTGTCTTCCTAGTGCAGCATCTGGTAAGTCACACGGTGCCTATGTGAATTCTCCTGGTTGGTCTGGGGGTGGTTGGTGAAATTAGTCGGTGCTTCTTCACATATAAATCTCAGGGTGCTTATCCCACCCAGACAATTATGTTTAATATGCTCAAGCTAAGTTAATACACCAATAATAATTATTGTGAATGAGATAAAAACTAAAAGACAAAAAAAAAAAAAAAAAAGGAAGTGATGTTTAAGGCTATTTTCCCCTCAGCAAGGTTCAGTTTTTCCACAACGTGAAACAAAATGGGAGTCTCTGTTAGAAATGTATGTTATTAAATATCAATTTTCTAGCAACGGACCATTAGATACTCTTGTCTACGTGAAACAAACTCTGCTTTGTGCTTCTCCATGGGTACAGAACTTTAATTTAAGGCACGTGATTAAACATTTTCAGTTGACTTAGAAAAGAGAACCAAAGGGGAGACTGTGTATTAACTGAAATGATTTTCTTTTTAAACTCCTAATCTTTCTGCATTGAATTTTAAACACATTTATCTTTGATTCCTTGTCACTGAGATTTTAGATTTTCCAAATTTCACGTTAAATTTGAAATTAAATATAACTTTAGCATGAATTTGGGATTTGTCAAAACTCAAATATTGGTTAACTAACCAGCAATTTGCAGTTTTATTCTCTGCCCCTCCACCCTTTCAGGCAACAGTCAGGCAAGGTAGTAACATGTTTCAGAAATCGGTTTAACAAAGAAAACAGTAATTTGGCTGTCAACTCCTCTGTGAAACAAACACCCTCTATCTTCTATCCTCCTTAAGAAGGGTGGAGGTGTTTCTCCCTCAAGAGGCCTCCTGCCATGCTCCCCTGGGGAGGAGAGGTTTCCCAGGATGCACTTCTTTCAAACATCTTTAAAAGCCTAGTTCATTCTTTCAAGTTTACTGTGCTGTTTAACGGAGACATGCCAAATGTGAATGTGTCAAAGCCAAATAAATTCCACCCAGTGAAGTTCAGATTCTCTGACTCTTCCTTCAGGACCTATTTTCCCTCCTGCTGGAGAAACTGTCCAGAAATTTTATGACAGCATAGTTGTCACAGTATCAGAGAACCCACCCAGCATCAGCATTATAACCATCAGCGCGGTCACCACTGTCTGAGAATCTGTTGTGTGCCAGATACCATGCTCTGGGCTTTCATCTTATCCGAGGTCATCTTTTGAGAAATAGGAGAGTCCCGTAAAAGCAGGCACTTTTGTCCTATCAAGGCTGTTCTGTCTTTACAGGTCAGAGACAGAAAAGAAATGATAATGCATTTACTTTTTCCTTTTGAGAAGAAAGTGACCCTTTAATATGCTGCACTGACTATTTTGCTGAAGGCTCTTCCATTAACTTTTCTTTAGTTTTAATGTGCAGTAATCTTGATTCTTTAATGAGGAACCATGAGAAAGAACTTCCCTGTCAAGGAGAAGCAGGGCAGAAGGGCAGGTAAGTTCCATCCTCTGCTCACCTCTTCTCCCGCTGCCCCCAGCCTGGGCCTGTCACAGGCTCAGAGGTGGTCCAACCATTTCTTCTAAACACAAAGAAATCTGCCCCAGAAGACTTCTCGGGATGTCACAAGATTCCTAATCATCAGAACCAAGGCCATCTGGGCTTCTAACTTAATCTAGATAAAACTGCCTACCTGAATTGACAACATTCTATAAACTAGACCAAGGACAGTATGATACTTTGTAACTATGGGAGGGAATATGGCTTTTCATGTTTGGAGAGAAGATAAAAAGATCTCACGTTCTTTCCACTGAATGCTAAGGAGAGCCTCACAGTGTTAGATCTTGATTCTCCCAAACGATAAGGAAGCGAACAGAACAGAAGAGCACTTGTGCTTCAGAGTTCTTCTGCAACAGAATGTTTCATGCATTATGAACTGAAGGCATTTTTCTTTTCTAGAGTTTACATAGACCTGGGGTAGTCAGGAGATATTCCAATTACCAAAGAAGCTGGAAAGAGTTTTTAACTGTACAGGGCCCTCTCTTGTTTAATTCTTTTAAAAAGACATTTATTATTATAATACAGAGCAATGCCTGTGGTGCCCTGAGGAATTTAAAAAGAGAGATGACTAAGTCTTATTTTTGGAGTTTATCATCTAGTAGAGAGGATATGTCTAAATATAATACAAAGAGTAAATCAAGAGAACAGAGAGGCAAGAAAAACAGCAAGTATGAAGGAGTCTTTTAAAAACCCTGTCTCAGGAGTGGTGGATGGTAGTGTCCTGGGATGGTCTGAAAATTTCATTAATTAGCAGATTGAGGAGGCAGATGATCAAGAAGACATGTTCCCTTGGCCTGACGGAGCTTCCAGGCTAGTGAGAAAGATAGACTTGTTAAACAGATTTCCATAAACAAGGCTAGAGCTCTAAGAGACAGAAATGAAATGCTCTGAAAACTGAGAGAAGAGAGGGACCAGCTCTGCTCAGGAAAATCAAGGCAGGCTTCACACAGAGGATGACACTTGAGTTGTCACTGAATGCGGTGGTTTTAAAATATGTCCACAAATTTTTGGAGACACCTCCTTTCAAGAGGTGGGACTTAATTCCCCTCCCCTTGAGTGTGGGCTGGACCTAATGACTCATCTCTTAAGGAGGCCGAAGTGACAGTGTGTGTTGTTTCCAAGACTAGGATATCAAGAGCACTGTGATTTCCTCCTTACTCTCTTCCTCGGATCACTCACTTGAGAGGAGTCAGCTGCCATGTCATGAGGATGCTCATGCAGGCTTATGAAGAGGACCACATGGCAGGAAAGCCAGGCCTCCTGACAACAGCAGTGTGAGGGCGCCATCTTGGCAGTGTCTCCTCCAGTCCCAACCAAGATGTCCAATGACTTCAGCCAACATCTTGACTGAAACTGCATGAGACACCCCCAAACCAGATCAGACGGCTAAGCCACTCTTGAACTCCTGACCCAGGAACTGTGAGATAATACATATTCATTATTGGTTAAAGTCACTACATTTTGGGGTAAGTTGTTATCCAGCAGTAGATTCCTAATGCACCAAATGGGTATCAGTTGGCCATACTGACAGGTGGGAGGCATCCAATTAGAAGAACTGAAAGTGTTATAGTGAGTGGTTATACTGAGTGTGGCTGGAGTATGGAACATGTGGTTCCTAAGCTTTTAGTGTGTTAGCAATTTCCTTAAATCTTCTGCAAAATGAGATATTTTGAAATAAATGAATACCATTGAATATGGCTTCCCATCACACTTAGGAAAAAAATCTAAAGTCCTTGCCGTGGCCTAAAAGCCATTTCTCCAGCTCACCACAGTGCCCTTTGCTCACCACGTCTACGTCACACTGGTTTTCTTCCGTTCCTTTCCTCCATGAGGGCCTTTGCACACACAGGTCCCTCCACCTAGATTACGCTCCTCTTCCCCGTTCTCTGACTGAGTCATCGTCTCATAGGACTCAGCCTGAGTGTGCCTCCAGGAGACCCCTTTCCTGACCATCACCCTTGTTGTTCTCTTTTGCAGCCCTTGTTCGTTTCCCCCACGAGAGGAATTGCTCCTGTTATGTTGTTTGTCTGTTTGCAAGTTTTTGTCTGTCTTCCCCTCCAGAGAGTACATTCCACTGTGGCAGGGACCACACTGGCCTTTTTTTTTTTTTTTAATTTATTTATTTATTTTTGGCTGCGTTGGGTCTTCCTCACTGTGCGCGGGCTTTCTCTAGTTGCGACGAGCAGGGGCTACTCTTTGTTGCGGTGCACGGGCTCCTCATTGCGCTGGCTTCTCTTGTTGCGGAGCACGGGCTCTAGGCGTGAGGGCTTCAGTAGTTGTGGCTCGCGGGCTCTAGATCGCAGGCTCAGTAGTTGTGGCACACGGGCTTAGTTGCTCCGCGGCATGTGGGATCTTGCCGGACCAGGGCTCGAACCCATGTCCCCTGCATTGGGAGGTGGATTCTCAACCACTGTGCCACCAGGAAAGCCCCACACTGGCCTTTCTCTAGTATCTCCAACACTCGGCATGGTGCCCGGCACGTGGTATGTCCTAAATAAATATGTATTACAGTTATCTTTTCTCTCCTCCTGTGCAGTAGAAACTTCATATTAGGTATTCCTATTTTAAGACTGTTTGCCTGTGTTATCCCCATCTCAGAGAGAAGCAAATGAAATTAAACTCTACAACACAAAATATAGTCTGTTTAGTTTTGTGTAACTTTATATTATTTGATTATCTCATACCTCATGTCTTGAACAGTAACTCATTTATTATAACAGAAAATAATAGAAACACCCCATCCCGCTCCTAGTGAAAGAATAACCCTTCCCCTGCCTCCACTCCATTTGCAGAAGACCTTTTTAATGATGAAATATTTAAAATACATGGAAAAGGTACAGCCACTATGGAAAACAGTAGGAGTTTCCTTAAAAAGCTAAAAACAGAACTACCATATGATCCAGTAATTCCATTCCTGGGTAAAAACTCTAATTCGAAAAGATACATGTACCCAGTGTTCATAGCAGCATTATTTGCAATAGTCAGGACACGGAAGCAGCTCAAGTGCACATCAACAGATGACTGGCTTAAGAATATGTGGTATATATATGTTATAATGGAATATTACTCAGCCATAAGAAGAATGAAATATTGCCATTTGCAGCAACATGGATGGACCTAGAGACTATTATGCTTACTGAAATAAGATAGACAAATACTATATGATATCATTTATGTGTAGAATCTAAAAATAATACAAATGAATGTATATACAATACAGAAACAGACTCATAGAGAAAAAATTATGGTTACCAAAGATGAGGGGAGGAGGGACTAATTAGGAGTATGGGACTGACAGATACAAACTGCTATATATGAAATAGATAAGCAACAAGGATTTATTTTATAATACAGGGAACTACACCCAATATTTTGTAATAACCTATAGTGGAATATAATTTGCCAAAAGCAAACAAACAAACAAAAATGAATCACTATGCTGTACACCTGAAACTAACACAATATTATAAATCAACTATACTTAATAAATATATTGAAAAGAAAAAAGAATAGTACAATGAACATACAATCTCCAATAAATAAAAACATTCTCCTATGTAACAAATCTAACAAATTTTCAATAATTTCTATTACCGTCTAATACCCAGCTTTCCCCCAACTTTCTTTTATATCTGGTTTATTCAAATCAGAATCCAAACAAGGAACACACGTTGCATTTTGCTGTTATGGATTTCAAGTCTCTTTTAATATAAAACAGACCCCTTTCCCCCTCCTTCTTTCTTTACATGACTTTGGCTTGTTGAGAAGTCTGGGCCAGTTGTTTTGTACGATGCCCAAACTTCTAGATTTGTGTGATTGTTTCCTCGTGGTACCACTTATCGTGTTTTTTCTAATCCCCTGGATTTCCTGTAAACTGAAATGCAGATACAGAAGTTTTCATGAGATGTAAGCCTTTTGGCAGCACTACTTCACAGATAAAGACGTGTACTACTTATTGCACCATATCAAGAGGTACATTATGTCTAGTGTGCCCCAACTGGTGATGCTGAAGTTGGTCACAGGGTTTGAGTGGTGACCCCAGATTTCACCATTGTAAAGTTCTGTTTTCCCCCTTATAACTGGTGTCATCTGTGGAGTCGTCCTTTGGCCCCATGCAAATATGCAACAGACTTTTCCCCGTTTTGCAGGAGACCTGAAGGCTACCTCTCTGCTATGTGTGGGGTGTGAGGGAGGAGCCCAGACTTCCTCGTGCGATGACTCACTTCTGTGTCCATTCCAGCTGTGTCGCACTGGCCATGAGGCAACCCACATATGTTCAGCAAATGGCCACCTGGGCTTGACTGGCCAGGAGACAGACAGTAGGGACAGGCATGGGTTGTAGGGAAGTTAAAAAATACCTTGTCCTTTAGTAGCACTGAAAGGATATATGTTTGGAAATTTAAGACAATTTCCAAGAAACAAGACCCAAGATACAATGTTACAGGCAAAAACATAGGAGACTGAATCATACACACACTCTGATCAAAGTTAAAAACACAATATAATTTGGGAAAGAATTGAAAGAAAATACATCTCCTAATGATATTTGGGATGGGCAGGTGGGATTATGAATTTTTCAATTTTTGTAATATTGTTATCTTACTTTTATAATAAAAATAATAACTATAAACAAATAAGAATACAAGAAGGAGAGATGTCTTGAGAAGAAAAAAATCATGAATAAAAATGTAAACAGAGAGCAGGAAACAAATTTTAATTTTTTCTAACTCACTTTACTTTTTATGTTGAAGTTTTTAAAGCAAATTAGAGACATAGTGACATCCTACCTACAAATATTTCAGCACACATCACTAAAAAGTTAGAACATTTTCCTTCAGAGCGAATATAAGATTATCTCACTGAACAAAATTAAGATTAATTCCTTAATATCACCTAACATGCAGTCCATGTTCAAATTTTCCCCCAATTATCCCCAAATGTCTTTTACAGCTAGCTTCTAAACCAGGATCTAAAGCAGAGAAACAAGTTTTTTAACATCATACAAAACCTTTAAAACAGTATATCACCTAGTTACAAACTTTTCCTTTTAATTTCATACTCACTAACTTTATTGCTGTCATTACTGTAAATGGATGTCACATGCATCTGGTGAGTTTACTTGAAAGTTCTTTCAGTTCTAGGGTTGACTATAAGTGATAACATTTATATCCTCACAATTCTCAAGTCCTTACTAGCAGTAAAGAAATCTTAAAATCAATATGAAATTTAGATATGTTTGTTTATAAGTTGGACCCCAGAAGTAAATCTTGCCTAGTGACTCAGGAGTAGAAACAGAAGCAGCTACTGGGCAATAAGTACCATCTCAGCAGAAGAAAGCAAAGCTTGATGGTCAGGTTCAGGCTTTGATGTCATGGATGAGAGAAAATACATTTTGACTTGTCGTCAGTCAAGAGGACATGGATCTTGGGAATTCCCTGGTGGTGCAGTGGTTAGGACTCTGCACTCTCACTGCCAAGGGCATAGGTTCAGTCCCTTGTTGGGGAACTAAGATCCCTCAAGCCATGCATCACAAGCAAAAAAAAAAAAAAGAAAAAAAAAAAGGACATGGATCTAAAGGCTTACAGAATCTCCTCTCTCTTTATAAATACACTTTAAAATTCCCATGCATTTGCTCAGGATCTCTTCATTTTCTAAAAAAACAAAGAGTATTCATTTTTCAACCACTCTCTGCCCAAGTGTGGAAATTAGCAAGTCAAAGATGATATGTCCAAGATATGACATCATGGATCTTGCATCCCTCTGCACCCCAGAGTATTTAAACTATTTCCAAATACTAAACCATGCCTTTGTTTTTTCTATTAAACCCTTCTGATGAATAGGGAAAAAAAACACTTATGTTTTAATTATCCGTTTCATTCTTTACTACCACCTGTGTTATTCAAAAGAAGCAAGGAAACTTGTTTTTAATTTTGTTTCTGTTCTTGGTCTGAATGTTGGTCACTTGCTTGAGCAATGACATTGAAATATGTCACAATCATAACTCTCCTTTTTTTTTAAATGACTGTAGGGCTGCACCCCACAGGCCTGCAAGCCCTGTAGTTGCCCAGCCTTGACACTGAAGAAAGAGCCCTGGAGACAGTGGCAGAGACATTAATGCTCTATTGCACAGGGGGATCTTACATATCGAAGCAAGGTCCCAGAGTGACACCCTAGTGTGTGCGCCAGCCGGCAGGCAGGACATGACAGCCATCCTTACCACTCAGGGGAGAAGGAGGCCACCATTTATAAGGGGAAATTGACATCAGGTGGGCTCATCAGTTACCAGGGACTAATTAAGCCCTATAATCAAGAGGATTGGACAGTCATGTGTCATAACTCTCCTTTTATATAGAATCTTTAATTCAGAGCCCTCAAAGTTTTTTGTAAGTATTATCTGTTTGCAAAAAAAATATTGGTCACTTTGAGAAGAGGAAAGTTAAAAAGAGAAAATTACTTGCACACTCAAAATTACATGAGTCAAGAATCAAGTCAGGATTAAACCTTGACCTGATCAATATCAACTTTGCCTGATCAAAGTCTCAAGGATCAGCTTAAAATCTTAAAGACCCTCTCTTCCTAGACCCATGATATTGACCTAAAATATTTTGGATGCTCTCACACGAAGGTTATGAGGCCTCACACAATATATAGACTCTATTTCTGTAACTATATGAAATACCTCTGCATGCATCAGTGGCGTGGTTTTTTTGTGTGTTTGTTTCATCTGTTTCTTTTTAGGGACTAGGCACACCCAAGAGACAGAAGAGTCTATATAGGAACACAGGAGAAATAGACACTGATCGTTTATTGCTCTTTTCTCAGATTACAGAATTAACACGAATTTATTGCAGGAATCTTGAAAATCCAGAAAAAGCACCAAAAAGAAAATACAAATTACCGAGTTTCTTACTTGCCTCTCCCAGATAGCTGCCTTTATCATTTTGATTTATCTTCATAAACCTCTTGTCATGCATGTGCATCTCAGCTGTCATCTGGAATCTCCCTAGCCCTGAAGATATAAACAAATTAGACTCAAATCTCTTTCCAGGCCTGTGGAAAATCTAATAACCTCCTGAATATTTCTGCAAATTCCTCCAGGCCTGGTGGCAGGTGGGGATGAGAGGAATTTGGAGAGGGCTGCCTCATGGCCCCTCTATCTCTGATTTCTTGCCTCTACTAGTCCCTGTTCTCTGCTCAGGCAGCCCCTTTGTGGTTTACAAACATACTGAATGTGTGACTCTTCTGTGCTAAACTTCACTGAAGATTTGGGAAAGCTCGAGAAGATGAGGAGAGCGACAGAGGTTTACTTCACTGCAACATAAACAACTTACATCTGAATATTTAACATCCCTGTTCTTAAACTCTTTCAGCTTTTTTAATAACTTGGATTGTAACCTCTTGCCATGTTTCTGGGTCTTTTTTTTTTTTTTAATGTAGAATCTTCACTGAACCCACTCTATACCTCTACTCCAAAAAAATTCTCTCCATTCTATAATGCTAAGCTACTCAGGTTTATCTAAACTTCTAATTTAGAAGCAGAGTGCTTAGGTTAAAATCCTAGGGCAAGTAAATTCTCTAAGCCTCAGCTTTCTCATTTGTAAAATAAGGATATTGATAGGTACCTCCTTCACAGACAAAGCACTTTGAGCTCATTGCCTGGCATATTGAAGAACATGAACTACTTTCATTCTTGTTGAGAAGTATTTCACCTGGGCTGTATGGAGCCTGGAGAATCTTCCTCTGTTCTCTGTTGAGTACACCATTCAGGTTACCAGAACACTTTTATAATCTCCAGAAGCTTGGAGATTAGGAACACACAGTCTGATGCCGGAAGGTCCGTTGTCTGTGATGTGATCAGGGCACTGTCCATGTGGGTTTCTCAGGAAGCAGACACTGAGATGGAGTTTGTGGTGCAAAATCATTATTAGGGATCAATATATTTAGAAGGAAGGGGAAGGAAGCAGGATTGGTCCGAAGCAACCAACCATCTGGTTTGCCTGGTATGAGAGCTTCTTGGCACACAGAACTTTCCGTGCTAAAACCAGGACAGTCCTGGGCAAACTGGGATGGCTAGTCACCCTTGTTGAGGCGGAAGTTAAAATGTGATACAGGCTCATAAAATCTTCTACCAACCAAGCAGGGAGCTCCGTTGTGACTATTACCCATCAGAATTGTTCCATCTTGGGATAATTCTTGGGGCAATGGCTGGGTCTTTATACTTTGTCCCTCTGTCCAATGCAGGCTGCCCTGGGAAGGTTATGACCTCAGGCCAAATAGCTGAGGCAGAGCCTAAAGCCACTGACAGGTGAAGGCAGCCAGGGAGAAAATCCTTTGAAGGACAGTGCCTCTCCACATCCACCACAGGCACCATTTTGTGCCTCTGTTTCCTTCATCTGCAAAATGGGGATAATAATGGTAAATACCTGGTAGCCTTATTGAGAGCATGAAATAAATTAACATGCGTAAAGTGATTGGAACAGTGCTCAGCACACAGTAACCTCCTAAGCATTAGCTATTTCACCAGATCAAGTGTCTTCCTAGGGCTTACTGTCAGATCCTGAAAAAATTTTTTTTAATTTTTTTAATTAAAAAGAATTTTTTTAAATCAGATCCTGAAATTCTTGATCTTTGGGTCTCCTTTGTCAAACCTCCATACTAGTGTCATCATGACCTCAGTCTGGTGGTAACTGCACATGGCCAACCTACAGCTTTCTTCATTTAACTGATTGGATTTGGCCACAGGCTGGTTTCTTAATTACAGCCAAGAAACTGGGGTAAGAGCGTCTTCCATTTTTCTTCTTACTCCTTGGTTTTAGGTTGAGTTAGGAAACCTCCTCAACTCCTTATGCTCTCCTATTTCTATTATTGGATAATGGAAAGGATTAAATGAGGAGAAAAAGTGATAGAAAAGTAAGGACAGACGGAAGAATTTTTAAGTCAAAAGTAGTTTTCACAAGAAGAGAATTTAAGTATGAGAATTTGGAAGCTAGGGGGAGAAGTATAAATGGCAGAGTGGTTAAAGACTGTTTTTAGCCTGGATAACTTTTGTGATCACGAGGCTGATGAAATAAATGATCCTCACCCTGACTTCCCTTTCCTCCAAAATAAGCCATGTTGTGTAATTCCATCAGGTGGCCACTGGCCTGCTGGTTCCTCCATTCTGAAGACGCTAAAGCTACCAAAACCTTGTGAATCACTTTATGAGTAAGAGCAGGAAACAGCTCTAGGTTAAAATTTGGAGTGTGACATTCTGAGTGTGAAAATACTTCCCTCCCCCCAAGAGCTGGACAAAAATTACTTTCTATGGTAGCCCTTGGCTTTTCATTTACTCAGGAAGGAGGTGTGAGGTAGCAGGGTTCCACACCCTCTTTTACCTGGATGACGTCCCTCTGTGTCATCTAAACAGATGCTACTCAGAACCAGAAAGTGGGTTATTTATTCCCTCCTCTCATCACCTGAGCAAAACCAAGCAAGCAAACAAACCAAGCAAAAGGGCAATCTTTGAGGGCAATATAAAAAAAATGACTACAAGATCTCTTTGGGCTGTTCTTCCATTGAATTCCAAGCATTATTTGTGTAGGTTCCCTTGCCTGAACTGTTGGCATGAGAGTTGCAATTTTATCCCCAAAGCAGGGTGTTCCTCGGGCTTGGAGGCAATGCAGTTGGCTTATTCACTTCCTTCTCTGCTGCATTTCTTCAGGGTTTTCTGCATATCAGAAGCTCATTACACGATGATTAAGGAGGGGAGACAGGAAGTAGGGTTCCTACTCTGACACTGGCTACTTACCTTTTTCTGGCCCATACTGGTTTACTTCACCAAGGAAGCCACAGAATTTCCTTCATCTGAATTCCTTTCCAAATGTGTAGTTATCACAATGGAAATTCACAGTAGAGAGAAGGACTTTCCTGCCCCCTCTGCAAGGAAAAGTGACTGGGACTGGACTCCTGGAGAGGAGCATGGGCTGTCCTGCCCTGGGCCTTGTCTGATTTCTAATACTCGTGCTGCTGAACTGCTTTTGTTCAGGTGACCCAGCTAAGCTAGGTGACACAGCTAAGGACACACGCCTTCACATGTCTCCCTAGTGGAAGTGTTGACATGCATCACTGCAAACTTCCTCACCTGCCTGGTCCTTCTCAAGAACCACAGCATACACTGCCTATCCTAAAATTTTAGGATTTGAGGCACCTGGCCCAGACTAGAGACAACGACTCTGCATCTCTTTCCAGGAATCACACTGATGACCTTGATCTTGAGGCTCAGCCAACCACACGAACCATTCCCAGGGAAACCTAAAGGTCGTATTCCTTTGTATCATAGTGAGACTGAGCCAGACCTGCCTGCTTTTGCATCTCTACAGAGGCTCAGGGTTCTGACCCAAATGGGAGTGGGCCGAGGGGAATAGCACTGGAAACTTGCGTGCAGAATCATGGTAGAGGATGATCTGTGTGCAGAAAGGCTGCCAGAAACCAGAGGGAGGGGAGACGGAGGGCTGCAGGTTCAGCTCCTCCCCTTTGCATCATGCGACTCAGAGATCCTCTTACCAGCTGGAGGGGTGCCCGGCTGAGGCTTCTTATTCGACGATGCATGAGAGAAAATTTCTGGGCTGGCGTTTGAGCAAATGACTCACCTTTCT
Organism: Balaenoptera acutorostrata; assembly: GCF_949987535.1. Classification (NCBI taxonomy): domain Eukaryota; kingdom Metazoa; phylum Chordata; class Mammalia; order Artiodactyla; family Balaenopteridae; genus Balaenoptera; species Balaenoptera acutorostrata. Next base: position 70,896,992 of record NC_080077.1, read on the forward strand.
GTCATCAGAAAGACACAAGAAAGTTTTCATCTTTCATACATTTTGTACTTTATCCTTATACTTTTTTGATAAAAAGAAGAAAAATGAAAAAGAAAACACAATATCTGAGAAAATCCTTTCTTGGCCCCCAGACTCAAAGTTTATTTTATGGACTAAACCAAAATCATATCTTATCTCAGAACTACTTGAGCTTTATAATTAACATGCTTTAAGGTTTCAGGTTAACCATACATGTACTATGAGACGTTTTATACCCTACAAAAATAATTGGATATATTCAGTATCTTCTTCCCTCATTACCTCTCTTTTTCACTCTACACTTTCAATATAACCACTGCTAAAATGTTACTATATTTCAATATACATTAAAACATGATGTTTAATTTATGCATGGTTCAATATTTTAAATGAGTATTTGTATATATCCCTGTGGATGTTTGGAAATATTGGCTGCCAGAAAATATGAGAGGGTAGATACTGCATTGCAGTGATGGAAACAGGCACTGATGAAAGAATCACTTCTCCCTGGAAGTCAAACTACCCCCACGTACATCTTGAGTCACGTTTCTCCCTACATCTCCTGCTATCCCTTCTCATGTAGCTTGCCTTCCTTCCTACCACATCCTCAAAATAAGCCTCTTTTCTTCTCTAGGATTCAGCTAGAAGTAAGAGGAATACTGAGACTCTAAGATACTTTTTCAACAGTCAGATCTCACTAGAGCGCATCTTTAGCGTGAATTCAACTAGAGGGCTTATGCCTTCCTTGGAATGTCTCTTCCCTTTAAATTCTTTTGGGCCACTTTGGCAGCTGGTGAAATCTTTCCCTCGGAACATGGCTGATGTCCCTCCTCACATGCACCAGTCTTTCCTTTCTTTACCCTTTGATGAATTTGGAAAAGGTTATAGGAATTCACTATACAAGAGCAAAACCGTTTCCCCCCCAAATCATAACACAGACCAAAAAAGCAAAGGGAATTTTGTAAGTATAGAATTCTGAGGCATTTTTGGTAATATTTTCTAGAGGAGAGATTTGTGAATGCTATTTGTGGGGCTCAATCTGTGGGCATAATATTGCTTTATGATCTTTTATGAACCATAAGCTGGGATAGTTAAAATAAAGACAGGTGGACAGATGCCAAATGGCAAAGTCGGGGTGGAAAGTAGTGGTAAGCAGAGATTTCTACTGCCCCATTTACTCACAGAAAAATCCCACCCAATAATTTCTGCAAAACAAGACTATAATATGTTGAATCCTCTGTCGATCTCTCAAATCGTGAGCCTCTGAGTTAGGGTAAGTAAAATACCCTCATTGAAGTCATTCAAATAAACACTGATGTAAGTGCCCAGGGAAAACTGGCAGTGGTACTGCTGAGAAATCCCCTAATTGTTCCATTTTCCTAAGACTCATCCAAAATCATCTAAGGCAGATGCCCAATAGATTTTTATCCTACATACCAAGATCTAGAGATTGGCTGGGGCTATCTCAATTACCTTGCTGAGAACTATCAAGAAACATGTCTTTTTCATGAACCTATTTTCACATGGTCAATACTTATAACTTTGGATTCTGCTCTTTTCCCTTATTTGCTGAATCATAAATATCTTTCCATGGTGTATCATAAATATCTTTCCATGGTGTTTAATCTTGGTAGTTACCCTGTTTTAAATATCTGTATAGTAGTCCATCAGCTGATGAACCCTAATTTACTCAGTCATTTCTCCATTATTTTATACTTAGATTAGTTCTAAGAATTTTAGAAGAGTAAGTAGAATTTTTCAAAAGGCTCTTTCCATTATTTGAAATGAACACAGGAATAGTACCTGAACTTCTCATGGATATGGCCACCTCCCAGCTGGGTCAATGTTAAGCCACAAGTACATCCAAAGGAACAGAGCTTTCATGAGAAAGCAAGCTCAAGCCTTAGAAACTATCAATGGAAATACTCTAGGAAGTCCTGGCATATATTCCCAAAGTGGCAGCTACAGACCCCAGTAAGATCTCTATCTCTGGACAGAATAACTCTAGCATACTTTGAGGGAAGACCCAAAGTTGGGCTAACTCCCATCAGAAATTCTGGAAATTATTCACCTGGAAAGCTTGGTCTCCAGGGTCTGGATAATTAGGGAAGAGAATGCAGAAAACCAATCATTCTGTTGTGGGTTTTGAGATAAGACTTCAATTTCCATAATCTTCATAAAAAACAGAGCAGTCTTTTCACCCAAAAATTTATTCACTATGAATTGGAGTGTCGTAGGAAAAATTTAGATGCAAAGAACAGAATTCCACTTAGCTCAAATCAAAAGAGGATTGATTGAAAGGCAGAGTTTATTACAGGGTTACAATAAGCAGTGCAGGAGATAAAGCTGGGCATTATGGGACCAAAAGGGGATTATGCAGATTTTTTTTTCTCCCTCTGTCTCTCCTCTACCTTTGCAGGTACATGGTGTCTCTGTTTGTCTTGGGACATCTGCTCCATCCTTCTGCAGATGGACTTTTTCTGCTGACTCATGATTTCTCAGCTTCCCCTCACTCACTAGTATGAGGTTTGTGGCTGCTGTGACAGACCAGCTGGCCATGACCTTGCAGCTTGGCTCCGCACAGCTCAATGACTCAGCCTCTTTATCCCTATTCCAAATTCTTGGGAGGGTATCTGCTCAGCCCAGTTGAGGTCAGATATCTATCCCTGGGTCAGTCACTGAGACTGGTGGGGCACAGTCACATGGTAGGTAGTGTAACCCTCCCAGGGTGATGAGTGGGGCAGAGTCTCCAAGGTGCAATGTGGGTAGGGAGAAGAGAATGTTTGGCATTTCTGAGACAGACTTGGGTCTGAGAGCAGCATGCCGAGTGATAATAAAAAAGAGCATAGGATTTGGAACAAAAAAAAAAATCTCTGCCACTTCTTAGTCATGAAACTAGACAACACCCTGCTCTCTCAGAGACTCATTTCCTCCTATCTAACCTGAGGGAGCTGAGCAAGATGACCTGACAGCTCTTGCTGTCTGTCTCCAGTTATTATTTTCATCTTCAGAATCTCATAATGCAAGGAATGACAAATGCTAATATCAGCGATTTGGCAGGTTTTATATGAACAATCATTCAAATAGCTGTCTTGGCAGTATGGCCAGTGGTATATTATCCCCCAAATTCCCATTACCGAAAACATTTTTGGAAGGCCATTATATGCACTAGCAATGTTGAAGTCCCTAGGTAGGCATTAAGCAAATGTTTCTTGCTTAGAGTGGAATTCTAAAAGAAAAGGAGAAACAGGTCTTATTCTACAAGAGTCTGCCTGCCAAGGTGTTAGAGGCCTGAAAAAGTAATATGGTGAAATTCACTCACTTCTAATGCTGTTGGTGAACAATGCTCTAAAATGTCTTATTGGTGAACTGCCTATTGCAAAGACAAAAGACTGTGCTAATTGAAATTGCTTTCTATCTACGCCAAATTAATACAACTCTCCTGCTATGTGTGAACTTGAGGCATTCTTGTAAAGTGACCTACACAGCAAGATTAATTTATTCCCCCATTGAAATCCACTATGGTATTAAAAGAAATTACAATGGACTCTTTAATTTTTGTTTATTTTTTCTGTTGGACTAAAAAAATTTTTTTATTGAAATATAGTTGACTTACAATGTTGTATTAGTTTCAGGTGTACAGCAAAGTGATTCAGATATATGTATGTGTATATATATATATATATATATATATATATATATATATATTCTTTTTTTATATTCTCTCCATAACAGGTTATTATAAGATATTGAGTATAGTTCCCTGTGCTATACAGCAGGTCCTTGTTGGTTATTTATTTTAATATAGTAGTGTATATATATTAATCCCAAACTTCTAATTTATCCCTCCCCCTCTGCACAATGGGACCTTTTATTGATTTTTTTTCTTTTTTGGGGGGATTTTTTAATATTTAGCATGTTTCTATCAAGAAAGGAAGGATACGAAGGGAAACACTTAAAAAATAATAATAATCCCAGTGAGAGTTTCAATTCCCCCACCTATTCAATTTCCTTTAAAAAGGCCCCAAGCACCCACACAAACCCATCTCTGGAATTGAACCAGGCCACCTTCACTTTTCCCAGGTTGGCTTCTAGCTCTTTCTATATCTAACCCCTCACTTGGCTGCATACCTCAACTCTCATCATTTACTACCTGCCTCCTCTTTTCATATGTAAATATATAAACATATTATCTCTAGATTTGAGCTGAAGTGTTCAATTCAGTTAAGTTCATTCATTCATCTACAGCAGAAGGCGGAAGGCCCTTTGGGTTGTGGGTTAGCCATATTCTTCCAGTAGGACAGCCCTAATGTACTCTGTGGTACCAGGAGAAACTGACTTTTCTCCTTTCCACCCTAGAAAGCTCTTGCCACCTCCTATGCCTATCTGCCACTGGGAAAATGGATTTTTGTTGTCCTTCTTTAATTTTAAAATAGCAAATGTTTCTCTTTTATATATAAAATCTGTACTCTCTTTTCCCCCAGAAATGGAATCTCTTACTAGTTTTTTTCATCCAGTTATAAAAATAATTCAACCTTGTTTTTAAAAAGTTCAATAATATAAAAATGGAGGAAGCAAGAAGTGAAAACTTTCCATAATTCTATTTATTCCCAGAGATGGCCAAAATTATTAGTTTTATATCTATCCTTACAGATATCTATAAATGTGTGTATATACAATATGTAACTGTTATACAACATATACTGTGTAATTGTTATATATTATGTATACGCATATACACAGGCAAATACATATAGAGTGTATGCATACATATTTCTAAGATAGTATGTACAGTATGTACTGTACACTGCATGTTTGACAAAAATGGAATCACATTATTTACTCTTTTTTGTGGTTTGCTTTTTTTTTTTTTACTTTAAATAGCTTGTCATGTACATCTTACATATGAATTTATCTCATCTTTTATAATGGCCTCTCAGTAGTATTCCTTTGTACCATAATCTTTACCCTCCACTGAAGGGCGTCTATGATCCTCTAAGTTTTTCTTGAATATTAAAAGTATTGCAATAAACATCTATATACATATATGCCTTTGCATGTTTTAGTTATTTCTTTAGGATAATTTCCTACAACTAAAAGTTCTGGGTTAAATCTTATGTACATTTAAAATATGACAACCTAATGCTCAATAACAAACCAGAAAAGTCATATCACTTTATACTTTTAACAAGTTTCCTGCAATTATCTTTATTTTTCATTATTGCCAATGTGATGTCCAAAAAGAAAAAAATGAGCACTTCACATTATTGGCTAATCTGCATTTCTTTGAATTTTAGCAAAGATGAGTATCTTTTCAGGTGGGTGTTCCTTAGCCATTTGATCTTCTGCTTTTATGAACTGGTTGAACCTGTGTGTCTGTACCACTCCTGTTTCCTCCCCCTCCCACCCCATATATACATACTTTTGGTTGACAGCAGCAGGTCCAAGTATGTTACAGGAGCTGGCCAAGAAATTTCCTCTCCTGGAAACTTGGATTTGAGAACAGGGAACATCTAGTCTGCTGCATTTAAACTACAAAATGAGGCAAAGCTGGGCTGGGTCAGCCATTCTGGTCACATCGTCAAGAAGAGAAAGCAGACCTGCAGAGAGAAAGGAAAGAAGCAGGCATGCCCTGGAAGCAGAGGTGAGGGCCTGTGGCCTTGAGGACTTCCTGTCCTCCAAGCCTGTGAGAAAGCTCTGTCTTCTTAAGCTGGTTGGAATAGACTTCTGTGAATATAACAGTGCCACAAATTCTTCACCATGGGAATATTGGGTGGGGGGAGGAGTTAATTTTGAAAGAATATTCTCATCTTCATTTCCCCCTTTCATGGTTCATAAGAAGCCCAAAGGAGCCCTAAGAAATGCCCAAGCTTAAAGAGAAGCTGAAGCAAAAAATGACCCCCAAATGGGTCAAATATGTCTTCGCTGTAGTGGTCTTTTGATTTGTTCCTCAAGGAGTCCCATCCGATTAGACCCCTGGACCCCCGTGAGCCCTGCCTCAGTACTGTACACCTTGCCAGAGCCATGGCTCCACTTCCTGAGCACTTGCTATGTACTTGCTAAGTGTCTTGCTTATGTTACGTCATTGAATTGGCAAAGTGGATATATTATTGCTCAATTTCTCAAAAGAGGAAACTATGGCTTAGGGAGGTTTACAGTAAGTTGCTCAAGAACACTCAGCTAGAAAGTGGTGGAGCAGGATTCCAGTTGCTGACGGACGCTGTTATGCTTTCTGCTCCCTGGGCTGACCAGCGTGGTGTCTCGGGCCTAGAACTAAAGCGGCATTGGTCTCCAGGGCAGAACCGTGGTCTCCGAGATCGTGGCTCTGGGCCCCTCTGACTGCCACCTGCAGATACTTATCTTTCCCAGGACAAGAGGCACACATATT